>NW_021703784.1:9638506-10097362 GCF_005190385.1 Monodon monoceros | reverse complement strand
GGCGGAGACTGCGGGTGGCGGAGGGGGGAGCTTCAGAGCCGCGGAGGAGAGCACAGAAACAGGGGTGCGGAGAGCAAAGCGGAGAGATTCCCGCACAGAGGATCTGGGCCGACCGGCACTCAACACGCCGAGAGGCTTGTCTGCTCACCCGCCGGGGCGGGCGGGGCTGGGAGCTGACGCTCGGGCTTCGGTCGGAGCGCAGGGAGAGGGCTGGGGTTGGCGGCGTGAACACAGCCTGAAGGGGTTAGTGCGCCACGGCTGGCCGGGAGGGAGTCTGGGGAAAAGTCTGGACCTGCCGAAGAGGCAAGAGACTTTTTCTTACCTCTTTGTTTCCTGGTGCGCGAGGAGAGGGGATTAAGAGCGCTGCTTAAAGGAGCTCCACAGACGGGCGCGAGCCGCGGCTAAAAGCGCGGACCCCACAGACGGGCATGAGACGCTAAGGCTGCTGCTGCCGCCACCAAGAAGCCTATGTGCGAGCACTGGTCACTATCCACACCCCCCTTCCAGGGAGCCTGTGCACCCCGCCACTACCAGGGTCCCGGGATCCAGGGACAACTCCCCCAGGAGAACGCACGGCGCGCCTCAGGCTGGTGCAACGTCACGCTGGCCTCTGCCGCCGCAGGCTCGCCCCGCACTCCGTGCCCCTCCCTCCCCCCGCCCCCGGCCTGAGTGAGCCAGAGCCCCCGAATCTGCGGCTCCTTTAACCCCGGCCTGTCTGAGCAAAGAACAGTCGCCCTCTGGCGACCTACACGCAGAGGCGGGGCCAAATCCAAAGCTGAGCCCCTGGGAGCTGTGAGAACAAAGAAGAGAAAGGGAAATCTCTCCCAGCGGCCTCAGAAGCCGCGGATTAAAGCTCCACAATCAACTTGATGTACCTGCATCTGTGGAATACATGAATAGACAACGGATCATCCCAAATTAAGGTGGTGGACTTTGAGAGCAAGAATTATGATTTTTTCCCCTTTTCCTCTTTTTGTGAATGTGTATGTGTATGCTTCTGTGTGAGATTTTGTCTGTATAGCTTTGCTTCCACCATTTGTCCTAGGGTTCTATCCGTCCGTTTTTTTTTTTCTCTTTTTTCTTTTTTTTCTCTTAATAATTATTTTATTAATTTTAATAACTTTATTATATTTTATATTATTTTATTTTACTTTATCTTCTTTCTTTCTTTTTTCCTTCCTTCCCTCCTTCCTTCCTTCCTCCCTCCCTCCCTCCTTCCTTCCTTTCTTTCTTTCTTTCTACTAATTCTTTCTTTCTACTTTTTCTCCCTTTTATTCTGAGCCTTGTGGACCAAAGGCTCTTGATGCTGCATCCAGGAGTCAGTGCTGTGCCTCTGAGGTGGGAGAGCCAACTTCATGACACTGGTCCACAAGAGACCTCCCAGCTCCACATAATATCAAATGGCTAAAATCTCCCAGAGATCTCCATCTCAACACCAGCACCCAGCTTCACTCAACGAGCAGCAAGCTACAGTGCTGGACATCCTATGGCAAACAACTAGCAAGACAGGAACACAACCCCACCCATTAGCAGAGAGGCTGCCTAAAATCATAATAAGTCCACAGATACCCCAAAACACACCACCAGACATGGACCTGCCCACCAGAAAGACAAGATCCAGGCTCATCCACCAGAACACAGGCACTAGTCCCCTCCACCACGAAGCCTACACAACCCACTGAACCAACCTTAGCCACTGGGGACAGACACCAAAAACAATGGGAACTACGAACCTGCAGCCTGCAAAACGGAGACCCCCAAACACAGTAAGATAAGCAAAAGGAGAAGACAGAAAAACACACAGGAGATGAAGGAGCAAGATAAAAGCCCACCAGACCTAACAAATGAAGAGGAAATAGGCAGTCTACCTGAAAAAGAATTGAGAATAATGATAGTAAAGATGATCCAAAATCTTGGAAATAAAATAGACAAAATGCAAGAAACATTTAACAAGGACCTAGAAGAACTAAAGATGAAACAAACAATTATGAACAACACAATAAATGAAATTAAAAATACTCTAGATGGAATTAATAGCAGAATAATTGAGGCAGAAAAACGGATAAATGACCTGGAAGATAAAATAGTGGAAATAACTACTGCAGAGCAGAATAAAGAAAAAAGAATGAAAAGAACTGAGGACAGTCTCAGAGACCTCTGGGACAACATTAAATGCACCAACACTCGAATTACAGGGGTTCCAGAAGAAGAAGAGAAAAAGAAAGGGACTGAGAAAATATTTGAAGAGATTATAGTTGAAAACTTCCCTAATATGGGAAAGGAAATAGTTAATCAAGTCCAGGAAGCACAGAGTCCCATACAGGATAAATCCAAGGAGAAATATGCCAAGACACATATTAATCAAACTGTCAAAAATTAAATACAAAGAAAACATATTAAAAGCAGCAAGGGAAAAACAACAAATAACACACAAGGGAATCCCCATAAGGTTAACAGCTGATCTTTCAGCAGAAACTCTGCAAGCCAGAAGGGACTGTCAGGACATATTTAAAGTGATGAAGGAGAAAAACCTGCAACCAAGATTACTCTACCCAGCAAGGATCTCATTCAGATTTGATGGAGAAATTAAAACCTTTACAGACAAGCAAAAGCTGAGAGAGTTCAGCACCACCAAACCAGCTTTACAACAACTGCTAAAGGAACTTCTCTAGGCAAGAAACACAAGAGAAGGAAAAGACCTACAATAACGAACCCAAAACAATTAAGAAAATGGGAATAGGAACATACATATCGATAATTACCTTAAATGTAAATGGACTAAATGCTCCCACCAAAAGACACAGATTGGCTGAATGGATACAAAAACAAGACCCACATATTTGCTGTCTACAAGAGACCTGCTTCAGACCTAGAGACACATACAGACTGAAAGTAAGTGGATGGAAAAAGATATTTCATGCAAATGGAAACCAAAAGAAAGCTGGAGTAGCAATTCTCATATCAGACAAAATGGACTTTAAAATAAAGACTATTAGAAGAGACAAAGAAGGACACTACATAAGGATCAAGGGATCGATCCAAGAAGAAGATATAACAATTGTAAATATCTATGCACCCAACATAGGAGCACCTCAATACATAAGGCAAATACTAACAGCCATCAAAGGGGAAATCAACAGTAACACATTCATAGTAGGGGACTTTAACACCCCACTTTCACCAATGGACAGATCATCCAAAATGAAAATAAATAAAGAAACACAAGTTTTAAATGATACATTGAACAAGATGGACTTAATTGATATTATAGGACATTCCATCCAAAAACAACAGAATACATATTTTTCTCAAGTGCTCATGGAACATTCTCCAGGATAGATCATATCTTGGGTCACAAATCAAGCCTTGGTAAATTTAAGAAAATTGAAATTGTATCAAGTATCTTTTCCGACCACAACGTTATGAGACTAGATATCAATTACAGGAAAAGATCTGTAAAAAATACAAACACATGGAGGCTAAACAATATACTACTTAATAACGAAGTGATCACTGAAGAAATCAAAGGGAACATAAAAAAAATACCTAGAAACAAATGACAATGGAGACACGACGACCCAAAACCTATGGGATGCAGCAAAAGCAGTTCTAAGAGGGAAGTTTATAGCAATACAATCCTACCTTAAGAAACAGGAAACATCTCGAATAAACAACCTAACCTTGCACCTAAAGCAATTAGAGAAAGAAGAACCAAAAAACCCCAAAGTTAGCAGAAGGAAAGAAATCATAAAAATCAGATCAGAAATAAATGAAAAAGAAATGAAGGAAATGATAGCAAAGATCAATAAAACTAAAAGCTGGTTCTTTGAGAAGATAAACAAAATTGATAAACCATTAGCCAGACTCATCAAGAAAAAAAGGGAGAAGACTCAAATCAATAGAATTAGAAATGAAAAAGGAGAAGTAACAACTGACACTGCAGAAATACAAAAGATCATGAGAGATTACTACAAGCAACTCTATGCCAATAAAATGGACAACCTGGAAGAAATGGACAAAATCTTAGAAATGCACAGCCTGCCAAGACTGAATCAGGAAGAAATAGAAAATATGAACAGACCAGTCACAAGCACTGAAATCGAAACTGTGATTAAAAACCTTCCAACAAACAAAAGCCCAGGACCAGATGGCTTCACAGGCGAATTCTATCAAACATTTAGAGAAGAGCTAACACCTATCCTTCTCAAACTCTTCCAAAATATAGCAGAGGGAGGAACACTCCCAAACTCATCCTACAAGGCCACAATCACCCTGATACCAAAACCAGACAAGGATGTCACAAAGAAAGAAAACTACAGGCCAATATCACTGATGAACATAGATGCAAAAATCCTCAATAAAATACTAGCAAACAGGATCCAACAGCACTTTAAATGGATCATACACCATGATCAAGTGCGGTTTATTCCAGGAATGCAAGGATTCTTCAATATACACAAATCAATCAGTGTGATAAACCATATTAACAAATTGAAGGAGAAAAACCATATGGTCATCTCAATA
Organism: Monodon monoceros; assembly: GCF_005190385.1. Taxonomy (NCBI): domain Eukaryota; kingdom Metazoa; phylum Chordata; class Mammalia; order Artiodactyla; family Monodontidae; genus Monodon; species Monodon monoceros. The sequence goes on along the minus strand of NW_021703784.1, from coordinate 10,092,838 downwards.
GATGCAGAGAAAGCTTTTGACAAAATTCAACACCCATTTATGATAAAAACCCTGCAGAAAGTAGGCATAGAGGGAACTTTCCTCAACATAATAAAGGCCATATATGACAAACCCACAGCCAACATCGTTCTCCATGGTGAAAAACTGAAACCATTTCCACTAAGATCAGGAAGAAGACAAGGTTGCCCACTCTCACCACTCTTATTCAACATAGTTTTGGAAGTTTTAGCCACAGCAATCAGAGAAGAAAAGGAAATAAAAGGAATCCACATCAGAAAAGAAGAAGTAAAGCTGTCACTGTCTGCAGATGACATGATACTATACATAGAGAATCCTAAAGATGCTACCAGAAAACTACTAGAGTTAATCAATGAATCTGATAAAGTAGCAGGATTCAAAATTAATGCACAGAAATCTCTGGTATTCCTATACACTAATGATGAAAAATCTGAAAGTGAAATCAAGAAAACACTCCCATTTACCATTGCAACAAAAAGAATAAAATATCTAGGAATAAACCTACCTAAGTAGACAAAAGGCCTGTATACAGAAAATTATAAGACACTGATGAAAGAAATTAAAGATGATACAAATAGATGGAGAGATATACCATGTTCTTGGATTGTAAGAATCAACACTGTGAAAATGACTCTACTACCCAAAGCAATCTACAGATTCAATGCAATCCCTATCAAACTACCACTGGCATTTTTCACAGAACTAGAACAAAAAATTTCACAGTTTGTATGGAAACACAAAAGACCCCGAATAGCCAAAGCAATCTTGAGAATGAAAAATGGAGCTGGAGGAATCAGGCTCCCTGACTTCAGACTATACTACAAAGCTACAGTAATCAAGACAGTATGGTACTGGCACAAAAACAGAAAGATAGATCAATGGAACAGGATAGAAAGCCCAGAGATAAAGCCACGCACCTATGGTCACCTTATCTTTGATAAAGGAGGCAGTAATGTACAGTGGAGAAAGGACAGCCTCTTCAATAAGTGGTGCTGGGAAAACTGGACAGGTACATATAAAAGTATGAGATTAGATCACTCCCTAACACCATACACAAAAATAAGCTCAAAATGGATTAAAGACCTAAATGTAAGGCCAGAAACTATCAAACTCTTAGAGGAAAACATAGGCAGAACACTCTATGACATAAAACACAGCAAGATCCTTTTTGACCCACCTTCTAGAGAAATGGAAATAAAAACAAAAATAAACCAATGGGACCTAATGAAACTTCAAAGCTTTTGCACAGCAAAGGAAACCCTAAACAAGACCAAAAGACAACCCTCAGAATGGGAGAAAATATTTGCAAATGAAGCAACTGACAGAGGATTAATCTCCAAAATTTATAAGCAGCTCATGCAGCTCAATAACAAAAAACAAACAACCCAATCCAAAAATGGTCAGAAGACCTAAATAGACATTTCTCCAAAGAAGATATACAGATTGCCAACAAACACATGAAAGAATGCTCAACATCATTAATCATTAGAGAAATGCAAATCAGAACTACAATGAGATATCATCTCACACCAATCAGAATGGCCATCATCAAAAAATCTAGAAACAATAAATGCTGGTGAGGGTGTGGAGAAAAGGGAACACTCTTGCACTGCTGGTGGCAATGTGAATTGGTTCAGCCACTATGGAGAACAATATGGAGGTTCCTTAAAAAACTATAAATAGAACTACCATATGACCCAGCAATCCCGCTACTGGGCATATACCCTGAGAAAACCAAAATTCAAAAAGAGTCATGTACCAAAATGTTCATTGCAGCTCTATTTACAATAGCCCAGAGATGGAAACAACCTAAGTGCCCATCATCAGATGAATGGATGAAGAAGATGTGGCACATATATACAATGGAATATTACTCAGCCATAAAAAGAAACAAAATTGAGCTATTTGTAATGAGGTGGATAGACCTAGAGTCTGTCTGTCATACAGAGTGAAGTAAGTCAGAAAGAGAAAGACAAATACCATATGCTAACACATATATATGGAATTTAAGGGAAAAAAATGACATGAAGAACCTAGGGGTAAGACAGGAATAAAGACACAGACCTACTGGAGAACGGACTTGAGGATATGGGGAGGGGGAAGGGTGAGCTGTGACAAAGCGAGAGAGAGGCATGGACATATATACACTAACAAACGTAAGGTAGATAGCTAGTGGGAAGCAGCCGCATAGCACAGGGATATCAGCTCGGTGCTTTGTGACCGCCTGGAGGGGTGGGATAGGGAGGGTGGGAGGGAGGGAGACGCAAGAGGGAAGAGATATGGGAACATATGTATATGTATAACTGATTCACTTTGTTATAAAGCAGAAACTAACACACCATTGTAAAGCAATTATACTCCAATAAAGATGTTAAAAAAAAAAAAGGAAAATGTGTGGAAGCCCAGCTGAAGTAGGGCTCATGGAAACTTGAGGAGGGGAACCACCGCAGTTTTGCAGGGAATGGGGATGGAGGTGAATTCCACACCTGCCTGTGGGGCAAGAACTGCTACAGTGATGACACATAGAGCATTGCTGTGGGACAGACCCTTGAGAGGCACTTTACATGAGTGTTCCTAATTGTCCCTACACTCCCATTGTCCTCATTTTTCAGAGAAAGAGAACTGGGTCTCAGAGAAGGTGAGTAACCAGCCAAGTTTACACAGCTGTAATCTAGAAAATCATTATTCATTCATTCAACAGATCCGCGGCATGTCAGGCACGTGTAGGTGCTGAAGAGTCCGTGGCCAACAAGAGAAACAATCTCCACCTCCAGGAGCATGTGGTCCATGGAAGGTACAGGTGAGTGAACAGTTACCATGGAGCCCTGGGAGCCATCGGGTAACCAGCTAAAAGACACGGGGTGTCTGCCTGGCTTCAGAGCCTCCCGTTCTCAGTGATGGGGAACCATTCGTTAAAAAAGCCTGTGCAACCTCAGAGACTCTCCCCAGAGCACTTAGCAACCTTCTCGCTAAGCTTCCCAGCAGAAGGGCTTCTGTTGTCCGAGCCTCCAAGTAGAAAGGAGTCATTTTCTCTCTAGGCTTGGACAACACGAGTACCTAGGGGAGGGCATCGTCCAGCAGACTGAAAGCTTAAAATTTTCCTTGTCTAGTAATAAATGGATAAATGGCACCTCGTGTGTAAATTCCACCTGTGGAACCTGAGTGACGTTGCAGAAAGGATTCCCTTCTCTTAATTAGTTATGAAGAATGAGACCCCAACACAGACATGTCCCCAGGAGTTCCCTACAGGACAGCAGCTGCTGTATTTACCTCTACACACCCACGTCCCACCATATTTCTCAGTGACGCTCTTCTCTTTCCAAGCCCTCCCACCACCTTCTGTGGCATCCCAAGTTCTTTAGCTCTGAAGGTATTGAATAAAAACACCTTCTTGCAACAGCAGCTGCAGGGTTTCTTCTATTCTTTTGCCCTCCCTCTGTTTCCTCCCCAGCCTCCGTCCTCCTTTATACCTACCCTAACCCTGGCATCTTCCTCACTCTGATTTCTCCAACTTGTACCTTTCGCAGCTTCTCTCTCTTCACCATCCTCTGTAAAATTCAACGTAAAGGGAAGCAAGAAGGAAGTCGGAAGAGACTGTTCGGCTTTGCTTCGTGGACGTGGGACATGTCTCCCATCTCAGTGAGTCATAAACTTGCTCCACCAATTTGAAATCACACGGGTTCTTTTCTAGGAAGAACTGATGCCTGGTTCCCACCCAAACATCGTGATCTAATTGGGATGGAGCGCGGCCCAGGCACCAGGATTTCTAAAAAACTCCCAGGCTGAGTCTAATGGGCAGCAGACTTTAGGGGTTACTGACCTGTGTAGCTGTTCTTCTCAGGCATGAGACATGGGTATCCACACGAAACATGGCCTTCTGTCCAAACGGCAGAGCCTGAGGGCTTTGGAGTCAATGGGGGCCCATTTTGAAGATTCACAGCCAGCCTAACCCCTTCAGAACTGGCCCCTTTTGCCAGTCTCAAATTCAGACCCTCGTTCTGGAGTGAATATAAAAACAGGATTATAAGGCAGCACTGAGTCAAAGCTAAAAAGTACCATGAGCTGCTCTGCAAAAGAAAAACAAGGGGACAGGGAGAGAGCGCATAATTATATTAGTCTGTCAAGTACAAGGTGGAAGCCAATTTATTTTCCGTACAGGAAATGTCGACTCTGGTCAAAATGCTATCAGCTCCGTTAACAGCTCCTCTTCTGGAAGGCCGCGGTGGAATCTACACTTTAAACAGGATAAGCCTGAAGCTCAGGAAAATGAAATCATTGTCCTAGTATCAGACAGTCCGTTTATGGTAGACCCAGAGCTGGAAAAACGCAGGTGGCTTTTTTCTTTTAATATTGATTTATTTATTTGGCTGCACCAGCTCTTAGTTGCGGCATGCGGGATCTTTAGTTGTGGCATGTGGGATCTTTAGTTGCGGCATGTGGGATCTTAATTGCAGCATGCATGAGGGATCTAGTTCCCTGACCAGGGATCTAACCCAGCCCCCCTGCATTGGGAGCGTGGAGTCTTAACCACTGGACCACCAGGGAAGTCCCAAACTCCAGGTGTCTTTTGAGAATGCTCAGGCAAGTTAAGACTGCCATCAAAATTCTGCTAACGCTGTTATTATTGTCTTATTAATAACTCATTACTACCACTAAGATTTACAGTAAGAAGTGCATTTGTCTGCAGCTCTGCCGTAGACAAGAACAGGATGATGACTTCGGGATGACCTCTCCCCACGGAGGAATCCTTGTATTAGTCCTCTCCATCTCTACCTCACTCCCCAGAGCCTCTGATTGGATTTCCTGGTGATGAGATCACAAGGTTTTCGCTGGAAAGTGACACATTAGCCTGAGTGACTGGGTGGTCCTGACAACAAGTAGCCGAGCGCCTTGGTTTTTAAGTGCAGTCTGCTCCCCAGAAGGAAGAAGCCTTCTGCTGAGTTTACCTAAGTCCCCAGAAGGTGACTGACAACCTGCTGTAGAGGGAGGCGCCCTGGTGGGGACCCGAGCCCCGCATCCCAGCCCTGGCTCTCCACTAATGAGCAGTGTGGTCTTGGCCGGCTGTGCCAGCTCCACATCTGGAAAATGAGGGGCTTGCACAGGACCATCTTGAAGGGGACCTCCAGCTCTCAGATTCACAGATTTCATGATCTGACACACAGAAAACCGTGCAGAGCCAGGCAGACTCAGAAATTTGCAGCTCCCTGGAGTTCCATAACCATAACTGAATAAGCTTCTTGGAGTAGACTTGGAAGTTGGGGGAATTGAACGCCTCATTTGATGACAGGAAACCTATGTGTGAACAGATTCTCCAAGATATTTCATATTTTAATTGTTCTGCCCCATAAATATAGTCTTGTCAGACTATAGTGCAGGTAGTTGGATAAGAAAGGCACAGTTTTCGGGAATTCCCTGGCAGCCCAGTGGTTAGGACTCCACACTTTCACTGCCAAGGGCGCAGCCAAAAAAAAACAGCACAGTTTCTACGGGCATAAACCTTTCAGACCTGCTACACATCCTTGACTTACACAGAGCAAGTGTGTACAGTTGCACAGCCTTGTTCTTTGGATTTATTCCGCAGAAAAGACACATTTATGTATTTTGTCTCAAAATAATGCACTTAGTAGAGCACCCTCACATATATTACCTCCATTTAAAGTTTTAGGAATCGTTTTCTTTGTCTATCAGCCTTTCAAGATAGGTGGTACTACAGTATGTTATCTTACTTTACAGATGACAAAATTGAGGCCCAGCAAGGTTAAATATTTTGTTAATAAATATCAGAGTCTCTGCTGACTCAACTCTGGTCTTCCAACTTTATTTCCTGTTCTTTTTTTTTTTTTTTTTTTTTTTGGCGGTATGCGGGCCTCTCACTGTTGTGGCCTCTCCCGTTGCGGAGCACAGGCTCCGGAGGCGCAGGCTCAGCGGCCATGGCTCACGGGCCCAGCCGCTCCGCGGCATGTGCGATCTTCCCGGACCAGGGCACGAACCCGCGTCCCCTGCATCGGCAGGCGGACTCGCTACCACTGCACCACCAGGGAAGCCCTCCTGTTCATTTTTAATTCAGAACAATAGCAATTTCTAGCCTTAGAAAACTTAGCTTGAATTTGGCAGCTATAAAACAGGTTTACTAGGATGAGACAGGGATCAAATACTGGTTCAGGGTCAGAGTCGATGACTATAAACTAATCTGAAGGTTCAGAGTCAGAATCAGGACTCAGTGAGCAGGCTCGAGGCACTCGTATGCCCTGGGCCCACAGTACTGATCTTTATGATCACCTAAAGCTGTGTTGTACAACTAAGCATGGCTATTTGTAATAGAAGCCAGGCTGGGTGTTGGAAGCAGTGGTCCTTCAGACTGACTCAGAATGGAATTGGTCTATAGTCTTGCTACTCAAGCAGACTGGGGCATCACCTGGGGCTTGTTAAAATGCAGAATCGGCCCTATACCCCAGATGCGCTGAATCAGAATGGATATTTTAACAAGGACCCACGTGGATCGTATGCCCACTCTACTTGAGGAGCATTGCTCTGGGCTCCCCTCCGTCGAGGTTCTACCAGTAATGATTTTACAAATGAAACTTGTTGTCCAGCACCCTCTGTTCAGCACGCTAGCAAGTGGGGGAGTGAGGGCAAGTCCACTGCCGGCATCTTGGACACCGAGATGACACCCATGGGGCTCAGCAAAACAGTGATAACAGCTGTAGAGCGTCTACATGGGAGCCCTTGAGCAGCAGCCTGTTAGTCTGTCCTGTGAGAGGAGTGAGGTTACCAGACCTTTTCACCGTCCTTAACTTACCTTTGAGACGGTGAGAGGTGAGATTTCAAAAGCCAATATCATTGAGCTTCCCTCTCACTGCCTGGCACAGATAGGAAGCTGGTTTTTCTCCCTCTGTCCTCCCATTGTCATTGCTCTGTTTCTCATTGTCCCTTCTTCCTGTCTCTTTCCCGTCCCATCCACCCCCAGCACACACACACACACACACACACACACACACACACAGATTTTCAAAGTTAAAGAGATGTGAAGATCATCTCTTCTGATTAGGACCCAGGAGAGGAGCTTCTGCAGAGCCACTTGCATTAATTACCACATTAATTTCTTGTCCCTCGGAAAGCTCAGCAAACCCTAAAGCCTTCCTGCAGGCAAACACCTGCAAGACCTGGCAGTGGATTCTGGGGGCTCTGGGTGAGTGAGGTGCTAACGAGAGCACTGGAAAGGAGCCCGAGTGCTGGAAAGGAGCCCTCAAATGGCTTCCGTGCAGGTGTTCGGCATAATAGGGCGTTAATTGGGTAACAGGTGGAGGCACAGAGGGTGGATGAGCGGTGAAGTGAATAGGGCAGAAGCTGACTGCGTAACCTAATTTTAACCGCAGTGGAATTTTCCTTCCTCTTACTTCAGTTTGGGCTCAGAAAGCTCAGTCACAATAGAACGTTACAGCACAACATCATTTATAACGACTAATATTTAGAGCTGCTTTCTAAGTGCCAGCACTGCACACTGTGTACATTACACGCTTTATCCCAGATCATCAAAGCAGTTCTTCAGGACAGGTACGAAGAGCTTATTTTGAGAATGCAGGAGCCAAGGCTCAGAACAAGATGAATGATTGCTCAAGGGCACACAGCTAGTACTAGTATGGTGGCAGAGCTAGTATTCTCTGCATGAACCCACTGCATGGTACTGTCTTCCCGTATCAGTGTTTTTAGGAGAGGCAAGAAGCCTGTTAGACTGTGTGTTGGTCACCCTCATCTGGAGGTTGTCCTTAAATCTGGAGGCCACGTTTTAACACGGATGGAGGGACAAGGAGTCAACTAAACACATGAGGGTTGAGAAACCACTGGAGAATGAGCTAAATCAGGGCTCAGCAAATTACCACCCAAATCCCAACCTGCCCTTGCTTTTGTAAATAATGTTTTATTGGAACACAGCCATGTTGTCTGTGGCTCCTTTCATGCTACAATTGCAGGCCTGAGTCATTGAAACAGAGATTGTATGGCCCACAAAGTCTAAAGATCTACGGTCTGGCCCTTTACAAGAAAAGATTGCCAACCCCTGGGCTAAATAAATTATTGCCCATAAGCCTAATCGCAGAGACCCTGCTTTGAATCACTACTCAGTGCTATCAGAGACACTGTGAATACTTTATCCAAAACAGAGAAAACTCAAGGGCACATACCTGACATCATGTAGAAATGGATTTCCTTGCAAGCCAAGGGGCAGAAATTTCCAGGACATGTTTTTTTGGCCCAACCTAAAGAATTTTCTGTTCCTAATGTCTGAGTTAACTTGTAGGGTAATAAGGTCTCCATCACTATTAGTATTCAAATAGTCAAATGAGCATCCATCAGAAATATCATGGACTTTGTCCCAGATGAGCTCTATGTTCCTTTACAGCCCCCGTGATCATAGGACTTTGTGAATTTCAGTATGACCAGTGAGTCAAGGGGACTTTTCCTTTCCTGAGTTGCTGTGCCCTCGTCTACTATGTTAAACTCATCATCCCCTCCCGCTACCCACGAATATAGTAACAGTTAACTTATCAAGTGTCAGCAAAGAATAAGCTATTGTACTTAAGTGGTGTTTCAGATAACTGGAATACAACGTGTGGTCAAGATGCACTCACCTTTAAACGTCCTTTTGTTTTTTTGTTTGGGTTTTTTTTTTTTTCACTTTTTTCACATTTATTAACAACACTCTTTTAGAGTAACTTCCATCTTTTTGTTTTGTTTTGCTTTGTTTTCACACTTATTAACACTTTAAGAGTAACTTCCATCTTTTTGGGGGGTTTTTTTGTCCTTTTGGTTATTTATTTATTTATTTATTTTTGGCTGCGTTGGGTCTTCATTGCTGTGTGCAGGCTTTCTCTAGTTGTGGTGAACAGGGGCTACTCTTCTTTGCGGTGCGCAGGCTTCTCATTGCGGTGGCTTCTCTTGTTGCAGAGCACAGGCTCTAGGCGCGCTGGCTTCAGTAGTTGTGGCACACGGGCTTAGCTGCTCCACAGCGTGTGGGATCTTCCCGGACCAGGGCTCGAACCCATGTCCCCTGCATTGACAGGCGGATTCTTAACCACTGTGCCACCAGGGAAGTCCCTGTCCTTTTGTTTTTTAAAATCAACAATGAAACATAATTATTAAAGCCAAAAAGGACATAGCTGCTATCAAAAACAAGATTCATTCATTCATTCATTTAATAAATACTTATTGAGAGCTACTATGTACACAGACAGAAGTAGGATGGTAAGTAGGGCTGAAGCGACGGGCATCTGACCCCTGATCTGGAAACAGGCAGAAGAAATCCAAGCCCTGCAGGGTAACAAGGAGGGGAGGGGCCAGAGCCAGGCTTACTGGCAGGAAATAGGTGCTGGGAAAGCTGTGACCACTACCTGGGGCAATGGCTTGTAGAAAAGTACCTGTGGTCAGAGGAAAAAGAGACTGGCTGGGAGAGACGCACACACAGAACCCGGGCCAAAGCATCTGCTGGATCTGGGATAATTCTCCATTATCACCAATGCGGAGGAGCCCCGAGCTATCAGCATAAGACCTAATATCTAAACTGGAGGTTCCAGGAAAACAAATGCAGCCAATCACAAAACTACAATTGAGGAAAGACTGGCTGCAGAAAGGAGGGGAAACTCTCCTTTAGAAACCTGCCTCTTCAAGTCATTCCAAGATTGTTCCATTATTTACACTTTACTGAAAGTGAATTCAGCTTCCAAATGTGGATTTTGTTGGCTGTTTTTCAAAGCACATGAGGAAAAGGAACCAAGAAAATCATTCCTAATAAAATGTAAATAATAGGACAATCTCAACATGATTTTTAAATAAGTGCACATAAAGCCTCAGAAAGATAATAGAATAACATCTCTTTACAATAAAAAGAAATTACGAAACAAAAACATACATGATGCCCATCCCTTTGTGGTAGAGGAAAAAAGATGGACTCCTGTGTTTCCTGGGACTTGCCCCTCCTTACTTGCTAAGGATTTGGGCTCAGCTCAGCTGTAGTCCCATCTTTCTTGGAGAATTACACCTGGGACATTGTGATGCCAAATCAGGATGAAGTATTAGGTTGGCCAAAAAAGATCGTTTGGGTTTTTCCGTAACATCTTATGGAAAAATACAGTAGCCAAGAAGAAAAGAACGAGAATCCAGTAGGAGCCAGAACTGGGGGGCAGGGGAGGAGGGGAGGGGTAGAGTAAGAAAGGGGTGAAAACCCTTATTTTGAGGCAAGTTATAAGGGGTTAGAAGTTTTGCTGCAATCTACACATTCACCCTCTTGTACATGAGACATGCGAGTGAAATGCTATGATTTTAGAACTATTTTAGTTGCTGTGGTGTATCTTTTTAATCACAGAGCTTCCCTGAGTTTGGACAACAACAGTTATGACATTATATGCATATAACCTTAATTTATTTATTTTCAAATTAATTTGGAAATATTTCTAAAATATATCACATATGTTCCTACTTTCTTGAGCAGAACAAGCAATAATTTAACTTCTCTTCATGACTTGGGGTTAAATTAGATGGGTTTCCCCTAAACAAGATAACACCTCTTGCTCTTGGGGATGTCACCCTGTTCTTTCTGTCTCTGGCTTTTTTTTTTTTTTTTTTCTGGCCAAGCCACAAGGCTTGTGTGGGATCTTAGTTCCCTGACCAGGGATCGAACCCGAAACCCCTGCAATGGAGGCACCGAGTCTTAACCACTGGACCTCTAGAGAATTCCCTCTGGCCATTTCTGAGGATGTCACCGTAGGCAATTCCTCACTTCCATCTCTGCTGTTGGTACTCCATCACAAGACATCAGACAATCAAATCAACTCACTTAGGCTACAAAAAAATGTTGGAATCAACAGACCTGAAGGTGGTTCCATTCTCTGCTGAAACAGAAAGTAAAGGATACAAGCTGTGTGAAATCTATTTTCTAGCCATTTTACATTGCTTCCTTCAAGGTTCACAGCTACCCTACAAACAATTGAGAACTCTAGAAGTCAAAACTGGATGAGTGAAATATTAGTGCAATGTGAGGATCTAGTGTGAATCTCTGGCCAAAACTCAAAATGCTTCATCCTCTCCTAGGGTTAGCAAAGGAGATACAGTCAACGCTGTAGAAGATGATCTCTTGAACAAACTCCCTCAAATCCACTTCAAATCACAGCCAAAGCTCCACTGTGGACTACCCAGCACAGGTGGGCAGATTGGTATCTAGAAGAGAGGTAGGGGCCATTATGCTGACCCCAGAGGATCCCTAGGTGTATACAGGTGGTACCAAGCAGGTGCTAAGTAGCCAGGCAGAGTCGTTTCATCCATCCATGGAGTCAAGGAGAACTGAAAACTTAAACCCACCCCATCCCCCCTTCTCTCATATCTGGTCCTTCCCCCTGCAAATTCAATTTACTGACAACTTACTTTGTGCCAGTAACTTTACTAGGCACTGGAGGAATACAATGATGAATAAGGGGGAAAAGAACCTTCTTTCAAGGAGCTCCCAGCTGAGTAAGGGAATATAGAGAAGTAAACAGATAACTACAGAACGAGGCAGAGTAAGAGCAATGAGAGAGATGAAGCAACCTGCTTTGGAAGCACGAAGGGAACAACTAATTTTTTAACAGCTTTACTGAGATATAATTGATAAAGAACAGCACGTCTTTAATGTGTGCCATTTGATGAGTTTGGACATATGCAAACACTCGTGATACCATCACCACCATCAAGGTAATAGACATACCCAGCACGTCCCAGAGTTTCCTTGTGTCCCTTTGTTTTCTGTGGTAGGAACACTTAACATGCAATCTACCTTCCTAATAAATGTTGAAGTCACAACACCATATTTGTTCACTATGGACGCTATACTGTACAGCAGATCTCTAGAACTCACTCATCTAACATAACTAAAGCTTTATACCCATTAAACAATGACTCCCCATACCCCACCACGACCACCACCCAGTCCCTGGCAACCACTGTTGTATTCTCTGCTTCCATGAGTTTGGCTATGTCTTATACCTCATATAAGTGCAATCATTCAGTGTTTGTCCTTCTTTGTCTGGCTTATTTCATTTAGCGATAATGTCCTTCAGGTTCATCCACGTTGTCACAAATGGCAGGATTTATGTTTTTAAGGCTGTATAATATTCCATTTTGTAAATATACCACATTTTCTTTATCCGTTTATCTTTTGTCACTTTTGTTGTTTCCACATTTTGGCTATTTGAATAATGCTCCAATTGGGAATTCCCTGGCTGTCCAGTGGTTAGGACTCCATGCGTTCACTGCCAAGGGCCCGGGTTCAGTCCCTGGTCAGGGAACTAAGATCCCACAAGCTGCGTGGCACAGCCAAAAAAAAAAAATTAATAATGCAGCAATAAATGTGGGAGTGAAGATATCCCTTCAAAATCCTGATTTCTTCTGGATATATGCCCAGAAGTGCGATTGAGGAACATTTAATTTTTAATAAGGGATCAGAAAAGTCTCACAGAGGAGGTAGCAACGAAGCTTGATCCTGAAGGATGAGAAAGTTTTTGATTTACAGCAAATGGAGGGAAAAGGCATGGTGGAATAAGCATGAATGGGACCCTAGGATGTGTCCACAACACTAATCCTATGAGACTGCAACATCGGATGAATGGAAGGAGGTAGAGACAGAGGGGGCTAAAGAAAGTGGAGAATGAGAAACTAGCAGGAGATCCTGAATTTGGTCTTAAAAAGTTTAAAGTTATTCTCCAGACATGGAATGCTTTGGCAGACCTTAATGGAGGGGAGATATGCCATCTGTTTTGATAGTCCCCCTATGTGGACCATATACGGAGGAGGAGCTAGAGTGCAGACCCATGAAGAGCCCATTTCAGGAGCCCTCACAAGAGAAAATGCTATAAAATGCTGAAAATTTCCCTCAGTCTTTTCTGTTAGATGAAAGCTCTTGAAAGAATCATCTGCCTTAATATGAAGGGATAAGCTGGTACAGGATGTGAAGCCAAGATCTCGGCAAAGACTGACTCAGGCCTGCTCACCCATGTTAGACCTTGTTGCATTAATTCCAGGCCCCTCACTGCCTGGAAGGGAGTTTCTCTCACTCCATCCTGACTTCTCTGAATGCTTGTGTTCCCTCCAATATTCCTATGTTGAAACCTAATCCTTAGTGTGATGGTGTTAGGAGGTAAGGCCTTTGGGAGGTGATTAGGTCATGAGGGTGGAGCCCTCATGAATGAGATTAGTGCCCTTATATAGGAGACCCCAGAGATTTCTCTTGCCCCTTCTGCCATGTGAGGACACAGTAAGAAGACAACCTGGCTATGAACCAGGAAGCAGGCCCTCACAAGACACTTGATCTGCTGGTGCCTTGATCTTGGATTTCCTAGCCTCCAGAACTGTGAGAAATAAGTGCTTTTTGTTGAAGCCACCCAGTCTGTAGTATTTTTGTTACAGCAGCTCAGAAAGACTAAGATGCTGACCGACTCTACTGACCTCTACTGGTCATCTCCATGTATGTACAGCATTCAGAACCATGCCTGGTACAACGCCAATGCTACACAATGGATTGTTGTGGTCTGGCCATACTCTGGGTCCCCTGTTCTCCCTGTGTGACTGTGTGTGAGAGCCTCCGTCCTTAGCTACAGGCTACATTGTTCCAGCAAGTGACCAGCCTGAGCCAAATAGACCCCAATATGGACCAGACCTCCCAACTTGCCAAGCTGATTTGGACCCAGAGGCCTCCACTGGTTGGTTTCTCTTGGGTTAAAATAGGTTTTCAGTAACCCCATAGATAGAGTGCTGATCAGACAGCTCCTGAAATACCTGGGGAACTCCCAAATCAGGAAGGGCCAACAGGTTGTCCAGGTAGTTTCTGGAGTCTTTTGACTTCAGAGCTCAGTATTTCTTCCCTGCATGGCTCTTTTCTCTCTGTCTGCAATCTTCACCCTGCAACCAGAGTGCATTTCTAAACTGCAAGTCCCAGCATGCCAACTGCATTAGTTATGTATTCCCATGGGATACACAACCTAAAAGAGTGGCTGAAAACAATAGCAATGATCTATGATTATTATTTCTCTGGTCCTGGAGTCTGACTGGGCTCAGCTGCAATAGTTCTCACTCAGAGCTTCTCCATGGTGGCTGTCAGACAGTAGCTGGGACTGGGGTAACCTGAAGGCTTGCACACTCCCATGACCGGAACCTGGCCTGGGAGGACTCAAAAGGCTGGGGACTCCCTGAGCAGCCCTCTCTATTTTTATATGGTCTCTACTTGTGGTCCCTCCAGTGTGGCAGCTGCAAGGTAGCCATACGTGGTGGCCCAGTGCTCCAAGGTCAAGAGCACTGAGCGGGGAGAAAAAAGAGTCCTGAGGGAGAGCCAGTTGGAAGCTTTATGGCCTTGGAAATCATTCAGTGTCATTTCCACCACTTCTTATTCAATAGATGTGAGTCACTAAGTCTGACTCACTTACAGGAGGAGTTGAATTAGACTTTCTCTTTTGAAAGGAAGAGCATCTGTCTAGAGTTTAGAGAACGATTCTCTGCCATTGCTGCCTCGGCATTGATTTTATTTGGCCAAGCGTCCTGTGGGACATTAAACGGACATTAGTCCCTCGTGCAAGCTCATGCCCTAGAGAACTGCCCGAGAGAACAGCCCACAGGGTTATATGCAAAGTAAGTTCCTAATATGACTTCCCAAGCAGGCCTTGTGAGCCACAGTCTCCTCCACCTCCCAGGGCCTGCCCCTTGTGTGCACCCTGGAGCTTACCAAAATCTCACACGTTTTGGCTTGACTTGTCCAATCCAGCCTTAGCTCAGGAACCCCAAAGCCCTCCCTCTGCACACCTGAGGCCCTGCCGCTCTCTCTGCCTGCACCCCACTTTGACCTCCCTGCGTAGCCCCTCCAAGAGGGCTCCAGGACCTGTGAGCAATAAGCTTCTCTGCTTCATTTCCTTTGTGGTCTTTTTTGGAACCTCAGCTCACTGACCGACATCCCAGGGCTCTACTGAATAAAGTGTTAATTTTCCGAAGTCACAACAGCGCCACAGACTTTGCAGACATATTTTAAGACTATGACACCATCCCTCCTCTTAACATCCATCCTTTGTCCCCCATTGCCTTCAGGATGAAATGTCGGCCCCCTTAGCAGGCTCCTGGGGCCCTTCTTGATCTGGGCACTGTCAGGCTGTCTGGATTTCAGCCTCACCAATTCATGCACCTTCTCCTTACCTCCTCATACCTAAGCTCCAGTCACACCAAACAACTCTGGGGTCCCTGAGTGAATGTGTCAGGACCTGGCCCACTTTCATGTTTTCTGGGTGCCCCCTCTGCCTGACATGCTCCCATCCCCCATTGCAGCCCTAACCCCACGCAGCTACTTGAAATCATTCATGATGCAGCTCTGCAGAGGCTTCCTCTGATCATTGTCCCATCCTGTGGGTTTGGCGCCAGCCTCGGGTGGCCCAGCATATCTGTGTGCACTTCTACCCCCTCACTTCACTGCAGTCTTTCTGCCTTGTGCCTGCCTGTGTCCTCCTCTCCACGGTGGTCTCCTCGGGCTCATGCATCAGATTTTGCTCATCATCTCCCAGCTCCTATCAAACCCAGCATGATTGTGACAAAGCGAGAGAGAGGCATGGACATATATACGCTACCAAACGTAAGGTAGATAGCTAGTGGGAAGCAGCTGCATAGCACAGGGAGATCAGCTCGGTGCTTTGTGACCGCCTGGAGGGGTGGGATAGGGAGGGTGGGAGGGAGGGAGACGCAAGAGGGAAGAGATATGGGAACATATGTATATGTATAACTGATTCACTTTGTTATAAAGCAGAAACTAACACACCATTGTAAAGCAATTATACTCCAAAAAAAAAGACTCATTACGTTGGTTAATAAATGACATGTCAAACTTGAAAAAAAAAAAAAAAACCCAGCATATTGTAGGCCCTCAAAACATGATCAGTGAATGAATGAGGTCCAAGGGTCTTCAAAAATTCTGCTATGGTGCCTGGAATTTAGATTTATATATTCTAAAGATAGATAGATAGATAATAGATAAGTAGATGATAGATGATAGATATAAATAGATATAGATATATATTCTTATATCTGTATGGTTATCCTTACATATGGAAAAATCAGTGTGTGAAAGCTGCTTAGAGGGACTTCCCTGTGGTACAGTGGTTAAGATTTCACCTGCCAATGCAGGGGACACAGGTTCAATCCCTGGTCCGGGAAGATCCCATGCGCCACGGAGCAACTAAGCCCGTGTGCCACAACTACTGAGCCCGTGCACCACAACTACTGAAGCCCACGCACCTAGAGCCCGTGCTCCACAAGAGAAGCCACTGCAATGAGAAGCCTGCGCACCACAACGAAGAGTAGCCCCCGCTCACCGCAACTAGAGAAAGCCGCGTGCAGCAACAAAGACCCAACGAAGCCAAAAAATAAATTAATTAATTTTTTAAAATCTGTTTAGACACTGTATTATCACTTTAGCAGTGTTTAGTTAGAGTTATGTAGAAAACAAAGCTTGATACTTTGTGAGATATAAATCTAGGGCAGGAAAACTGAGACAAGGAGAGATTCAAGGCAATGTTAGCATTCTGGCTACCGTTCATGACAAGCTATGAAGAGACATAGCAGATCTTTGCAGATGTGTCCATTTGGCACGTGGGATGTCTCCGGAAAGGCTACGTAGAGAAGATGGGGGAGGGGGAGACAACCTGACCCTCTCCTGCCAACCTCTGGTTTCCCATTGGTTGCAAGTTCACTCCATGTAGAGTTAACTCTCCCACAATTTTAAGTTGCAATAAAGGAATTGAGGTTGCAGTAAAGGACTCAGAAAAGATGCCAAAGATGTGTGCTGTACACGAGTAGCATATCAGGAAGTGTGCTATAGAGCAGTGTTCCTCAAACAGTGGTAAATGACAATTTCTTTTCAATCTCCAACTTACGATATACCGATGGTTTTGTAACATACAATAAAGGTGAATTACCGGAAAAATGAAATTTCTAAAAAAAACTTACAAAATACGGTCTGAGTATTACTGCTACAGAACATATGAGTCACTCTTGGCAGAAACCAGAGGGAAATTGCATAGCCAAATAAATGTGAAAAACACTGTGTGCAGAGGGCATCCTTGTCTCAGAGACTCTCTGTGTGGCCTAGCTTCTCAGATATCCTGCAGTGAAGAAACCTGGTCCCTTTTTAAGCCCTAGTTTATAAAATATAGTTGATCATCAAACCCAGTCCTCACAAAACACCCATTAAACTTTATGGATCTCAGGCTCATCACGTTGATATATTGAAAGTACTGGTTTGTTAGGTATATTCAAGGAGCGAGTTCAATCAACTTATAAGACAGTACTAAGCAAAGTAGAATGTGTCCAATACCGGGAGGCAGTGGGGTCGTTATAGTCTAACTAGAGAACTACAGTGCCATGTATAAAACATTTAGACTAATACAGGATAATATAACCAAGCACCAATGAAAACGGCACAGGGTATAAGTGCCTTAAAAGATAATACAGAAAATCGAAAATTTTATCAAAGAGCTTCCCATTTAAGAAGCACTAGAACTGGAACCTCCCTGGTGGTCCAGTGGTTAAGACTCTGTGCGTCCAAATGCAGGGGGTGTGGGTTTGATCCCTGGTCAGGGAACTAAGATCCCACATGCCATGCAGTGTGGCCAAAAATTAAAAAAACAAAAAAAACAAAAGGCACTAGATCCAAACAACTTAATTCTACAAAGGTTTAAGAAATTGTATATTCCTCAAACTAATCCAGAAAATTAAAAATATTTCCCAATTCTTTTGATGGCGTAATCATATACTGATGCCTCCTTTAATAAATCACAAGAGTATCAAAACTTAAAGACTAACTTATGAATATGAATTCGAAAAGACCTAAATAAAAAGTAGAAGAGGGAATGCCCTGGCGGTCCAGTGGTAAGGACTCCATGCTCTCCCTGCTGAGGGCCCGGGTTCGACCCCGGATTGGGGAACTAGGATCCCACAAGCGTGTGTGGCAAAAAAATTAAAATAAAAATAAATCAAGAAATAGGGACTTCCCTTGTGGTGCAGTGGTTAAGAATCTGCCTGCCAATGCAGGGGACATGGGTTCGAGCCCTGGTCTGGGAAGATCCCACATGCTGTGGAGCAACTAAGCCCGTGCACCACAACAACTGAGCCTGTGCTCTAGAGCCCACGAGCCACAGCTACTGAGCCCACATGCCACAACTACTGAAGTCCGTGTGCCTAGAGCCCGTGCTCCACAACAAGAGAAGCCACCGCAATGAGAAGCCCACGCACCACAACGAAGAGTAGCCCCCACTCACCGCAACTAGAGAAAGCCCACGCACAGCCACAAAGACCCAGCACAGCCAAAAATAAAAATTAAAAAAAAAAGAAATAAATAAAATAAAAAGTAGAAGGAATATAATTCAGTAACTTGTTAAAAACTAAAATACCAGGACTAAATAGAGTTTAAACATGGAAAGAATGGGTGAATATTAAGAATTCTATTTACATAATTCACTAACTTAGCCTATTATTATATCAGAGTAAAAGAAATGTTTATCCAGAGATGCTATAAAATCATCTGATAAAATTTAACGTCTGTTCTTGATTTTTACATAATTCTTCCTTAATACAATTGCATTAAGAAAATTGCATATTTCCATGCCTATCTGTATCTATATCTACCTTTATATAGCTATATGAACTCTTAAGACAAGAAACTTTAAGGCTAGTGTCAAGCTTAATAGAGAAATGATGTAAGCAATTCTGTAAAGTCAGAAACTAGACAAGGTCGTTTATTATTATTACTCGTTTACTATTTATTATTATTATATGTATGCAGGTATACATATAATATATATTGTATATATATTAGAAGGAAAGAAACAAAATTATTTTTTTGCAGGTGGCATAATTATACACAGACAATTAACTATAAAACTATTACAAGCAATAAGAGAATTCAATAAGGTGACGATGCAACAAAAATAAGACTTTTGATAATAAAAGTCCGAAAAATAGACTTTTATTAGTAATGATAGCTTTCTTACACAAAACAACGTATTTTCCCCTGTTAAATAACAATCATATTTTATCTTACTGGCAAACTAACAATTTAGTCTGCCACAGTTTCATGGATGCTAGCAGGAGAAGGGAGACTCCTGGGTCAGAGACAAAGAATTTTATTACTCACAGTAATTACAGTAGTCAGATTGTTAGCATTTTCTTGGGCCAATTCCCTGAGCTCTAGTTCCAACAGGGCAACACAAGAGAGGGCCAGGTGACACCTGCATATTCAGTGGGTTATATTACCAGAAGAATCCTGGACCTGGGGGACCTGAATCTTTTATATAAGACATTAATCATGCCTGCCCTTTGCTCAAGGGGAAGACATAATCTCTACCTTTTAAGGCTGTTTGCTATACAAACATCCTTGAAAAGTTAGTTTGAAACAAAGGGAGAAACGCAACTCATAGAGAAACATGAGCAACCTGTGGAGAAGTGTCTCCCAACATATGCAAAGAAAACTTTAAAATGCTATTTGAGGATATAAATGAAGATTACAAATTGAAAGATCTATTTTATTCTTGAATAATCACTAAATATAATGAAAAGGTCAAGCACACCTAAATTAATCTATAAATTTAATGCTATTCCAATTAAAATACAAACAGGTGGAGCAAGAGGACTCTCATTAATTGCTGGTGGCAATGCAAAATGGTACAGCCACTTGGAAGACAGTTAGTGTCTTCTTAGAAAACTAAACATAGTCTTACCATGTGACCCAACAATCTCACTCCTAAATATTTACCCCAGTGAGTTGAAAACTTACATTCACACAAAAACCTGCACACAAATGTTCATAGCAACCTTATTTATAATTGCCAAAAATTGGAAGCAACCAAGATGTCCTTCAATAGGTGAATGGATAATGAAATGAAATATTATTCAGTGCTAGAAATGAGCTATCAAATCCATGAAAAAGACAGGGAGAAAACTTAAATGCAAATAGCTAAGTGAAAGAGCCAGTCTGAAAGACTACATACCATATGATTCCAACTACATGATATTCTGGAAAAGGAAACTACAGAGCTCTCAGTTTTGTCTGCCAAATAAAACATAATTCTCAACTTTTAGATTGTGCCTTTTGTTTTTCAGTCGACATCTTGTCAGTTCTTCTTGAAAGCTGGACATAATGTACTGGGTAAAAGGCCTTTAGTAAGGTGGTGGTGAGGAATGGGTTGAGGGGATACGTTCTACAGTCCTGGGATAAAGTCTCAGGCTTTTAGTGAGCCCGTGCCTCTGGACTGTGAACTTCACAAGACTTTCTCAGATTTTTCTTTTCCCCCCTTGAGTGGGAGAGGATGGCTGGGGTGAGCTAGTCTTGGGTATTTCCCTCCCTCAGGTCACTTAGGCTCTGAGAATACCCTAGCAGGTTAAGCTCTTGTTAACTAGTTTCCTCTGAGGGCACGCCTTAGAGTAGAATGCTCTGGCTTATTTAAAAATGGTTCCCTTTCCCCTCCCCCTACCGGAAGCACTAGGGGATTGTTGTCCAAAATTTACTGTGGGAACATGGTCAAGCTCCTGGGGGTAAATCTCACAATATTGTGGAGGTCTCCCTATTACTGGGTTTCCCTAGAGTTTTTAATTCTCAGACTGGTACACACCAAGCATCCAGCAATTCATCAGTTACAGTGCTGGTTTTCCTATCCCAGTGCTGGCCTTTGGGAGGTTTCCACTCCTGAGTCTCCGTTCTTGGAAGCCAGGACTTCCTGTATTCATTTGACTGTCTCTCCAAGCTTGGGGAGTGCAGTTTGCCATGTGTCCTCATCTCATTTTCAGATCCTAGAAAAGTTGTTGATTTTTCAGTCTGTTCAGCTTTTTACTTGTTGCTAGGATGAAGTGGCAACTTCCAAGCTCCCTACATGTGGAACCTGAAAGCAGAAGTCCTTAACTTTTTTTTAAGTACTAAATCGTACCACATTTTTTTTAATTTGCATTTTAAAAGGGACATAAAGTTGAAAACCAGATTACAGCTTACAGAAAAATATTTTCAATTCACATTATACACAAAGTTTAATCTATTTTTTATGCTGACTTTCTACACAATGTGTAAAGAATTTTTTTCTATTATGTGTAACATAGGCAAAATTATTTAAGTCGATAAAAATTTTTTAAATAAATTTATTTATTTTTGGCTGCGTTGGGTCTTCGTTGCTGCGCGCAGGCTTTCTCTAGTTGCGGCGAGTGGGGTTTACTCTTTGTTGCGGTGCACGGGCTTCTCATTGCGGTGGCTTCTCTTGTTGCGGAGCATGGGCTCTAGGCGCGTGGGCTTCAGTAGTTGTGGCACGTGGGCTCTAGAGCGCAGGCTCAGTAGTTGTGGCACACGGGCTCAGCTGCTCCGCGGTGCGTGGGATCTTCCCGAACCAGGGATCGAACCTGTGTCCCCTGCATTGGCAGGCAGATTCTTAACCACTGCGCCACCAGGGGAGTCCCTAAGCCAATAAATTTTTAAGGAATTTCACATGTTCTGATTCTTTCCCCTGCCAATCACCTTAGCTCCTCCAAACTCATAATCTTCAAGATAAGATAGCCCTTTCAAAAAGAAGTTGTCATGTGAGTCAGCCCACAGTCCTTTTAGTTAGGCTTCTTTGATCTCCAGTGGAATACGGACACACTTCAAAATTCCCCACCTGTAATCTTTGGGATCCAACTTCCTCAAGCAATTTACTTTAGGACCATGTTTAGGGTCAGGGGTTGGATCTGTCTGGTTCTGAATTTGACACGCTCTAAAAATGTATTAGGTTCATATCATATTCACTCCTAAGCCGTCACACCCTAGAACAGTACAGATTGTTGGGATATGCCAATACCTAAGATAAAAAAAGTTTGACTGTTAGGTTTTTCATAGACTACTTGGCAGCTCTGTCTTGTAGTTCTTTCCCACAGATCTAACAGGTAATTCTATGAGTA
Organism: Monodon monoceros; assembly: GCF_005190385.1. NCBI lineage: Eukaryota > Metazoa > Chordata > Mammalia > Artiodactyla > Monodontidae > Monodon > Monodon monoceros. The sequence continues at coordinate 10,070,857 of NW_021703784.1, read as the reverse complement.
AAGGAAACCACACAGTTACTCTATGGGGCATTTCCAACACTAACCTCTTTAATAGAAAATGGACAAAGGACAAGAATGAAATTACAGAATAATTACAAATGACTTTTAAGTATTTAAAAAGATGTTTAAATATATACAAGGTATTAGAAAATGTTTACTTAACTACTAATTTTTACCTTTATTTTTATTATTACCTTTCCAAATAAAATAAATGCAAATTAAAAATATTAGACATCATTTTAAATTTAGATTGGCAAAGATTTAAAAAAATGGATAATGCAATGCATGAGCATTTCTATACTTTGTTGTTGAGAGGGTAATTTGATACAACTTCTTTTGGAAAGAAATTTAACAAGATCTATCAAGAGTGAAAAGGTATATATTCCTTTTATGCAGCAATTTCAATTCTAGGGTTGATCCCTTAGCTATATATGTTCCCAAATATGTGTGTACAAGAGTATTTATTGTAGCATCTTTAGTAGTATAAGCGACTGGAAACAGTTATATACACCATGATACAGCAATATAATAAAATACTATAGGGCTTCCCTGGTGACTCAGTGGTTATGAATCCGCCTGCCAATGCAGGGCACATGGGTTCGAGCCCTGGTCCGGGAAGATCCCACGTGCTGTGGAACAACTAAGCCCGTGCCCCACAACTACTGAGCCTGGGCTCTAGAGCCCGCGAGCCACAGCTACTGAGCCCACATGCCACAACTACTGAAGACCATGCACCTAGAGCCCGTGCTCCGCAACAAGAGAAGCCACGACAATGAGAAGCCCACGCAACGCAACAAAGAGTAGCCCATGCTCGCCGCAACTAGAGAAAGCCCGTGCACAGCAACAAAGACCAAATGCAGCCACAAATAAATAAATAAATAATACTATATAGCTCTTTAACGTAGTAAGATGGTGCTATAGTATGTCCATGGAAAGATTTTGAAAATATAATATTAAGAAACCAAACACAGAAAAAGACTGTGCTACCATTTATGTAAAAAAAAAAAAGTGGGGATACATCTGGAAGAAGAAAAAAATGTTAGTGGTTGACTCTAGGAATTCGTGGGTCAGGAGTCAGTGAGAGAAGACTCACCTAGGTCTTTCATTATGTGCTTTTATTGCTTCAGAAAAGGAGGGAGGGAGGGAGAGAGAGAGAGAGAATGCAATCAAGCACACTTGTCTGTAGAAGGTTGCTGCTCATCATGAGGAACAGATATCTTAGTTAATGGTTTTGAAACAGGAGGGAAAGGGGCAGAGCACAACCTTTAAAAGAATGACAGAGCTGTTGTGGATACAGCAAAAACTGGTGAGAACAGATTAGGCCCAAGATGGCAGAAGATTTGACTTCAAGTAGACCTTGAGCCTCATTATATGCTCATTGTAATACATTAGCATATGCTAAACAACACACCCACAGGTGCCATGACAGTTCAGAGGCTGACCATAAAAGGTCAAAAAGTGGGTGGTGGCCCAAATCCTGGAAATCCCCATCCCTTCTCCAAAATAGTTGGAATAATTCTCCCACTTATTAGCCTAAGAAATTACCCAGCCCATAAACACTAACCACCCCATATTTCAGCACAGCTCTCGCCTTTTGAGACGAACCGCATTCTATCTACAGGATGTGTATCTCTCTAAATAAACTGACTTCTTACATTTGTCTTACTGAATTCTTTCTCTCACTGAATTCTTTCTGTGCTGAGACACAAAGACCCTGAGCTTCATCAAGTCCTGACACCAGGTGAGTGATTCTAAATAAAAGACAGTGGGTTCAAGTCCCACTCTGGGTTGCATGGTTTCAGTTTCAGTGCTTTTCTAAGTGTGGGAAGGTGCAGGAATCCAGGTTCCTAAAGAATCTCTCCTGAAAATATCTATCTGCAGTCCTGTTCCACCAGTTTTCCCAGAGCACAGAGTGCCTCATTCCACCTGGAGTTCCTTTCAGAGTGTGTTGAAGGTCAGTAACTGCGGTAGCCAATAACTTAATTCTTGTAGAATCGGGTGGCAAGTGACATTCTTTAGTTGGCAAGTTGGTATAAAGCTTCAATTATGCGAGATGAGTAAGTTCTAGAGATCTACTGTGCAACATTGTACCTACATTTAACCATACTCTTGCACACTTACACATTTGTTAAGAGGGTAGATTGCATGTTAAATATTCTTACCACAGGGACTTCCCTGGTGGTCCAGTGGTTAAGACTCCATGCTCCCAATGCAGGGGGCCTGGGTTTGATCCCTGGTCGGGGAACTAGATCCCACATGCATGCTGCAACTAAGAGTTTGCATGCCTCAATTAAGGAGCCCACCTGCCGCAGCTAAGACCCAGCACAACCAAATAAATAAATAAATATTTTTTAAAAATTCTTACCACAATGAAAAACATGTTTGATGAATGAAAACAAACAAGCAGATAAATACATTTTTAATAAATAAATAAATTCCCATACACATCAACCGGTTCTATTCCTAAGCCTACTAACAGATCACAGCACCAGGATCCATAAGAAACCCCAATGAAACACCAATATTTTGATTTCTAAACTCAGTAGGGGCCAAAAAGAAAAATCAGGCCCCGGTAAAAGTATCTCTCACTTTCCTACATCATCCTGCACACATCCTGCATCAGTATCTGCTGTGAATTTCATTAAATGGTTTTCACTACCATTGAACATTCATTTATCTGCATTTGTACATACAGCAGATTTCCTCAGTTAAAAGTCCTGGATAAAAACTCTTTGAAAATGTAAACATCGTTAAAATGTCACCCCTCAGCTTTCAACTCCCTAAGGCCAATCGTGCCAGTAATTTTCATCTTTTGCTCAAGTATAAATTGGCTCTTAGATCAGATGGCTGTTGCAGACCTGTGCTCTTCTTTTCCAAAATAATCGTTCAACTGTGATTGGAATAACCGTAGCAGCTCCCCTCGGGAGGGGCAGGGGTACGGGGAAGAGCTGTGAGCAGGCTTCGTGGGCTGGCAGATGCTGTGTTTCCCTCTCGGTGCAGCAGTTGCGCTGAGCTATATGCTTCTGCACAGACACATTTCCTTGGCAAACAGACTGTTCTCGGGAGGGACGGGGGGTACGGGGAAGAGCTGTGAGCAGGCTTCGTGGGCTGGCAGATGCTGTGTTTCCCTCTCGGTGCAGCAGTCGCGCTGAGCTATATGCTTCTGCACACATTTCCTTGGGAACCAGACTGTTCTTTTCGATGTATGGCTCCAACAGCCTGGTGGCATCCTGTGCAGGTTCCTCCGGGGACGCAAGCCCTTAGGGATGCAGCGCCCAGGGCAAACCACAAGGGGTCACTTTTGCACACAGGTGCAACCCACTTTAAAACACCACCAGTAGCGGAGGAGAAGGTAGCTGGAGATTGTGGCCCGAGGTGTGGAAAGGAGAGACTACTTGTGAACTGGCTGAGCCAATTCAGCCACACGCAACTCCGAGGTCCTTTTGGAATAAATCATAGCCACCCAGGAATTTTAAAGGTGGCAAAAACTAGCTGCTCTCCTACACCTTCGATACCCGATTAAATTGAAAATAAACCTCAAACCAAATATATACGAGAAATTATTAAACAAACAGGAGCAAACTGAAAGAGCACTGTTCATATAACTTGTTTGGTAAACACAATAAATCCCAGCTCTGTGTTCTTTGAGTGCTCCAAACGTTCCGCAAGTCAGGCACAACATTCCAAGAGAAGGATTCTGTTACCCTAAGAGGCAATATCAGGAAACCAGAAATCTTCCTAAACCAATAGCTGGACACAGGACCTCATAGGGATCAAGTCTTGCATGTTGTTTCCCAAGGGAACTGACACAGAGCTCAGGGATTTTTCACACTCTGTTCAAAGCGTGTGTCCATCTTATTCCTCAGGTAGGTGAGACCGTGAACTCCTTTAGGAAAGAAACTAGGTCTTATTCACATTTTCTTCCCTTGTTGTAGAGTGGCCACCGACATTTCCTACCGGCCCATCCAGAGGTGGAGCCTAATTCCCATTCCGTTGAATCTGGGCTGGCCTCGATAGCTGTGGCCGGTAGAAGGTGGTGGAAGTGACACTGTGCCAGTCCTAGTCCTAGACCTTCTGAAGACCGGTGGCTTCTACTTTCACCCTCTTGGAAGCCAGCCACCATGTAAAGAAGTCTGATTACCTTGCTGGAGAAAGAGACCATATGGAGAGAGTGGAGACCTGGGGGATGAAAGCGAAAGAGACCCAGCCAGCCCTCAGCCATTTCAGCCTTGCCAGCTAAGGCACCAGACATGTGAGTGAGGCCACCCTGGACCTTCCAGCAAGTACCACAGGAGCAGAGACAAGCCATCCCTGCCAAGCGCTGCCCAAATTGCAGAATCAGGAGCAGATAAATAGTCGTTGTTTCTACCCACTGAGTTTTTGGAGCGATTTATTACATAGCAGTAGATAACAAGACATCCCCCTTTCCACCTGCCCCAACACAATGGCAGTCACATTCACAGCTGTGGACCAAGAATGCTGCCTGCCATATCAGCAGACAAAGGATGTTTCAGCCATCAGCCACTACAGACACCATGTCTGTAAGCCCTGAGGCAACTCAGGATGGAGACAAACAAGCGGCCTACCATCAAACCGGTCAGTCACTGCAGCCACCCCCAACGGTGCATCCTGAGGGGATTCAGGATGGAAAAGAACTCGATACTGGCACTAGGTAATTGAGGTGCATTTCAAAGAAATGACTTCATTAAGCCCAGGCTCTTGCATCTTCCCGTACATAGGAAAGTGCTAAATTCATTAACTTGAGATGTCTGGTTTTCTTTAATTAATAGTAATCTTTTGATGTTCTGACCACCTGGTTTTTACTGCAAAACTCCTATATATCCTGGGTCCTCCCTCACCTCTTGAGAGCCGTCCCCCAGAGCTATCTGAGACACTGCCTCTCGGGCTTGAGTTCTCAGCAAGTCCCCCAAATAAAACATAATCCTCAACTTCTAGGTTGTGAATTTTTTTCAGTTGACAGAGTAATAGCACGAAGGTCGGCTGAACTCAGATATCACCCCATCCAAGAAGCCTCCTTCCATCTTTCCAGACACCAGTCCTCCTTCTTTATAATATTCTAATATCGGGTGCATCGCTGTCACAACTCTGAATACTCTGTAATTAGAATGACTGAGATTCAGGTACTGTGTGCATGTCTACCCCCAACACTTGACTCAAGGACAAGAAGCATGTTACATTCATATTTGTCCCTCCCCATGCCTTAAATATTTATTGAAGTAGTAACTCAATGTATAAAGAAATGGAAAGTGGGCTTCCCTGGTGGGGTAGTGGTTAAGAATCTGCCTGCCAATGCAGTGGATGCGGGTTCGAGCCCTGGTCCGGGAAGATCCCACATACCGCGGAGCAACTGGGCCCATGAGCCACAAATACTGAGCCTGTGCTCTACAGCCCTCAAGCCACAACTACTGTGCCCACGTGCCACAACTAATGAAGCCCGTGCGCCTACAGCCTGTGCTCCGCAACAAGAAGCCACCGCAATGAGAAGCCCGCGCACCGCAATGAAGAGTAGCCCCCGCTCGCAGCAACTGGAGAGGGCCCGCACACAGCAATGAAGACCCAAAGCAGCCAAAAATGAATGAATGAATAAATAAATAAATAAATGTATTTTAAAAAAAAGAAATGGAAAGTGAGATATAGTTCAGAGTACAGACACCCCCTTGATAGAACAGTCTTACAAAACTCTAACTTTGTAAATCAACGACACAATGCAAAACAGTCAAAATCCGTGGCCAATCCAAGTTGACAGTGTCATTCTCCACGCCTCAGGAATCTGCCTGGAGCTCCTAATCAAGAAAGACTTGAGTTTCTGTCTCCTCTCTCATCCTCCCTCCAGGGGCGCTGCTAACAAACTGGGAAACCATCAAGATGCAGCTGTCAAGGTGTGGGGAGCCACACAGACATCGGGCAGTCGGCCCCTGGAGCTGGTAGGCCAGGCTGGCTGTGGGCAGGCAAAGGTAATAACTGGATCACAGCCAAGAACTGTAAGAATCATCACTGACAGTGGCCCAGTTTGTGTCATTAGAACATACCTCCCCAGGGGGATGGGCAAGTGGAAAGGTCTTCGACTCACTTCCTGGTGTGAGCCCGTCCCCAGGGGAATGACACTTTCTCTGAATCCTTTCCTCACATCCCCCAACACACACATACACACCCAAAAACCCCTATCTCTTAGTCTGGACACCTTCACCTGCACTGACAGCCTCACTCTTTGAAACAGACCAGTGAAGAGCAGTGATCTCAGTGGTGATGGTTCCCACTCATTGGACGTGGAAGCAGAGACAAAGGTTCAATTGCAACCCCAGGCATCCAGGGCTTTGGAACCTGCCAGATGATGCTGAATCTTTCCCCTTTCATCCTTTTGTGTGATATAAACACTGATCGAGGGTTTGTTTTGTCACGACTTAGTCATAATAATTGAGAATCTGATGCCGTCACTTAGATGTCCTGATACCCAACTGTCCTGAAATAAAAACAGAAGGACATTGGATCTACTCCAGACTTTTTCAAACAATGAATTATTGAGAGCCTCAGAAGCGCTGGGAATTTGACATATGGAAATAGTCATCTCTAAGTAGTTCTAAAGATATTGTGGTGGTTTTGCACTGTGTCAACCTCAGTAAAGTGGAACCACATTTCCCAGAATCCCCTTCCCTGTATGCTTCTGGGTTAGGTTGGCCTCAAGGAAATTTGCATGAAATGTGGAAGGTAGAAGGGAAGCAGTAGTGATTATACTAGGAAGGTTGGGTGTCAGACCTCAGGTGATACACCATTTGCACGTGTTGTTAATCTGCTGGCTTGTCATCGCCGTGGGGCAGTGATGGGGCCACAGAGCCTCTGAGTCTCACTGGCTCGCCCCCTCCAGCTCTTTTGCGTCCCCTGCCAGGCATGTCTGCAGTTCCAGGGAAAAGGTACCGTCTTCTTCCTACGCTACTGGAGTTAGATGCGGGGAGGATGAATATGGGTTCTCCTTTGTCCTTGTGAGTAGGCTACACTTAGTCCTCATAGGTTCCAGTTTATTCCTATGCGTTCCTGTTAGTCCTCACTTTACCCCATTTCCCACCCAGCTTTGCTTCTCAACTGCTGGTCCTCTTGACCTTCAGCAGCTTGGAGCCCACCCACCAGAGGCAGAACTTTCCACAGACATCCTCATCTACTGTGTAAGTCCCAACACCTACAATAGATCACTTATTCCACATCACTCATAGTGATTCTGCTTGCTTAAGGGAACGCCAGCTGTTAACACTTAGGTCAGTATTTTTCTGCCTCAAAAAATGTGGTTCTGTGGATGAAGGTGCAAAGAAAAACTGGTACCTACATACAGTGGAATACTAGTCAACCTTTAAAAGGAAGGAAATTCTAACACAGGCTACAACATGGATGAGTCTTGAAGACATTATGCCAAGTGGAATAAGTCAGACAAATCCTGTGTGACTTCACTTATATGAGGTACTGAGAATGTCAAATTCACAGACAGAAAGGAGAATGGTGGTTGCCAGGGGCTGGGGTGGGGAGTGGGGAGTTATTGTTTAAGGTTAGTGGGTACAGAGGTTCAGTCTGAGAAGATGAAAACACTCTGGAGGTGAAGGTGGTGCTGATGTTTGCAGAACAAAGTTACTATTTTAGTATCATTGAACTGTACACTTTAAAATGTTCCAGGGACCGAGGTCCAGTGGTTAAGACTCTGCACTTCCACTGCAGGGGGCGCAGGTTCCATCCCTGATCAGGTAATTAAGATCCTGCATGCTGTGTGTCGTGGCCAAAAAAAAAAAAAAAAGGTCCAAAATGTCATGAGTTTTTTGCTATGTATATTTCAGGTTATATTCTACCACAATAAAAAATACAGTACGTATTTGATAATTTTATGAATTTCTCTGTCTCCCTCCCTTCTCCTCCCTCTCTCTCTGCTGTTTTCCCATATACCTCATCTCAAACTCTCCATTAAATCTAAGTGTTTGGCACATATATGTCACCTCAAATGCTAGATGTAGGTCAAAGATGTCACTATTTTAAAAAGCAAGAAAAAGTAAAGCTCACTACCTCCCAGTGTTTGCAACTCAATGATAAACTTTTCAACAGCTACACTTCCCACTAGAGAGGTCACAGAGTTCAGTCTACACATTGGCACATGGATGTTCTGTTTCGGCCAAAAGAATCGGTTGGTTGAAAATGTTAATAATTTGAGTAGGCATTTCAGGAAAGCTCTGCAGGGAGAAAAAAAAATCTGTGACTAAAACCAGGTCAAAAAAAAAAAAAGAAAAAAATGCACTGCTTCCCCTATTTCTATTCAGATTTGCCCAGGGTCCTTAGATTATCAGGTATGACTCTGAGCCCTCACCTCTGCCCTAGAAATCAGAGATAATGTTGCCCTTTCTTTGCTTACAGTCTCTCTTTCTCAGTGTACCCTGACCCACTGTATACTCCATTCCCAACTTTCAGACCTTAAGTTTCATTTTCTCACCTCACCTTTGGATAATAACACTTGGCATCACATATTGCTTTGGTTCGGTTTGGTTTGGTTTTTGTCTCTTTAACCACAATGTTGTCCCCCCACCCCCTGGCATTTGGCCACCATGACCTGGAACCTGCCAAGGAGCTCATGAGTGTGTCCCAGTGGATTCCCCTTAACTTGCAGGCACCTTCTCACTTCCTTTATTTCTTTGGCCATGTTGCCAGGGTAACTGGAAGATCTAGAGGGAAAAAACTAATCAGCATTAGGAGGCAAGTAGATTTCTTTAACCACAAACACGAGAAGTGAAACAGAATTTGGGGGAAAACAGGCAAAAAGAATCCAGCCCAGATGAAAAATGAACTGAGTTCCGAGCAGACTGATCCAATTTCATTCGGGGGGGCAGTGAAGTATAGTAGGTATGGGTTGGGCCTGGGGATCCGACATTTCTGGATCCCAGTCCCAGCTCAGCTCTTTACTGTTTAGGCAAGATACTTATCCCCACGAAGCCTCAGTGCCCTCAGCTGTGATAGAAATACCTGCCTCAAGAGTTTAGGAGAATTAAAGAGACAACATTTGTAAGCAATTCACTACAATGCCTGGTACAGAGTAAATTCTCAATTAAAAATAATGATAATTATAGCCACTTCCAAGTGAAGAACTAAGTGAAGAATCAGAGAGACCTGGATGACAAAGAAATTAACACTGTGTCATGTAATGAACTGAAGTTTTTATCACGGAAAAAAATAGATTCAAGAGCTATCTTTGAGTATAGGATGGGCTGTCATGTGGACAGTTTAAAAAATGTTTTATATTCCTAATGAACTTATCTACGAAACAGAAACAGACTCACAGACATGGAGAACAGACTTGTGGCTGCCAAGGGGGAAGGGGGCTGGGGGAGGGATGGAGTGGGAGTTTGGAATTAGCAGATGCAAACTATTATATATAGAACAGATAAACAAGGTCCTACTATATATAACTATATATATAGTATATATATATAACACTATATTTAATAATGTGTGAGAAACCATAATGGAAAAGAATATGAAAAGGAATGTATGTATATATGTATGTATGTATAATTGAATCACTTTGCTGTACAGCAGAAATTAACACAACATTGTAAATCAACTATACTTCAATAAAATAAATTTTTTTTAAAACTGTTTTGTATTCCTCCAATGGATAGGTTTTTAGATGGAAGGTGAAAGGGAAAGGGAAACAAATTGTAGCTCAATATAAAGAAGAGCTTTCTTTCTGAAATCTCTACCTTGATAACAGTACAACCCCGGGGATGAGACTTGCACCGGCAAAGCGAGAAGGGTCTTTGGCTGGACCGTTGTCACAGAATTCAGGCCTGGAGTGGATGCCGGTGAAGATTCCTTGCAGCACTGGAATTCTGGGTCTGCTCCGTTCTATTGCTTACTGTAAATATTATCAGGTATTTACTGATCATTTCTTGAGCACCAACTTGGGGTAAGAGGAGAGAAAAGAAGGTACGAAGAAGTAGAGAATAAAGTTTCTGTTTTTGAAACATTTCGAGTCTCCTTAGGCAAACAAGATACACAGTTCAATTTAATTCAATAAATATTTATTAAAGCTGACTTTGTGGTGAAGCCTGTGCTTGTTGGTAGAAAGTCAAAGAGGAATTGAGACAGCCCCAAGGATCCTGGAGAAGCCTACATTAGAGCAAGATGCTATACGCTAAGGGCTGAGTTTTTTGCATAAGTTCTACATGAATTCAGAGGAAGGACAAATCCTTTATTGTGAACAGGACCATAATTATGTATAAGACCTTGGTGAACACTTTGTACACACAACTCTCCTGACTAATCTCAAGAAAATGTGTCTGTATTTTGATTTGAGGACTTGCTATGAACAGGGTTATAGGACGGAAGAAATAGACACTTGCCAGATGTCAACAACCAGAAGAAAAGATAGGTCCTTCGCCTTCCGGAGTAGTGACAATAAAGGCAGGGAGCTGGGAAAACAGGAAGTGAGCAAAGGGTACCCTGCTGGGCATAATGATGAGCCAAAACAGTACCACTGACTAATTTTTAATTTTTTTTTAATTTGGTTGCTTTGTTACTATGTAGGTAGCTTAAAGATTACTCAAACCTTTGATAAGTTCCCGACATATCCAATTTGCTTCCATTACATCGTAACTGTTTCTTTCTCAGAATTTCTGTCTTCCTTAGAGAAAGAAGAAATGAATGGGAAAGGGGGTAATATTTTCTGAGGCTTGACATCAGATACTTTACATACTTGTATGGTCGGGCCATTCAAGATGGCTATTCTCCTGTTCTCTGTACATCCCCTACTTGACCAATCCCTGCTTCAATCCTCTTAATTATGGGGCTTAATTAGTAACTGCCTATGTGCTTGCTCCCTGCCCCAGCTGCTGGTTTCCATAGTAATTGATGAGCCAACCTGACATCAATTGCCCCTATAAATTGCAGCCTCCTTCCTCCCGAAGGTTGCTGTCATGTCCTGCTTGAGGTCTGCCACACACGACGGGGGTGTTGCTCCAGGAACCTGCTTCAGATGTGTAAGATCCCCCTGTCCAATAAACCATTAATGTCTCTGTCACTGTCCCCAGGTTCTTTCTTTGGCTTCAGGTTGGACAGCTACAAGGCTTGCAGGCCTGCGGGGCACGACCCAACAATATTTCATTCTAGTTTCTCCTGAAAACTGTTATGTGAGTATCATAATCACTTTCACTTAATCAGTGCAGAAACTGACATACAAAGGTGTGAGTAACTCACCCAAGGTAACACAGTGAAGAGGAAAGAGTTCAAATTCATGTCTGTCTGGTTCCAAAGCGTGTGGTTTTGAACTGCCCTGCACTGTTTTTCCATTATGCTGATGGTGATGATGAGGACGATTGTTGCAATAAGCTAATGAACTCAAATGTAGAATCATCGTGTTCTAGGGCCAGTAGCAAGACAGTGTTAACAGTCAACACAAGAGGGACCTGTAACACCAGACTACAGGGAAGTAGAGCCACATTCTAAAGCAAGCCTGCCCACTTCTGAATTCCAGGAGAGAAGCAGTCCTGGCAGCACAGCTGCCTCCAATGTAGCCAGTTCAATGTTTCATTTTTATCTTTGATTTAAAAGTTACCCATTATCCTTTGGTTAAAGTTTAAGGAGTCTGTTAAGAAGACATTAAAATAGAGTTTGTGCACTGCCTTCAACAAAACTGCATATGGCTTAATCAGACATGATTTTATTTATTTTATTTAGATTTATTTGTAAGTTAGAATGGAGAAACTTCATCTTCGTGAAAAATATTTTTTTTTTTTGATGAAACAATCCAAGACACCTTAGTTTGAGTGGGAACAAGGAATTCCCTAGTATAATCCCAGTAACAAACCCGACACTTTCATTAAAGTGAAGGTAGTCAAATGAGGTCACTATGCTCCCAGCTGAGCTGTGTGTTCTTAGGGTGGGGGAGAGGGCGGGAAGAGAATAAAAGAAATCAGAGAAGAGAGGGGAAATAGAATGAGAAACAGATGGTCTCTAATTTCCAAACCGGAAACTTTTTTTGGTTGTTTACCATTTGTAATCGGAACTAAAAACAGGAGGCAGATAGAAGTGCCTTCAAGTGACAACTCACAAAACTAGTGGCTGGGAGTCAAGCCAGCAAGTCCCTCTGGCTTGGAGCAGGGGAATGGGGAGCCCTGGAGCCCTTTGCCCCACCCCACACGTGGTCCTGGCCACAGTGTTCTCCTGGCCATGGCATCTTCCAGTTTAGGGCTTGGGAATCTCTGGTCTGGGGAACTGGCCTTGCTTTGGGCTCTGTGTGTGGTTTCCATAGTCAGCCTGATCCACATTATAATGAGTGAAGGGGCCATGGGTCCCAAATGTAGTGGGATGGGTAATGTGTCTTCTGGTTCTTCCAAGTTCCAGTTTCATCTTTCCATTTTGCTACCACGCTGGCTTTTCAAATGCAATGTGTCCAAAATTAATTTTGCAAATTTTTGAGAATGGAATTTCTTTAGTCCTCTAGATTCAAATATTTTTCATTCACCTCCCATATCCAAATCATTTTCAATCCTCTAGAAGGGGTAGATTTACTTCCAAAATATCTCTTGAATCTAATTTTTATTTTCAGCTGCACTGCGGACATTCTATTTAAGCAGTTTTCTCACCTTGGTTTTTGTAAGATCATAATCAGTCTCTCTGTATTCCTGAAAACCGTACTGACTTTATACCAGAGAGAGAATAATCCTATGGTCCTTCAGTGTTGATGTAATACATTTAATTTAAATATATGCAGGCATAAAACTATTAACTTTTTACCTGTAGTCCTTATACTACAGACATTCAATCTTCCATATCTGCAGGTTCCATATCCATGAGTTTCGCATCTGCAAATTGCACATCCACAGATTCAACTGAATGCGGATCAAAAATATTCCCAAAAGTTCCAGAAAATTCCAAAAAGCAAAACTTGAATTTGACACACACGGGCAACTGTCCACAAAGCCCTTACATTGTATTTACAACTATTTACATGGTATTTGCATTGTATTAGGTATAATTAGTAATCTAGAGATAGTTTAGGGTATACAGGAGGACGCATGTAGGTTATATGGAAATACTATACCATTTTATATAAGGGACTTGAGCACCCACAGATGTTGGTATCTGTGGGGGTCCTGGACCCAATCCCCTGCAGATACCCAGGGACAACTGTAACTAAAACATTTTACATTAACAAATAGACATGTAAAACTAATGAAACTAAAATACATTGATTTAAAGTGACAGTATATTGTTCTGCTGAAGCTAGTGTTAGAAAGGTGAATTTGTTCATTTTGTGTTTCACTTGCTGTTAGCTGAATTCTTTTAATTTTGAGTGTGGTGGTGGGCCACTTTTTGAGTCCTGTCACATTGTTTATTTAACAAACACCCTTGAAACTGTCACTGAATGAGTTTTTGATAGTGTACCCCATAATTCTAACACAATTTTTAATGCTTTCTTATTTACTCGCTAACGAACAGTTCCAAGTAAAAATGTACAGAGACAGGATACTCAAGAAACATGCACATCCAAGAGGCTTCATGTATCAAACTGGTTCTTTGGAATCCAGGATGCCTGCACTTCCATGTGCCAGGTAAGGCCTCAATTTCCTCGCTCATCTTTGTATAACCCTGCTTTGCAACTTCTGTTCTTTTCTGGCACCGTGACATCATATTGCCTTCACTTGGTGTTGATGCCTCATGAGCACAAATTCAAACACTAGAAAGTAAGCTCCATAAGGGCAGGGATTCCTTCCTTTCTTTCTTTCCTTTCTTTTTTTCTTTCTTTTTTCTTTCCTTTTTTCTTTCTTTCTTTCTGTCTTTTTTTTTTCTTTTTTGTGAAAAACATTAAGCATACACAGAAGTAAAGAGAATATTACAATGAATCTTTTCATACCCTTTGTCCAAGTACAACCATCAACTCCTGGACAATCTCATTTCATCTATATGCTCACCCACTTTTTTCCACCCCACTGGACAACTGTGAAGCAAATCTTAGATACCATGTAAATCCATGCATAAACATTTCAGTATATATATCCCTGAAAGATAAGAACTCATTTTAAAACATAAACATACACTGTGATTATGCCTAAAAAAATGTTCTTAATATTGATAACTATCCAGTTAATGTTCAAATTTACAGAGGGAGACTTTTATCTGTTGTGTCTACTGCTGTATGCCCAGTGCTTAGAACAACGCCTGGCACATAGTAAGCGCTCAATTAATATTTTGAGTGAAGGAATGGACGTTGAACTTGAGTGGCAGAATTCTGTTATATAATGCGGTCGTTCAAATACTCCAGAATATTATAATATTTTAAGATTTTCATTAGAATAAAAACACATAATTTTAAAATTACTGTAGAATTCTCAGAGCACTGAAAATACATCCACAAATCCCAGCTGAGTAACACTGGTGTATAGATACCCCTGCCAATTAATCTTCAAGTTCTTATCTTGGCTCTTCTGATATTAAAAACCTCTGGTGCTTCCTGTTACTTGCAGAGTTAAATCCAGATTTCTTGGCTGGGCATTTGGGGCCCTTGGGACTCTGACTTCAACCTGCCCAGCTTATCTCTCACTATCCTCCTCCCCCATCCTGTTCCGCGAGTCTAAAGAGGCTCTTCCCTGCTCTCCTGCTTTCTCCTCCCCGGTCCTGACCTTCCTGGCCCCTCCCCTCCTTGCTTCGCCATCACTGCTGATTGAAACCCTTCCTGTTCTTCAGACAGTCTCAAAGAGCATCTTCCTCATGGGACCTTTGGTGATGCCCCAGCTGAACTGAATTGCTCTCTTTCTTGAATTCAGCTAACATTTGATTGTACCTCTATTATCACAGTTTTAATATTCTGCCTGGTTTCGGGTTTTTGGTTGTGTTTGTTTGTTTTATTGAAGTATAGTTGATTTACAATGTGTTAGTTTCAGGTGTGCAGCAAAGTGATTCAGTTATATATATATATTTTTTCAGATTCTTTTCCATTATAGTTTATTCCAAGATACTGAATATAGTTCCCTGTGCTATACAGTAGAACCTTGTTGTTTATCAGTTTTATACACAATAGTCTGTACCTTCTAATCTCAAACTCCTAATTCATCCCCCACCCCAGCCTTTCCTCTTTGATGACCTTAAGTTTGTTCTCTATATCTGTGAGTCTGTTTCTGTTTTGTAAATATGTTTATTTGTGTCGTATTTTAGTTTTCACATATAAGTGATGTCATATGATATTTGTCTTTCTCTGCCTGACTTACTTCGCCTAGAATGATCATCTCTTTCATGTTGCTGCAGATGGTGTCATTTCCTTCTTTTTTATGGCTGAGTGGTTAGTCCACTGTATATATGTTTTTGTTTTGTCTGTCTTAACCCTCTTCCTAGACCATGAGATTTTTTTTTTTTTTTTTTGCGGTACGCGGGCCTCTCACTGTTGTGGCCTCTCCCGTTGTGGAGCACAGGCTCCGGACGCGCAGGCTCAGCGGCCATGGCTCATGGGCCCAGCCGCTCCGTGGCATGTGGGATGTTCCCAGACCGGGGCATGAACTCGTGTCCCCTGCATCGGCAGGCAGACTCTCAACCACTGCGCCACCAGGGAAGCCCTCCATGAGATTTTTTAAGGGAAAGCTCTGGGTATTTTTTTCTGCATATTCCCTACCAGGTTTGGCTTAGAGCTTTGTGTGGTTGTTTTCAACAAATGGTTATGGATTGAGCAAAGCTAGCAGAAGCTAGTGACCTCTTTTCGCTCAAACCGTCCCCTTCTCCCTCCTCAGTTCCTTATGCACCTCAGTTTAAGCTTAAAGCCCTTCACTGGTTGCCCATAGCCTTGGAGGCACGGTCTAGATGCCTTGGTGGGGCTTAGAGGCCTCAGCACGACCGGCCCTACCTACCCCAGCCTCGCTTCCTCCCATCCTGCCAACCACCTCTTACTCCTTTGGTTCCTGAACCCCGTGTCCTTGTCTGCCTCCTGCACTTACTCCATACTGTTTGCCTGAAACACTCCTAACCTTCTTCATCGATTACCATCATCTAGCTTTTAGCTTAGGTATCACTCCCTGAGCTCCTAAATCTGGCCCAGGTGTCCTTCCTGTGAATTCCCATGAAACCCAGCACATCACAATCACAGTACTGATCTGTCTGCACCATTACTGCCAGTGTCCTGGTCTGCCGTCAAGAGCACCAGCGAACATCTGGAAGGTGGGGTCATAGTGTCACTCACCACTGTACTGAATTGGAGTATAGATTACCCATGTTCCTGGTGGTGATGGGGGGCAGTGGTTACATGATGTGAAGTTATAGAGGAAAACAGAGGCCACAGTGAAGAGGGCCTTGCAGACCACATCGGGGAATTTGGCTTTATCCTGAAGACAACAGAGCAATGGAAGACCCTTTAAAAGGGTCTTTAGGGCTTCCCTGGTGGCGCAGTTGTTGAGAGTCCGCCTGCCGATGTAGGGGACGCGGGTTCGTGTCCCGGTCCGGGGAGATCCCACATGCTGCGGAGCGGCTGGGCCCGTGAGCCATGGCCGCTGAGCCTGCGCATCCGTCTGGAGCCCGTGCTCCGCAACGGGAGAGGCCACAACAGTGAGAGGCCGGCATACTGCAAAAAAAAAAAACAACAACAAAAACAAACAAATAAATAAATAAAAGGGTCTTTAGCTTGGGAAAGGCATGAGTACATTTCCTGATCAGATTTTAGAAAGAGTATTTTACCTACAGTGTAAAGGACAAACGCCAGCCAAGACTAGCTCCTCCCTGATCCCAGCTTTAAGCACTCTTGCCAGCTTGCCCTGCTCTCGGGGCATCTACATTCCAGGTCTCTCCTGACTCCCTACCCCTTGCCAGAGCTGACTGGTCCTGGGTCCTAGGGTCCTGTTTTGTGACAGCAGTTACAGAACCAATCTGCTAATGTGCTCACAGGGGCCATACATCAGTCCTTCCAGATAAGGACGTGCGATGCAAAGGGCATCGCCTGGAGTCAGGATACTGAAGTTAATGTTCATTTCAGCTACAGACAGCATGAGACCTGGGGTGAGACGCTTCTGGCTCTAACCTTCACACAAGTATGCTGTGAGGAAAGAGGGAAAATCAAGGTGATTTTTGGTTTCAGAGAAGAGATTTTTTTTTTTCTAGCGAGGGGAGAAGGGGAATTGGGAAGGTTTCATGGCATAAGTAACATTAGAGCTAGGCAAAGGCCTAGGGAGGAAAAAATGGGGCATTTCTCAGGGAACAAAAAATTATTTTTTTGGCTGCACTGCACGTCACGCAGGATCTTAGTTCCCTGACCAGGGACTGAACTGCACTGCCTGCAACGGAAGCATGGAGTCTTCACCGCTGGACCACCAGAGAAGTCCCCAGAAAATAATTTAAATGTTATCTCAAGGATAGGTTTGGAGGTTGCTAAAGATTGAATGTTTGTGTCCTCCTCAAATTCATATGTTAGAACCTAATCCCCAATGGGATGGTATTTGGGAGTGGGGTCTTTGGGGTGATTAGGCCATGAGAGTGGAGCCCTCATGAGTGAGATTAGCACCCTTATAAAAGGGACCCCAGTGAGCTCCCTCACCCCTTCTGCCACGTGAGGACACAGAGAGAAAACAGCCATCTATGAACAAAGAAGTGAGCTCTCGTCAGACATTAAATCTGCCAGGGCCTTGATCTTGAACTTTCCAGCCTCCAGATCTGCAAGAAATAAATGTTTGTTGATTATAAGCCACCCAGTCTATGGTATTCTGTTATAGCAGCCCAAACAGACTAAGACAGCAATCTAGGAAGGTAAGATTTGATCTGAGTATTTGTCCTAAAGATCTGGGTGTCCTGTCTTCCAGACAGAGCTCAGGTGATGCTAATTTTTACTGCTTTGGCTCCCTTTTTTTTTATACTCTCAGAAGACCACCTTGTATTAACACACTATTACCTGCAAATCTATTCTTTGTTCAACTGATAACATAACAGCCCTTTGAACATTAATAGTGCTCTAGGCTATTGCTTGGTTTGGGGTCATATTCTGATTGTCTCAGAACAGGTGTAAAAAACCTATTTTAGGTGGATTCATTTGTGGATGGTAGAGCTCATGTTTGTCCAATCAGATTCTAAGTTACATGGTGACATTTTCCAATTCTGTTCTTCTGTCTGAGAGAAGAGAAGACAATACCACAGTCAGGGCCCGTGGGCCTCTGCACACCTCACGCTCTGGATGGAGTCAAGTCAGAAAGCCAGATAGCTCCACTCACTTCCCAAATCATTTTTAAGCACCTCCTTAGGTGCCCAAAGCACTGAAGAACGCTTAGGATTTTTCCATAAGTGTGATTCTGAACCCTCTGGAAACTACAGGCAATGTTTAGGTTGGGCAGGATTAGCGGATAGGAATTCTCCCCAAATTTTTTATCATTCTTATTCCAGTTCTATTAAGGTGCAAATTGTGTCGTACACCCCCCCCACTCCCCGCCCCTCCTGCCCCCCCCCCCCCGCACACATACACTCAGCACTTTGATGCTGAGACAGACACAGAAGAGAGGGAGGTCTGGAATCTGAATCCCTAGGGCGGAGCCCCAGATCTTGCGCTTACAAGCCCTGTGACTGGAGGACAATCCAGTCCCTCAATGAACTGCAGTCTCCCACCTGTAAAATCTGTATAATGGGGGTAACAATAGTAGTAGCCATTCTGGGGTGTCACACGGTATCACAGATACGGAACGATTGTAAATGGCAACTCGATGTTCTGATGCTCCTGAAGTTGCCATTATTTATTTATTTTTTCTTCTCTCCGTTTGAACAGCTCAAATGCGACTGAGGTGGCAGGAGAGGAAAATGGAGCACCGGGAGACCCGGGGCAGTTCATGATCAGAGAATGTGTCAGGGAAAGATACTGGGACGAGCAGAGCAGAGGCTGCAGCCAGGGTAAGTCAGAAGAAAACCAGCCCTCCTTCCTGTGTTCCTTCCTTCCTCCCCCCCCCACCCCACCCCACCACCCGCCTCCCTCCTTCTGTCCCATTTGGCCACACTTGAAGAAAATGATCAAAGAGTAGACACCTCAAGTCTTCTTCCCAGGGCCTTTGCAGTCAGGTGAGCAGCGGCTGGGAAGAATAGGCTCTTGGGGACCAGCAGGGGCATGACTGGCATTGTGGACACCCCAATGGAGACCTGATGTCCGTAAAGTGGGAAAGGGCCGGAAAGGCAGGTGAGCTGCAGAGGGCATGGGTGATGTGGACTTACTGGGTTTGTTGCACAGGAATGCTGCCCTTCTGGAGTCCTCTCCTGCCATCCTGCCTTCCAGCCATTTCTACAAAACCCTAAGAATAAGCTTCGATGTGTGTGTTTCAGTTTGGAAGGCATTTCATTTATTTTCAACAACTTTGTGTTCTAGGTAGTAGTATCCACTTGACAGGTGAAGAATCTGAGGCCCGGTGGTCAAGTGACTTGCCCAAGGGCACACTGCATGAAAGCCATAGAACCCAAACCAACTGTGAAATCCAACGACTAAACCCAGTGATCATAGCAGGACACCACTCTACACACTGAGCTGAAACGCTTGGACTTGCAAGTGGGGAAGAAGGCCTGATGGGAGGGGAAAATGGTCTTATTCATCCACCACCCCCATATGTCTTTCCCTCCCTCCTCCTGTCCTCTGCTATCTCTCCCCAGAGCATCCATCGCCCACGCCATCCCCAACCAGCTGCAGTTCTTCTGACTGCAAAACACTTCCCACTTCACATCCTGCCCCAGACCTAGTACAAAAGGCACCACAACAAAAGGAAGAAGTTAAAGGGCTCATTCCTCTCTCCCTCCCTCCCTCCCTCCCTCCCCTCTCTCACCTTCTCTCCCCAGGCTCCTCCTCCGCCCCTGCCTTCCAAACACAACAAGGCTTTTAAACCCCTTCCGACTAACAGCAAGGGATGATCATGGGGGGGGGCGCGGGGGGGGCCGTCTGGAACTGGCTTCTGTCCCTCTGATGGGCCCAGGAGATTTGACATTGCCAAGCATTTTAAGAAATTTACTTATTTTCATTCCTTACAAATCATTCCTGCCAAACCAGCACCAGCTCTCATTTTGTGGTTGTTCCCCTGGGGAGATTAATAACACACAAAGAGCCTTCCTCTCCAGGCTTATGTGAGTAAGAGCCAGAACACACTCAGAAATTGGAGGTGATGGGTTGGACTCTGTTTCTACCTGTCCCCGTTTTGTTTTCCCTTTTCCTGTCCTCCTTCCCATTCTAATCCCAGTATTACACGTAGTCAGCAAGTTGGCTAGGCCCAAGCCCACTGTGAAGAACGACTCCTCTCTACAGCGGTCATAGGCTGATGATATGCCTGTTAGGGACAGTCTGACTTTTTCTTTTTTTTGGCTGCATTGGGTCTTTGTTGCTGCGTGCGGTCTTTCTGTGGTTGCGGTGAGCAGGGGCTACTCTTCCTTGCGGTGCACGGACTTACTGCGGTGGCTTCTCTTGTTGCAGAGCACGGGCTCTAGGCGCGTGGGCTTCAATAGTTGCAGCACATGGGCTCAGTAGTTGTGGCTCGTGGGCTCTAGAGCGCAGGGTCAGTAGCTGTGGCACACGGGCTTAGTTGCTCCACGGCATGTGGGATCTTCCCGGACCAGGGCTTGAACCCGTGTCCCCTGCATTGGCAGGCGGATGCTTAACCACTGAGCCACCAGGGAAGTCCCCTGACTTTAAATATTGTCTTCTTGGCAGGTCCTGTGAGCTGATGTTGGGTTCAGAAAACATGGTTACCTGGTTTATACCTTCCCCTGGGGGCCTGGCAAGGCTTGTTCCCCACCCTATGTTTCTTGGGGAAGAAAGCCGCCTGGCTGTGTCCATCTTGTCTTCATTTTTGGTAGTGTGTGCTGACCACTGCCTGAGAGTTTGGAGGGACTAGAGCATGAGGAGAGGCTAAGAAGATGACAGACGCCTACACGGACATCCACAGTCTAAGCCCTTATGCATAAGATCCTTGCCCTCAGGGGGTCCTCTTCACAGTGGTGACAGGCAACTGCCTCAGATGTGAGCACTGTCACTGTGGGATGTCATTAAAGGTGATGCCCAACTTCCTCATCTGTCAAATGGCAACAATACTGCAAAGTTCCCAGACTATTGTGAGACAATTCATGTGATAACTGTAACTCACCACATAGAGGAGGGCTATTCTGACACCCACCCAGTTGCAGGCTCTTAGCAGGACTTCATCAACCCTGCACAATGAATGAGGAAATAATGTAAGAAAGAGTGAATGAATAAATAATGGTTTATTGTCAGTGTAAGAGGAGTGATGTGTCAACTCACCTTTTGTGGGATTTGATATGCTGCAACGCACATGTATGCACTAACTTTTTAGAATCTTCACATTCCTTTAAGTAGCTTTTTAGTTTATCTCTTTTTCTTTTTGCACACCAGGAATGTGAGACCCATTTCACCTACAGTGAACTAGGTGAGAAGTAGCAGAATGGGAACTTGAACTCAGGTCTTCTCCCTCTAAGCCCGGCACCAGTGCCATTTCCCTCTGGAATGCAGGTCTCAGCTTCAACCTCACCTCTCTATTCTATCCAGCCAAGGTGGCCGCCTCCCCCTCACTCTCTTTCCAATTCACCTGTTTTATTTCCTTTACCTCATATATCACTTCCGCTATTGGACATCATCTTATTTGTTGCTTTTAAGTCTGCAAGCTGTTCTATGTGCTAAATTAGACCTTTGTTCTTTAATAAAACTATCACAACAGCCTTATGAATTTAGTATCAGTTTTATCTCTATTTTATGTATGCAAAAACTGAAATTCAGAGAGTTTAGGTTACTTTCGAAGTTTAAATAATAGTGGCAAAGTTACTCTAAGTAGAAGAGTTCAGATATTTGGTATCTGACTGCAATGGTCACGCTTTTCAATTCTGTGCTAATGTCTCCTAAAGGTGCTAGATGACTATTTTTTAGTATAAGGGTGTTTTTTTGTTTTTTGTTTTTTGTTTTTGTTTTTGCCGTACGCGGGCCTGTCACTGTTGTGGCCTCTCCCGTTGCAGAGCACAGGCTCCGGACGCGCAGGCTCAGCGGCCATGGCTCACAGGCCCAGCCGCTCCGCAGCACGTGGGATCTTCCCGGACTGGGGCACGAACCCGTGTCCCCTGCATCGGCAGGTGGACCCTCAACCACTGCGCCACCAGGGAAGCCCAGGATAAGGGTGTTTTTGTCATTGTTATTGTTGTTTTCAGAATTAACGTATAACTTCTACACCATCTCTTAAGAAAATTGGTGACATCCTAGTATCTACTGACTTCAGGAGGATTGAGAGTTACCGAAATAAATGACATAATAGACATGTACAATAATGGAATTATTCCAGTGTTTTTTTCCCTCTTGGAGACAAGCAGCAGTGTGGGCCTCGTTAATATCTGGCTTGAAAATGCATGTTCTTATTCTTCTCTACAGATTTTACCAAAGATCATTTCACCAAGAGCATATGTTGGCTGGTTACGAGGGAGAGATGGCCCAGATGTGTATTTGGGGGCAAAAGGAAATTAACAGTTTAAAACCTGCTGGCTATCACTTACCAAGCAAATACTACAGTTGACTCTAAATGATTGGAAATAGTAAACAGAGCATGGATTTCAGCTTCTGGAACTTATAACAGCGTGTTTGGGGTAAGTCTCTTAGCTGTCTGAGTCTTGCTTTTCTCATCTGTAAAATGAGGAAAATAAAACCTTATTTTCAGGAATGTTATAAGGATTAAGTGAAACAATTCATATAAACTGCCTGGTGTGCTGCTAGTGATAAGTAAACTTTAGTCTCCTTCCACTATCCCTGGTTCATAATGATTTACTAGTCTGTGTATGAGTCGTGATTATAAAATAAAGAATAAGGTCGATATTGCAAGTAAAGAGACTGGAATGCAAACATCGCAGTACGTCTTGGGAAGCTACCCACTTGGCCTAACTATGCTGTGTTGGCTCAAACATTTTTGGAATGCTTCTCTCTACCAGTCAGCCCTCCGTGCAGAAGACATTCACAGGAAATGAAATCAACAACTTGTTATTCATCCATCTCACACTCTTACTCATCCTGAACAAGTGAATGAATGATTATTTTCAGACCAACAGATAAGGAACAAGCCACAACCCTACAACATTTTCTGGAGTGGCCATTCAGCTCTCTGGTCAAGTATCACTCAGCTTCCCTGAACTTTTTCCAGATATGCTCAGAGAAGCACTTGTTAGCAATTTTACCAGTAGCCAGTTTCTAAATGGGGAAGTGGATTGGCTCTGAGGGACAGTGTGTATTAGTCACAGAAGGCGAGGGACGGTGACATTCTTGAAAACAGAGGGGACCAGAAATAGTATTACAAATATCTAGAGCATTTCTTTCTTGAGAGAAAGGTTCAAAAACACTCGTTTTAATGAGGCTGGTGTGTAACAAGACTGATGTGGGAGTGAGGCAACCCCATTTCAGGGAACAGCAGTCCACCGGAGAAGGTCTCAAGAGCCCTCACTTACAAAACACTTTGCTTTGACTGTGAGCACCCTGAACTATGGATACTTTACTTAGATTTCAAAGGCCAACGACGCTGATGCTCTTCAAGAGTAATTACTAGCTAGATGTGTGAATGTATGAGCCTTGGGTCTCTTGCTGCCCGTGCTAGAGATTCTTTGTCGGAAGAAGACTTACATCTCCCATTTCATCTCTAGCTGTGCTAGCTCTGCTCCAAGGCCAGAGACCATCCCCTGCTCAAATTTGCCAACTTTCTTGCAAATGCATCACTACCACTGGACAGAAACCCAAAGTACTTTGTGATGTGAAAGGCTTAACTGCAATTCCTTAAGTACGGCTCTGTATATTTATACACACCCTTCCCTTTAGCCCTATCACCCGAAAGTATGCTTCCCATATCATGACATCTCACCCTTAAAATCTTCAGCTTGCATCTCCCAAGGACAAGAACATTCTCCTACGTAATCATAAGACCATTATCGCGCTTATGAAAATCAACAGTAATACAATAACCGCAGCCAACAGTAAGTCCATATTCATATTTCCCGAATTGTCTCAAAAATGTCCTTTTAGAGCAGGTTTTTTGGATCCAGGATCCAATCAAGGTCTGAGCATTGCACATGGCTGTTCTGTCTCTCTACTTTTCTCCCAGGTAGAGCGCTCCACTGTCTCATTCTGATCTTCATGGTGCTGGGCCCTTTAATGAGCCTAGGCTACTTGTCCTGAAGAATGTCCCACACTTTTAATGAATGACTGTTTCCTCCTCGGTATTAGATTCAGGTGACATTTCTGACAAGAGCATCGCATAAGCTGTGATGTGTACCACCCACTGCATCTCACCTCAGGAGTCACAAGTCAGAGGCACCCCATGATTGGCAATGCCAAGGTCAAGCTCTTGGTTAAGGTAGAGACCACCAGGTCTCTCCATTCTCCCTTTGTATTTAATAAATAAGCTATGGGGTGACACTCTGAAACACTATGAATATCCTACTCCCCAACAGCCCTTTTACCCAATGGCTTTAACATCTATTAGTGATTCTTAATAGAATCTGCCATTATTACACTGAGGGTTGAAAAATGGTGATTTCTCTGATTCCATCATTGTTTCCACACTCATTTGTCAGCATTGTTTTGTGAAAAACAGTTTTCCCTTTTCTCTCCCCCTTTTCCCCTTTCTTTATTTTTAAAGTATCACTATGGATTTATGGGGTTTTATTTGCTTGTTTAGCCTGCTATAATCCGATATCATCATTTGAGGGTAGAGAGGGGGGGTGTTCAAATTGGATTTGGCTGTGGGAGCTCCTTCAGGCTGGCTCCTATATCCTTTTCATATAATCCCATTAATCCTGGGGCAATTCAAGACTTTGTGACGTAAGATGTTCCAGGCCAACCTTGTGCTTTCCCTGCCTCTGACCTGGAATCAGCATCTCTCCATGGAGCCCTGACTCTTTTTAGTTGAGGAAATGGTTCTTAGAAATAAAAATCTATGTGCTAGGTGTGCGTCCAACTGCAATTTTAAAATGCAATTTTGAAGCAATAAATTTCTAGATCTCTGCTACCCAGGCCTGGGATTACCGAGACATTATGACAGCCAATAGTAATACGGCATGACTCCAGAGGACCTTCCTCCTAAAAAGAATCTCTGTCTTGGATGCCCTTCTGAGGCTGAGGGGTGATCCGAACCTTCACTTGGTCTCACCTGAGAGATTTATCTACCACTGCTCTAAGGAACTTGCCCTACACTTAAGAGTAGCAAGTCTTAAGACATTTTTAGCCCCAGCCCAAGAAAGAAAGAAGAAATTACTAGAATGGCTCTCATTTCTGAAAAACCTGGGTTTAAGCACTGATTTACTCTCCTGCATCACTGTATTATCATGGTTACATTGCACAGTTTTTCTGAGCCTCAGTCTTTTTTTTCTGCCTTTAAGAAAAATGTATTTAATGTAGCTTCTTTATATTGTTTTGTTTTCTTGGGGGGTGATAATTAAACAAGGTATTATGCCTGAAAGTGCTTAAAAATTGTAAAGAGCTATGTGAACACTATTACTAAATGGGAATAAGAGGGTAACATTTTAGGTGGGTGGAAGCAGCATAGATAATTCAAATTCAAGAGCAATCTCAGTCTCTACTTCTTTAATTAAAGTCTCTAACTAAGGAGCAGTTTGCACTTGCATTTCTCCTCTTGGCTTCTCTTTACAGGAGCTTCTAACTAATGAGCGGAGAACAGGCCATGAGGAAGCTTCTAGGAGTGGTCTGGAGGCTCCATCCACACTCATGCTGGACACTTAGCCCCAGGAGCACCCACAAGTAGCCGGATGGGGGGGCAATAACTGAAGGCAAAGTCAGGGCCTGAAAGAATAGAGTCACTTGCCATTTAAAGACACGTGTTTCAGGCCTTCCCTGGTGGCGCAGTGGTTAAGAATCCGCCTGCCAATGCAGGGGACACGGGTTCGATCCCTGGTCCAGGAAGATCCCACATGCCGTGGAGCAACTAAGCCCATGCGCCACAACTACGGAGTCTTCGCACTAGAGCCCGCAAGCCACAACTACTCAGACCATGTGCTGCAACTACTGAAGCCTGCGTGCCTAAAGCCCGAGCTCCACAAGAGAAACCACTGCAATGAGAAGCCTGTGCATGGCAACGAAGAGTAGCCCCCGCTCGATGCAACTAGAGAAAGCCTGCGCGCAGCGAGACCTAATGCAGCCAAATAAATAAAATAAAATAGAGACACGTGTTTCCCAAACAGCCCTTCCACTGAATGTTGGAGGTTTGCGTAAATATCACCTCTCTTGCTGGTTCAGGCCACCCATGTGAATGTCCCACACTCTTAATGAATGACTGTAGCAGTGAGGTCATTTTCCCTCTAAAACCCCTACAAGCCTCCAGTCACAGGTGCTCCACTTCTGGTGTGTGGCCCTTAGATCTTTCCAAAAGGATGTCTTTAAGGAGACTTGCTTTGGGGTTACTCACAGCATCATGAACCGGAGGCGTGAACTAGGCATGAAGATCTGTCTCATCACCAAGGAAACTGAAGGAGAGAGAGGGGAGATTCTGACCAGGGCTCTGAGCCCATCCACCCAGTGGGGCGGGAGAGAGAGTTTCTTAGCCTCAGTCTCAAAATCAGGGAAGCGAGGAAATGCAATTGCATATGTGCTGTCAAGGAGTCTCTCATCTCAGCTGGAATGCAATTCAAGCCAATTCAAGAGCATTTATTAAGTGCCCACTGAGGGCACAGCTCTGGGAAAGGCACATGGAGCCTTATGGAGTTCACATTCTCCCCTGGAGGTAAGCATTAAGTATATGACATAGCCTTCACTGTGCTTAGTGCTATGATAAAGGGGGCACAGAGGACAAGGTGGGTGGCAGTTTTCATCTATGCAGTATGCGCAAGAAAGGCAGGTGATCTCAGGTAAGTCCCCTTAGAAGAGGTCGGGGGAAGAAAGAGCTCCAGGCAGAGGGAACAGCATAAATTGAGGACAGTGGCCTTTTCCAATAGGACTGGGAAAGTATGATTTACTTACTCATTTCCTGCCCCTCCCCATAATCTGTCTCCTCCCATTAACCCAGATCATGAGGTTGAAAAAGCTTCTCTTGAACCTTGAAGCTCCTCCAGCCTCAACATTAATTGCTCTAGGACTGGTAGTGAAGGAGGTTAAATAACGGCCACCCAAAGTTATCAGGTCCTAATCTCTAGAACCTGTCAATGTTTCATTGTAAGGAAAATAGGGGGTTTGCAGAGGTAATGAAATTAAGGATTTTGAGATGGAGAGAACATCCTAGATTATCTGGGTGGGCACTGAATCACAAGGGTCCTTATAAGGCAGAGGCAAAGGGAGATTTCAGACAGACACACACGGAGGAGAAGGTAATGTGCAAGACAAAGCAGAGAGAGATTTGAAGATGCTGCCTTAAAGACTCAAGTGATGCAGCCACAAGCCAAAAACTGCTAATAGCCATCAGAAGCTGGAAGAGGCAAGGAATGCATTTTCCCCTAGAACCTCCCGGAGGGTGTACAGCCCTGCTGACACCTTGATTTCAACCCAGGGACTCTGATTGAGGGCTTCTGGTCTCCAGAACTGTGGGAGAATACATTTCTGTTGTTTTAAGCCACCCAGGTTGTGATAATTTGTTACAACAGCCACAGAAATTAACAACATTCAGATTCGTCCAAAGATCAAGCATCTCTTTTGCCCAGGGGACTTCGTTAAGGAAGAAGGGGAGGGAAAGAGGGTGGTCTGTTCTTTGCTGTATTCATCTTGCTTTTGTTTTTCAGATGATAGTCTGGTCGCTCACCCCCGGAGATGGATCCAGCATGCCCACAGGAAACTCGCCGGCACTGGTGGTCTCCACTCTAAAGAGCCACGTTTGTGGAAAGACCTTTCCTGGATTTTTGAAGATGACAAGGCTGATTATGTCATCTTCTCTTCTGGGCTGTTTTTACAATGCTCCTCACTCAAGGCACAAGTTTTCAAGCGAATCTACATTAACACAGGCTTATGCCATGGTCCCAACAAGCTGGGAGCTCATAATCCACTGAGTGTTGTCTCCATCGGTGCCGAGTATTGAAGAGGTCCATGTGGGAGGTAAAAAGGATACAGTGATGATAGTGCACAAGCCCCATGCTCAGGTAATTTAGAATTAATTTGACTAGGACCAAGCGTTGATCATCAATCTTACTGAACAGTGGACGAAAATGGACTAAAATGTTAGTTGATCACTTCTGCCTGAAATGATTTGTTTTTCCTTCTTTATCTTTTTGACATTAATTTTGTGATAAAAAATACCTCGCTGTATTGCTTCTATATTTTATAAAGCATTTACATTTAAACGAGAGAGAGTGAAAAAGTGAAGGAAAAATTAAAAGCGGCATATTGTTAATTATCCGTGAGGTTTTAGGATTTGAAAAGTGCTCTGAGTTTCAGTAGCTGGGGGCCTGGGAAGACTCCTTGGAAATTTCAAGACTTTAGTTGAGCTTGAAGAATGAGCAGTATTTTGAGATGTCACTCTAATTTTCCCTTGTGTCTTAGTCCGTTTGGGCTGCTGTAACAAAATACCGTAGCCTGGGTGGCTTATAAGCAACAGAAATTGATTTCTTACAGTTCTGGGGGGTGGAAGTTCAAGGGAGCTCTGTGGGGTCTTTGTTATAAGGACACTAAAAATTCATAAGGAATCCACTCTCATGACCTAATCACCTTCCCAAAGCCCCATCTCCTAATCCCATCACCTTCGGGGTTAGGATTTCAACATATTAATTTTGGGGGAACACAAAAATTCAGACGATAGCACCATGGATTCTAAGTGGTTTTGGATTATGAACCCAATCATTGGGTGGTGATGGATTTCCTAATAGGGTATCAAAGCTGGGCAGACATCAGCTAGGGAAATATTACCTATAAAGAAGTCTGGTTCTGCAGTAACCCCAATTCTCCAACCCTGCTCTAATATCTGAATCTCCTCCATTTCCCCCAAATCCTGTGCTTCTGCCATGCAAGTTCTCTAAGATGACCTGACCTCTCCCATCTCTGGCCTTTGCACTTGGCATCTTCTCAGGCTGGAACATCCTTTCTCTTTCTACCCAGCCTCATCCCACCCCTAGTCTCCGTGTCTACTTAACCTCCATTCACCTTCCAGTGTCCAGCGCAGACATCATGTTCTCTGGGAAGCTTTACCAACCACCCTCCCACCATTTGGCCCCTTATAGCAACTTAGGCAAACCTCTGTCTCTCAATCATCCTGTGTTGTCATGGTCTGATCATGCCTGTCTCCCACTAGACTTTGCAAACCTTGAATCCACCCCTGTCCTCGAGCCCGTTGCCCAGATATAGTGGGTATCCGATTACTGTAGAAGGGAAGAACTACAGGAGGGAAGAATTTTGCCTTTTACTTGTTAGTCACCGGATGACGAGTTTAGTAAAGATTATTTCAATGCCAGATTTGCTTCAACCCCTTCTACTCATGTATCTTCAAATAGTCTCAAGCAAGCCTGTGGTTCATTTAATAACACGTCCAAAATAATTATCCCTGAATGAGTTGCCTATTCATATATTTTAATTGATATTAATGAATTAAGGTTCACTGTGATGTGCCCTGAAGCTAGATTCTGATGTCTTAGTTTTCAATGCCAGCTCACCACTTAGCAGCTGTGTGACCCTGGGCAAGTTACACAACATCCCTGAACCTCAATAGGTTTATCAGTAAATTTCCCATACAGATATCTGCCTGACAGTGTTGCTGATGGTATGAAATAACGACATGTGAGAGTCCTAGCCTAGAGTGACCACTCAACATATGTTTGTTCTTTTTCCTTCAAGGAGCATCGTGAACAGATTGTTGGAGGGTAGGGAACCTGGAGAAGGAGCAGGAAAATTGGCAGGAGCCGGCAAACACTGTAGTCACTGAGCTCTCTTCCGCTGCCCTGTGCTTTCCTGTGAACCAACTCATTTCATTCTCATGGCAGCATTTTGAGATTGGGTTCTGAGAGGTGAAGCAACTCATCTCACTTTTTTTAAAATTTATTTATTTATTTTTATTTTTGGCTGCGTTGGGTCATCATTGCTGCACGTGGGCTTTCTCTAGTTGCGGCGAGTTGGGGCCACTCTTCGCTGCAGTGCGCAGGCTTCTCATTGTTGTGGCTTCTCTTACTACAGAGCACAGGCTCTAGGTGCACAGGCTTCAGTAGTTGTGGCATGCGGGCTCAGTAGTTGTGGCTCGCAGGCTTAGCTGCTCTGCAGCATGTAGGATCTTCCCGGGCCAAGGCTCAAACCTGTGTCCCCTGCATTGGCAGGCGGATTCTTAACCACTTCGCCACCAGGGAAGCCCAGCCCATCTCACTTTTTAACTGCATCTGTTCAGTAGTATTTCCCCCTTCCCCCATTCCCCCTACCCACTCTCAGGGCCAGGAGGAAGAAGCCCTGGGGAAGCATTTGCCAATTTCCACGGTGTAAATATTCCCACTGTGGCTGATTTCCAGCTACTAATGTTTTAACGGTGGCTCCAGGTACTCCTGACAATTTAACAATGGGTTGTGAACACGGAGCTTGAGTTGGCTCTGCGCACCCACTGCTGGTCTTCATTCTCCCCTCCCTCACTATGCTTCAATTTCGCTGGCCTCCTTTATGTGCCTTTGAGTATTTTCACCTTCGAGGGTTTGCATGTGCTGCGCCCTCTGCCTAAAACGCTCCCCCTCAACCTCTTCATTTGGCTGTTTCCTTCTGATTATTCAGATCTTAGCTCTGAGGTCACCTCCACACATGTGATCTTCCCAACCCGTTTCGCTAAAGGAGCTTCCTACTCTCAGTTACTTTTAAGCACATCATTCTGTTTTCCTTCTTTATAGCACTTATCATTGTATGGAATTTACATTTACTCATTTATTATCTGTCTCTTCCTACTAGAATGTAGGATCCTTGGGAAGAGGGACTGTATCCTCAGCACATAGTAGGTGCTCAGTGAATAATTGTCGAATGAATGAATTTGTTCAAGATCACATGGCTCAAAAAAAAAAAGATCACATGGCTCATAAGGAAGAAAGTGGAACTCAAACACGGGGCCTATACTCTTGAACTCTCTGACTACATTACCTCAAGTTAACCTCAGGTAGCTTGTAGAATAATCTGGACTACAGAATAATTATGTAGCCACAGGCAACCACAAGCGAAGAAATCTCTAACGTGCTGGTGGTGGGAATATAAATTGGTGTAACTACTTTGGAAAACAGTTTTCTATTACCTTTTCTAGGCTACATTGGGTCTTTGTTGCTGCGCGTGGGCTTTCTCTAGTTGCTGCAAGTGGGGGTTACTCTTCATCGTGGTGCGCAGGCTTCTCATTGCGGTGGCTGCTCTTGTTGCAGAGCACGGGCTCTAGGCGCACAGGCTTTAGTAGTTGTGGCACGCGGGCTCAGTAGTTGTGGCGCACTGGCCTAGTTGCTCCGCAGCATATGTGATCTTCCCGGACCAGGGCTCGAACACATGTGCCCTGCATGCGCAGGCGGATTCTTAACCACTGCGCCACTGGGGAAGTCCCTCGTATTACCTTCTAAGTTGAAGATGACCCAGCAATTCTACTCCTAGAATTACCCAAGGGTAATTCTTGCACACATACAGTTGGAAACATATAAAGAATGGTCATAGCAGCAGAATCATAAAAGCAAAAACTTGGAAATAATCCAAATATGAATTAACAGGAGATAGGCTATTTTTCCTTTTTTTTGTTTGTCTTTTTTGGCCCCGCTGTGCGGCTTGCGGGATCTTAGTTCCCTAACCAGGGATTGAACCTGGGCCATGGAAGGGAAAGCACGGAGTCCTAACCACTGAACTGCCAGGGAATTCCCAGAGATGGACTATTATACAGCAACCAAACCAATGAACTACACAATATTCAACAGTGTGGATATGCCTTAGCTATATACTATTGAGCAAAAAAGTAAATCTCAAAAGATTACAAACAACATTATACCCTACTATATTAAAACAGCTTAAAAATTTCTAAGAATACTTTTTAAGACTACTCACAGGTTCAATAAAATTATATGAAAAGGGGGCTTCCCTGGTGGCGCAGTGGTTGAGAGTCTGCCTGCCGATGCAGGGGACACGGGTTCGTGCCCCGGTCCGGGAAGATCTCACATGCCGCGGAGCGGCTGGGCCCATGAGCCATGGCTGCCGAGCCTGCGCATCCAGAGCCTGTGCTCCGCAACGGGAGAGGCCACAACAGTGAGAGGCCCGCGTACCACAAAAAAAAAAAAAAAAAAAAAAAAAATTATATGAAAAGGAAATCAGGAGAATGATGAACATGGGGTACAGGAGGAAGCTACCTGGGGTACAGGAGGAAGCTACCTGGGGTATATGCGGAGGCAGGGGATGGGCTTGTTGGAGCAGGGAGTGGTCATTTGGTAAGATACTGGTTACTGTCAAGGTCCTAACTTTTGTTTCAGGTGAAGGGTTTATGGGTGCTTATTGTATTATTAAAAATGAGTTGAGTAAGCAAGTAGCTAGATGGCTAAAATTGAGCCATATATGGACCATTGATTACGATTAATTCTATAGTCCTAAGGTCTAATTAAACAAAGAAACTGCACAAATGTCATAGGAATGGGAAGGTGAGTACTGCACAGGGAAAAACTGTTTCATTAAGCCCTCAGCAAGCATGTGCCACCTTGCTTGGTACTTCCATATTAGTGATTCACTTAATACCACAAAAACCCTATGAAGTACGTATTGTTGTTCCCATTTTAAACATGAGAAAACTGAGGTAAATTATCTTGCTTACTTTCCCAAACCTATAACCCAATCGTAGAAGGGGACTTATCATAAAATGTAGCTAAACACTTTCTAGGGTGGCTTGGGGAGATGATGGGGCAGGCAACTGGGTAGGGGAGGCAGCATCTGGCACTTTTAATATTTCCATTTCCAGAATGAAGATGGAAGAAATAATGACCTGGCCAGAGCATTATTCTACCAATGGCTCGGCATTACAAAAAATTCCCTATTTGTATAGGTCATAAGTTATTTATGTTTGCATTATGTGTTATGCATGATTTGGAAATGTAACAACAAGGTACACAGACCCACAAAGATTCACTAAAATGCATGTTATGGAATTTTAAAGTAAACTTACATTTTAAAAAAATTATTAAAATATTTTATCTTGCAATCCCTGAAACCACTCTGCATTTTTAAATGGTAAAAATATTTTTCCAAGTATTTTGGTTCATGGCTGTTGTTTCCACTCTTTTTTAAAAAAATTTATTTATTTTATTTATTTATTTTTGGCTTCATTGGGTCTTCGTTGCTGTGCACGGGCTTTCTCTAGTTGCGGCGAGCGGGGGCTACTCGTTGCAGCATGTGGGCGTCTCATTGTGGTGGCTTCTCTTGTTGCAGAGCACTGGGCTCTAGGCGTGCAGGCTTCAGTAGTTGTGGCACAGGGGCTCAGAAGTTGTGGCTCACGGGCGTAGTTGCTCCACGGCATGTGGGATCTTCCCGGACCAGGGCTCGAACCCATGTCCCTGCATTGGCAGGCGGATTCTTAACCACTGCGCCACCAGGGAAGCCCTCCACTTTTTTTTTTTTTTTTTTTTTTTGCGGTACGCGGGCTTCTCACTGTTATGGCCTCTCCCGCTGCGGAGCACTGGCTCCCGACGCGCAGGCTCAGCGGCCATGGC
Organism: Monodon monoceros; assembly: GCF_005190385.1. NCBI lineage: Eukaryota > Metazoa > Chordata > Mammalia > Artiodactyla > Monodontidae > Monodon > Monodon monoceros. The sequence continues at coordinate 10,037,251 of NW_021703784.1, read as the reverse complement.
TCACGGACCCAGCCGCTCCGCGGCATGTGGGATCTTCCCGGACCGGGACACGAACCCGTGTCCCCTGCATCGGCAGGCGGACTCCCAACCACTGCACCACCAGGGAAGCCCCCTCCACTCTTTTAAATCAAGGTTTTTGGAGTTTTGGGGGGAGGCTTTGTTTTTTGTTTTTCTTTTCCCTCAGGTTATTTTTAAATTTTATTTTTATTAAAGTATAGTTGATTTACAATGTTGTTGATTTTAGCAGTACAGCAAAAATTATAGTACAGTTATACATATATATACATTCTTTTTCATATTCTTTTCCATTGTGGTTTATCACAGTGTATTGAATCCTGTGCTATACAGTAAGACCTTGTTTATCCATTCTATGTATAATAGTTTGCATCTGCTAATCCCAAACCCCCAATCTATCCCTCCCCTAACCCCCTCCCCCTTGGCAACCACAAGTCTGTTCTTTATGTCTGTGAGTGTTTTTCTGTTTCGTAGATAAGTTCATTTGTGTCTTATTTTAGACTCCACATATAAAAGTGATGTCATATGGTATTTGTCCTTCTCTTTCTGATTTACTTGGCTTAGTATGATAATCTCTAGGTCCATCTATGTTGCTGCAAATGGCATCATTTCACTCTTTTTTATGACTGAATAATATTCCACTCTGTGTGTGTGTGTGTGTGTGTGTGTGTGTGTGTGTGTGTGTGTGTATACCACATCTTCTTTATCCATTCTTCTGTCCACGGCCATTTAGGTTGTTTCCATGTCTTGGCTATTGTAAATAGTGCTGCTAGGAACATTGGGGTGTATGTATCTTTTCGAATTACAGTTTTGTCTGGATCCCTCCGGTTTTTACAGCTACTTAATTTTAAATTGTTTCTTGGAAATAAAATTTCCCCTTAAGTTTCCTGTACATTTCCTTTTGTATACAAAAAGGAAGTTATGTGAGAAGTGGCATTAACCTTTGATTAAGCTTGTACTGTTTATTTCCCAACACTTCTATTGTCTTGTGGCAAGTCAGGGACACAGACCCTTCGGCAGTGACATTTAGGATGAGGCTTTTCCAAGGAGGAAGCATACACAATGGAGTGTCTCCTACGAGGATTCCAAAATAGACACGCTGGGAGTTTTGTTCAGAGACGGACAAAAGAGAAGTGAAAATAGACTCCGCCGCTCTCTCTTTCTTCCTTTTGCAGTTGAGGGAGAGATCTTAATTTTTTCAATGTATGAGGAAAACATAAGTTTTTTTAGTGGTTTGGATTGATGCTCCTAACTTTGTTTCAGCCTTACCTTTTCCTACCGTATACAAGGCTTCACAGATTCAACAACCCAGTAGTAATTGTACAAGTATAGGCTTCCTGCATGCCCAGCGCTGTGCTAAGTCCTACAGACAAATTCAAGACTGTGAAATAGTCACCAATCTCCAGATCTTTAGACATGTTACAGCTGTGCCTCAGGACAGGGTAGAAATGATATGACTCTTTTTAACTTTAATTTTTTTAATTGAGGTATAATTGACATATAATATTGTGTAAATTTAAGGTGTACAACATATTGAGTTGATGCATTTATATTGTAGTATGATTTCCACTGTAGCATTTTGTCAAGTCATATAACTATCATTTCCTCTAGTGGTGGAAACAATGTGACTTTTTTTTTCTTTTTTATAGAAGTATTGTTGATTTACAATATCATGTTAGTTTCAGGTGTACAGAACAGTGATTCAGTTATATATATATATATATATACACACACACACATATCTTCTTTTTCAGAATCTTTTCCCTTATAGGTTATTACAAAATGTTAACTATAGTTCCCTGTGCTCTATAGTAGGTCCTTGTTGGTTATCTGTTTTATATATAGTAGTGTGTATCTGTTAATCCCAACCTCCCAATTCATCCCTCCCCCCACCCCATTTCCTCTTTGGTAACCAGAAGTCTGTTTTCTATGTCTCTTTCTGTTTTGTAAATAAGTTCATGTGTATCATTTTTTTAGATTCCACACATAAGCGATATCATATGATATAACAACAGGACTTTTTAAAGTTTGTTTTACCCTAACATTCGACCTGTGTGGACCCTTCTCCCCTCCCCTCACCCCACTCCTCACCTGTCCCTCCATTCCCAGCAACCTTGGCCCCTACTCACCAATCCGACTTCATTCCCCTTTTACTTTCCCTCTTGTTAAATTATGGTCTCTCAGAACAAAACTAGGCGTTAAAGATCATCTAGTTCAGTGTTTTTCAAAATGTTTTTTAATCCTCTAAACCATCTTCCCATAGAAAACCTTATATAAAATCCCCAAGAGGAAGAGAGGATGCCATGTTTTGCCCACTCCAACTTTCAGTTGACAGCACCAACCCCTGCCCACAAGAGTCCCCGAGGGTCCCCAGGCAAAGTTCTAGGAATCCCCAGCTTAAGCCCCTCATTCGGCAGATGACGAAGCAGATAAGTTCTCTATCCCTCTCATTTGGCCTAGAGAAGGATAGAGAACTTATCTAAGTCACAGCCAACACCTAGGCGTCCCAGTTCCCAGCTCTGGAACCTTCCCATGCCGCTTCCTTTCTTTCCTTATCGCATAGTTTCAAAACCTTCTGGCCATGAGGAATTCCCAGGAAGTCTAGGGGCTTATGGCATCCCAGTGGTTTGAAAAGTGCCTTTGACAAAGCAATATCCCAACCCTTGGGACTGGAGACATTCTGCAGACTTTAGTGCCTGTGCTTAATGGGATCTCTTGACCTTTTCTAGAGGACAGAGAGAAGCAGAAGGGAAAGACACAGGACACACTCTCAGAAATTATGAGTGCAATTAACTGGGCCCGCCTGGGTATCCCTATGGCCTTGTCAGAAGGGCTGCCACACCAAGAAAGTGGCTGGGGCAGCGGGCGTGCAGTTAAACAGTGCCCACATGAACAGAAGGAGGTTTGTGGGGAATTTCCTGGTCCACTTATTAGGACTCCACGCTTTCGCTGCTGAGGGCCCAGGTTCAATCCCTGGTCGGGGAACTAAGATCCCACAAGCCGAGTGGTGCTGCCAAAGGAAAAAAAAGAGGCTGTGGTCCAGGGTGGATTCGGACATGACCTGTGGGTGCAGGGGAACATGACAACTTGTTTCCCTTCTGAGGGAGCAGCTTGATGCTGATGTCAGCTTCCTCACTGTGTGAGGCCCCCTCTGTCCTCCCCACTGCTGTCAGATATCCTGTCCAATGAATAGTCATTCCTCTTCTCTTTGTCATATAACAATATAGACTTTTATAAAGCTTCCCCTAGCTTTTCAAAGTCGGTACAATTAAAGCACAATGCATCTTAATTGCTAGCACCTTACGCATGCAGAACAAAACAGCTGCAGTCTTAAATAAAATGAGTGCTGGCACTGGGCTGAAGCCTGATGAGGAAGCCGGGATGGGATTTCTGTAGAAGTGCCTCAGACAAAACAGTTTGAGTCTAAGGTGTCTGGTTTTTCCATAGTGCTTTTTTCCAGGCTACCTAAAACTATTTTTATACCCATCATTTCCTCTCACAGTTTGCCTAGAGGAGGGAGAAAGACAATTCAATTTTTCTAGAGAAACAGAGATCCAGCAATTCTGTGTCAAGGGGGATAGGAGTGAAACTGAGTCCCCGTAAAAATGAGTTCCGTTACCAAGTTTATGACTAATCTCTCTATCCAAAACTTTCCTTTCTTGTCCCCTGACTTCAGTCCTGTGCGAACTGAACACTGATCAACCAGAGTCAGATGACTGAAATTGCTGTGGTCGATAACATCGTTAACGTACTAAAATTGCTGTTGTAGATAAAATTGCTGTTGTATCGTTAGATATCATCATTAACGAACAAACCCAGGGTTCTCCAGGGCAGGAGGAGCTAACAGGCCCCCGAGCCATGGACCACGTGGCCAGAGGATTGTAAACCAGAGACATCCCGACTCCGAGAAGAGGATTAATCCCAGACTCTTTGTTCTTCTTTAGAAAAAAACAAAAACAGAAAAAACCCAGGGAATTCACTGGCGGTCTAGTGATTAGGACTCAGCACTTTCACTGCTGTGGCCCGGGTTCAATCCCTGGTCAAGGAACTAAGATCCCACAAGCCGTGTGGAAAAAAGAGAAAGAGAGAGAAACCAAAGAAACCCTAACTCTGAGATCAAATTGGGATGGATCTGAGGCTTGTCTCCCACTTCCTTGCTTGGTGCCCTGAAATAAACACTCTACTTTCCTTCACCACAATCTGGCGTCAGTAAACTGGCTTTGCTACACTTTGAGTGAGTGGACCCCAATTCAGTGCGGTAACAGGAGGAGTAAAAAGGTTATTATTTGACCATGTTATTTTAATAACATGGCATCTCTTCATCATCATAGTAATGGCAGTAAGTGGTTGTTTGGAAAAATTTTAAGGGTTCAAACCACTTACTGGCCATGTGATCTTGGAGAAGATGCTTATCTCTGTCTCCTTCAAGATCTTCACTTGTAAAATGGCCAATGGTAATATGGTGGTACCTACGTCATTGTCTTGTTAAGGGACTAATGAGTTATATGTGTAAGATGCTAAGAACAGCATCAGTTCTCAGTAAATTTCAGTTGTTATTTGTGTGGTACTTATGGTTTACAAAGTGCTTCTACAGACATTAACGCTTGACTAGGTTCCAGATCATTTGACTCCCAGCCCAGGCATTTGGAAGAAATTCAGAATATCAGGTAAGGTCCAGCGTCGTTTACCGAACACGTCCCAGGGAGGCTAGTCTGCTAGGTATGATTTGTCTCTTTGCTCCATGCCCAGGAGAAGCCCTCTGCATGGCTTCAGGACACTTGCTGTGCTACGGCAGAAGCCCCCACCCAGGAACTTTTCCTCATCCCCTACACAGCAGGAGACAGAATTATGCACATTGTTGCTTACGCCCCAGTAGTCCTTATCTCCCCACTTCCAGACACCACTGGATATTTTTTAGAAAACAAATTCTGGGCTAAGAGAATTAAGCTGTGTCATTTCCCCTGGTAAAACCCTTGGACGCTTTATAAAGCAACATCAAAAAGTTGCTCCTTGGGAGCCGGTCATCATCCCTCCCCCATGCTCCAGGCAAGGGGAGGAGCTGACATTTTTGGAGAACCCAGAGTGTGTAAGGTTAGTTACTATGATGCATACAGATAAGGACACGGGGCTGTAGAGAGCAGAAACAACTCATCCAAGGCACCAAAAGCTCTGGCTCTGACTTACCAGCCCTACAATCTTCCTCAACCTCTCTGAGCTGAGTTTTCTCTTCTGCAAACTGGGATAATAATCATACACACCCCATAGGGTCATAAAAATTCAATGAATTAATTCATTTATTATCCTGAACACAATGACTGACACATATAAGAGCCCAATAAATGTTAGGTGGTGTTATAGTTATTATCATTACCTGAAAAAGAGCAGCCGGGGTTTACTCTCTGCCTTTTGCATTACACCAGGCAGGGTCCTTGTCCCTGACTGAGGACCGTAAGTTTGTCTCCGAATGGAAGAGCTTTAACATCCCCAAGCCAAGTTCATGGTGTGGGGCACTGGGGAGTAGGGATGTCTAGGACTTCCACCTTCTTTGAGGTGGGAGTAATTTGAGCCAAACTATGATGCAATTTACTTATTCGTCACTGCTGAGCAGCGATGCTCCAGTCGTTACTTTGAATACTTTTATTGACGGGGTACTCATTTGCTGTTGAAAAATCAACCCATTCCGCGTTGCACACCTCTTACAATTAACAAGTGTTCTTTCTCTGTTCCGGCTCCCTCCACCCTCCTCCACTTCCCACTTCCTTCCTCTCCGCCTCCTTCTTCCTGGCATCTTCCTTTCCCTCTTCTTTCTGCCCTGTCCTTTCCCTCCCTTCCTCTCCCCTCCTAGGTCGAGAGCCCCAGGTTCCACCCTTTGCCCTGAAGTCACCGTCTAGGCCACGGAGGTCACAGAGAACACAGAAGGTCTTCAGTGTAGCCCCTTAGCCAGCTGATGGGAACTTGGTCTCCAGGAGCCGTAACCCAATCCTCTGGGTTTTGCAGGGTCTTTGGGAAGCAAAACGTTTTATCTGGGCCTCATGGCTTGGCCTTCTGGTGCATTAATGTCATCCATCAGTTCGCCCAATTTCCATTATTAAAACCCCGTCTAGAACCACAGGAAACTTGAAATGGGTTGATCTGGTGTCTTGAGGCCCAGCTGTCCCTTGATGGCAGCCATGGAGAAGCTGGAGCGCTGGGAGTGACTCTCCGGAACCAACTGGAACCAATGTACACAGGCAGCCCTCGCTGGTTCGAATCCTCCGCTCAGAGCACCTGGACTCCACAGCTTGCGGGAGCAGCCGCGGGCTGCGCTGCCGCTTTAAGAGAGGGGCGGGGCCCGGGTACAGGCCAGGCAGGGCCGGCCCACAAGGCTCCTTTTCCTTTTTGATCCATTCAAAAATTACTCAGTGCAAATTCCCGGACTGCTGGGAGCGGAGAAGGAGAGGGGCGGAGGAGAGAGGGCTGCTGCGGGCGCCGTGCAGGGGGCATCTGGGCCCCCGAGGGGCTGACGGCCGGTCGGGGAGAAGCCGCTCGCGGCGGGCCGTTCTGGCTCCGGTGGCCTCACCAGGAAGCGTCAGTCTCGACACCGGGGAAGATCCGAGCGCCGCCGCCGCCGCCTCCCTCCCGGCACCGGGTCCCCGAGCCCCCGCCCCGGCTCCGGGCCAGTCCTCCGCCCTCCGGGACCCTCCGGCTTGGGCGCCTTCCCGGGCGATGGCTGGCCGCTGAGCATGGCTCAGTACGGCCACCCCAGCCCGCTCGGCATGGCTGCGAGAGAGGAGCTGTACAGCAAAGTCACCCCGCGGAGGAACCGCCAGCAGCGCCCCGGCACCATCAAGCATGGATCGGCGCTGGACGTGCTCCTGTCCATGGGGTTCCCCAGAGCCCGCGCGTAAGTGGCCGGGCTCGCCGCCCGGGCGACCCCTCCCGCCCCAAGCGACCGGCCCTCGGCTTCGCTCCGGCTCGCCTCCTGGCGCCTGCCCGGCGGGCGGCGCGTTCCCCGCTGCCTACGACCTGTTGGGGGTAGTTTGGGCGCGCGGGCGGCCCGGGACTCGGTTCCTCCTGGCGGGGGTGCAGGGGAGGGCTCCGCGCCCGAGCGCTGGGCTGGGGGCTTGCTGGCGATGACTACGGTGAGGCGTGCCTAAGGGTGTGGGATGCCTAAGGGCGAGGGCACAGGGTTCGAGTCCCGGGTACGGTGGCCCGCGCCCGGCCTCAGAGGGTGGGGCTAAGCGAGTCTCTCCCGGGCTCCCCGAGGTCTCCAGCGCTGAGCCCCCGGGGAGGCGGGGCCCCGCCGAGGATTCGGGCACCCTCTCGATCCGGAACGCCGGGCTGGCTTGGGATCCTCTGATGGCTGGGAAAGGGCAAGGCACGGCGGGGCAGGGAGGCCGGCGCTCCCACTCTGCGGCTTCCAGCTCCGGATGTCGCTCTCGGGTTCTGCCTCCCTCGGAGTAGGAGGGGCGGGAGCGTGGGGATTGCCTCGTGTTCATTGATGGGGAGGATGGAATGAGAAGGGGAAGCACTTCCCCCAGGGGCCCTGGGTTCTCGTCAGCGGTGACGGCAGCGCAGGAATCTGTGGGTGCCTGAGAGTGAGGGGGGGAGCAGTCCTCCCTCATCCTTCTTCCTCCGGGAGGGCGGGGTAGGGAAGGGCAGAGAGCGCGCAGGTGGCTGCCCCAGCAGCTTGCTGGGAAGAGGCCTGGTCGCCGGCACCAGGCAGCAGCGGCAGCAGGAGTCTTCGGAGGCTGGCTGCCCAAGGCCGTGGGGCTGGAACGCTGCCTGGGAAGAAGACAAGGCCGGGTGGCCAGGCCCTTCTCCCTCGGTGAATTCCTCACATGCAGCTTTCTTACGCTGGGACACAAGGCCTGGGATCCTTGTAGGGCGCTGCTTCTTTGAATGACATCACCTGAGCAGGGAGTTGGGCAAACTTTATCAGAAAGGGCCAACTTGACGAAAGTTTGTTTTCTTCTCCCTTTTTTCAGGTGATAATGCTAGGTCTCCCTTACTTGGCCTCTGGGCAAACCTTTATTCTTTACTATTAACTTGGCTGTAATCTTGATCAAAGCTGATCCCTGATTTTATCATTCCACCCAGCCTGCTGGGACAGGTCCGAGTGGCCTTGGAAGGCCATAAAATGGACTGACATTTCTGCCTCCTACTAACTTCCAGTTGCTGACGCCAGAGTTACAGGGAGAAGATGTGGTGGGCTCTGCCGGTGTGTGCCAGGTGTGGAAGCTGCAAGTCAGGTCCTTCGTGTGATGGATGTGCATAGCTGTCCTTAAGAGGGGGCAGGTAGGGGCCAGCAGTCTGTGGGGCAAGGCTGCAGAATTAGCACAGCCCCTGGCATTCGCCTTTTCTGAAATGAGGCCAGCGTTAAGGACCTAAATTGCTTAATTAAGGGAAGAAATACTTAACTGAATTCTTCAGACTGTGGTGTTTGCTCTTTGAGGTGGCTTTAACAGGACATCTTCTTTCCTGCACTGGGTCCAAGAGGCCTTGGCTATGTGCTGAAACATTAAGATGATGGTTTCATTTTGGCTTGTTCAGTCCCTGAGATCTCATAATAACTAGCATTTAGTGAGTACTTACTATGTACTGTTCTAAGCACTTCACATTTATTATCCATTTTATCCTCCCAGCAGCCCAGTGAGAAAGGTAATTATATGCCCATTTTATGAACTGGGGAACAGAGGTTTAGAGAGGTTGCATAACTTGTTCAGGGTCACAACAGTGAGCAGTGAACCTGGGATTCAAACTCAGGCATGTGTCGGTTCAGCTCAGGCCTCACATCCAGGACCAGGATGTAATGAGTTAATGTGGGTAAAACACTTAGAGCAGTGCCTGGCACACAGTGGGTGATCTTTAAGTGTTAGCTACTGTATTAGTTTCTGTTTTAACAAATTACCCCATTCCGGGTTGTTTAAAAACACAGAAATTTATTCTCTTACAGTTCTGAAGGCCAGAAGCCCTAAATCAGCATACCTGGGCTGAAATCAAGGTGTTGGCAGGGCTCTGCCCCCTCCGGAGGTTCTAAGGGAGAATCTATTCCTTGCCTCTTCGAGCTCCTGGCGTCTGCTGGCATTCTTTGGCTTCTGGCAGCATCCCTCCAATCTCTGCCTCTGTGGTTGCCTTGCCTTCGTTTCTTTCTGTGTCAAATCTCCCTCTGCCTCTTTCCTATGAAGACACTGTGATTGCATTTAGGGCCTCCCCAGATAATTCAGGATAATCTCCCCATCTCAAGGTCTTTAACTTAATCTCATTCACAAAACCCTCTTTTTAGCCATAAGGTAATAATGTTCACAGGTTCCAGGAATTAGGGCATGAATATTTTGGGAGGAGCCCCTTTCAGCCTATCACAGCTACTATTATTACTAGCACTGCCTCTCTTTACTGGAAAGGTGACAGAGTGGGTCATGATGAAACATCCTGGGGAGGGGGGTAGGCTTGCTGTTCTGTCTTCTCAAATTCTCTGTCTCGGAGCGTCAGAGCCCTTGGCGGTCATCTGATCTAGTCTACTCCCTACCTGGGCTGGCATCTCTTCTACTTCAGCCAAGAGAGGCTGATGTGGTCAGCCTTCCTCTTAATAACTTAATCAGGTCAGTAAGAAGAGGGACTTCTCCCCAGGGCCATCTGAGATTCCAGAGAGCAGACTTTTTTTTTTGAATTTGTTTTATTTATTTTTTATACAGCAGGTTCTTATTAGTCATCCACTTTATACACATCAGTGTATACATGTCAATCCCAATCTCCCAATTCATCACACACACACACACACACACACACACACACACACACACACACACCCCGCTGCTTTCCCTCCTTGGTGTCGGTACGTTTGTGCTCTACATCTGTGCAGAGAGCAGACTTTTAACTTCATTTTGGAGAGTTGTGAAGAAAGAGAGCAAAGGCACCGGGCTCCGCTTCTGAGAAGCCTCTTTCTTAGGCTTTAAGCCTGGAGGAAGGAGCGTGATGAAATGGAAAGTGGGAGAGAGCAGTGATGGATTCCCGGATTCAGGAAGACCAGGCTGTGATGTTTCAAGAAGGAATGAGACCGAGGTCTGGAACACAGCCCTTTGGAGGGAATGGTGGTAACCAGGGCTGGCAGCTCTGGTTTCCCTTCTGGGTGTAACTGCGTCTGATCTTGTGCAGCAGAAAGAAGGGCCCTTCCACTGGGCTCTGGGTGGACCGTAGAGAGCACCCATGCCAGCAAGGCCCAGGTCCCATGCAGCCTGTGCTGTGCTCTGGCCTTGGAAAAGTCACTCAAGCCCTCAGGGCCTGGCTGGCTCCCTCTGAGGGGAACAGGATTAATTAGCGCGTGCTTATTAAGTGCTTGACAGCTACTGAGAGGAGTCGGGTATGTTCCTCTAGCTCATTATGCCCCTGGAACCGTGCTAGGTTTTTTCCCCCCAATCGTATGACCTTTGGTCCAACTTAGACGCTGCTGTAGAAGAACAGCAGCCATGTGGAGAAGGTTCGAGAACTGGCCGTTTATATCGTGTGTGTGTGCGCGTGTGCGTGTGTGTGTGCATGTACGCACACACGCAAGCACAAGGCACGGAGGTGTTAGGGAGGCCTCAGGAAGGAAGCTTTCAAGGGGCCAAAATGGCCTGTCCCTTCCTTTTTCTTTCTATGCCCTTAGCTCTTCCTTTTCCCCAAAGTTCTAAAAATAAAGGCCCAGCTTTGTCAAGACTGGAGTGAGGTAGGTTGGAAGGAAAAGGAAGAGTGTGTGTGCTGGGAAAGGCCTGGGGCCAGGAAGGGCCCGAATGGATCACCCAGGAAGGCAGGGTGAATTCTGACCGAGTGTTGCCTTTTTTGTTGTTGTTGTTGTCTTTTGTATCTTCTTTCTTTTTTTTAAATTTTTATTGGAGTACAGTTGATTTAGAGCGTTGTGCCAGCCTGAGGTGTACAGCAAAGTGAATCAGCCATAATACACATATTGATATGTCCACCCCCCGCCTCGCAGGTTCCCCTCCCACAGCGGCCAGCACAGAGCCCTGAGTAGAGTTCCCTGTGCCACACAGCAGGCCTCTGTTAGCTATCCGGTTTATATATAGTAGTGTGTATATGTCAATCCCAGTCTCCCAATTTATCCCCCACAACCTTACCCCCTTGGTGTGTTGCTTTGTGTTCCCTACTTGCTTTTCTTACTTGCCTCTGGTTTTGGGGGGCAGCGGAGGCTTCTCTGCCACTGGAACTCTGGGAGCAGCCACCCAGCAACTGAATTTGATGAGGCCCCACTGACACAACTCTGGCCTTTTGTTTTGGTTCCATTCGTTCGAGACTGCCTATGGCTAATACTTTGTCTACAGCGCATGGCTCTCGAATGTTCTCTAATGATTGAGAAGTAGAATTTTACAAAAGGACCCTCTGGCCGGGGTCTGATGCCCTGAGGCCTAGCCCAGCTTCTGACCGACACTTGAAGCATTTAGGTCTTCTGTTGAACCCCTTTCCTCAATATCCTGTTGAGCTTCTGTGCTGTGTAACTCACGAGGCTTTGTGAAGACCGAATGAGCTGAGGGGCAGGAAGGGACTTAGAACTAAGTTAAAAATATAATCTGGACCCAAGGTAGATAGGATTACGGTATTTTGGTGTTGGATGAAAAGAAAAGGAAGGAGGTGAGATCGTGGTGGTAAATCTCCAGCAAGGATTTACATGTGCTGTTAGGTTGTTGATATCTGAACAATGCCCAGCGAAAGAGCAGGACAGTGGCGGAAGGAAGGAGCTGGACTAAGTGCCTTTGACTTTGCTTTGGACAGTCAGCATAAGCTATGCATCACTGCCCAAAGATAAAAGCAGCTCGGAGCTGGCAACACAAGGAACTGAGAGGCATCTTGCAGAGCCCGTGAATTCAAGCATCCGGTTTCTCCAGCTTACCTGCTGGTGGACATTGGATCCCCTGAAAGTACCTGGTCAGCTCAGCATCTCTGAATCGTGGCTGATTCTGGGTGGGTGCTGCAGCTGCATTCCCAGGGGCCTTGGGCAGAAAGAGGAGACCAACCAAAGCCCACGTGGAGTGAAGGGATCTTAGAGGTGGATGGAGCAAGCAAGTCTCTACTCCATCCGTCATGGCCGTTCACCCACACAGCACTCCCCCCTTAAACGTGTGTGTGATTTGTGGGTGAAAAGTTGCTCTCACGTGCCTTAAATATCCCTCTTGACCTTGAGAAAAGCCTCACTTTATTTATTTATTTTTAAAATATTTATTTATTTAATTTATTTTTGACTGTGTCGGGTCTTAGTTGCGGCACGCGGGCTCTGTAGTTGAGGTGCACGAGCTCAGTAGTTGTGACATGTGGGCTTAGTTGCTCTGCGGCATGTGGGATCTTGGTTCCCCAACCAGGGATCCAACCCATGTCCCCTGCATTGGAGGTGGATTCTTAACCACTGGACCTGAAAAAGTCCTGGGAAGCCCTGAGAAAAGCCTCGTTTTAAAGATTAGGTGACTTAAGTCTCAGAGGACTTCAGGGGCATGCCCTGTGTGAGGCCATGTTGCCATGACAGCGTTGGTCTAGAACTGCAAGTCCAGTGAACTTCCCAGGCTACCCAGAGGACCTGGCTCCAAAGGAAAGACCTTGGCATACATTCATTTTTCACTTTACTGAGGTATAATTTATGTACAATAAGCTAAACCTATTTCAAGATTGATGAGTTTTGACAAATAAATACACCTGTGGCATCACCTCTGCAAGATAGCACGTGTCCTTCGCTCCTGTAAGTTTCCTTTTGCCCCCTTGCAGTCAATTCCTTCTCCACCCCTATCCCTGGGCAAGCAGCGACCCACTTTGTGTCACCGGAGATGAGTTCACATTTTCTCGATTTGCATACGAGCGGAATCATACAATGCCTACTCCTGTGCCTGCCTGGCTTCTTTCCTGATATTTATGAGACTCATCCATGTTGCATGTAGCAGTAGTTTGTCTCCTTTTATTGCTGAGTAGACCTTGATGTGTTTGGATGGGCTAATAAGGTAATTTTAACCCCTTGCACACAGCGTCTGTGAAAATTTCCTGTTATGCCCTAATACTACCTTAGATTTTTAGGTCACTTTAGAGATGACAAAGCAGATTCATGTACCTAATCACTGTTAAGTTTCAGACATTGATAATTTCATGAGAAAACAGGTTCAAATTAAGTGCCCCAGAGAGTGAAGAGCATCCTGCCTCATGACTCTATCCTGTGGTTTTTGTCACTACCCCGCCCTTGGCGGCCTCAAACTCTAACTGCTTTTCACTGAGTGGACAAGAATGCTCAGCGCTAAGGGCTTTGCTTTTCAGAGAGGCAACAAACCAAGGGAACCCTGTGTCTCCCACCAGCTCTGCTCCTGCTGACAGTGGAGGCGGAGCTCAGCGCCCCCCTCGTCCGGGCGGGCATCTGATGTGCATGTATGTGAGGGTGTGTCCCTCTTCTAGGGCAGGCAGGAACTGAAGAGACCCAGTCACCCTCTGCCTGATACACAGACATCTCACCGTGGCAGCTGTTGGCACAGCCTGGGTTTGAATCCCAGCTCTGCCTCTTCCCAGCTGGTGACCTTGGGCACGTTGCTGAACACCCTGAGCCTCAGTTCACCTGTCTGTACACTGTTGATAATGTTGACTGAAAAAAATGCCCAACCTAGAAGTTGAGGATTTTGTTTTGTTCGGGGGACTTGCTGAGGACTCAAGCCCGAGAGGCAGCCTCTCAGATAGCTCTGGGGGATGGCTCTCAAGAGGTGAGGGAGGACCCAGGGTATATAGGAGTTTTGCTGTAAAAACCAGGTGGTCAGAACATCAAAAGATTACTATTAATTAAAGAAAACCAGACATCTCAAGTTAATGGGTTTAGCACTTTCCTATGTGTGGGAAGATGCCAAGAGTCTGGGTTCACTGAAATCATTCCTTGGAAATGCACCTCAGCTGTCTGGGGCCAGGATCCTGCTTTTCTCCATCCTGAGTCCCCTCAGGGTGCACAGTTGGGGACGGGGACGGGGACTGCTGCAGTGGCTGCTGGCTTGATGGCTGCAGCATCCTTTGTTCACTGAAATGGCAGGTGGCATTCTTCGTCCACAGCAATAATAGTATGTAGCTCTGTAGATGCTTGTGAGGGTTACGGGTGCAGAAAACAGTTGGGGAACGCCTGCAATCCCTCAGCGAGGAGGGAGGTGTGACCGCTACTCCAACGGTGATTTCATTCCACGTGTCTCCCTTTGTCTCAGGGTTCCCGGTTGTCCCCCACTTTTATATCTCTGCTCCTCACTGAGCTGTGGCCGTGGAGTAGAGGCTGATAGCCTCCTTCCTCAGCATCTTGTCCCCGCAAACTGCCCTGGGGTTGCCGGCCGAGTGGAAGCAGGCCCCCGGAGCAGAGCAGGGCCATCCAAACTGCTGACTGTAATTAATGGCCAGGCTGGAGATTTGAAGGGGTACCATATGGTTGTCTTCTGATTCATCTCAAATGGAATCAGACTCCAGCCCTAGAGAGAAAAAAATAAAGTGCGCTGAAGAACGGCTCCTGTATGTGACGGGCAGGGTCCCAGGCAGGACAGAGTTGCTGTTGGGAGAATGAGATGGCTGTGGCCCCCTCAGGGCTGAAAGCCCTTGTCTTCTTCATTGGGAAGTTCTCCAGGTTCCACTGGGGGTTTTCCCAGAGACTTATGGGAGAATCTCTGAGTTTTCTCTTCCCTGGAAGATGGAGGGATAGATGTAGCAGCAGCCTGTGTCCTCTGGACCTTCTGTCGAGAGCTCAGGCTATGTACGTGATGTCTGTCCTTGTTGGTCCTCTGGCTAACATCCCGTTTTGCTGGTGACTTTGCTGTCATGTTCTTTCTGCCACCTGCTGCTTAAGAGGATGAGGCTTATGGTGAAGTGCCTCAGATGAACATCCAGAAATTGTCTGAGCTCCTACTGTGTGCACAGCGCCCTATTAAATTCCGCGCAGGAATAGATGAATGTCAAGTTCTGCCACATGGCACTCTGAAGTCAGCCACTGGCTCTAGCTGGCTGCAAATCCTCCACAGTGACTGTCTGAGGAGCCGGTGTGCCTTTTCTCGGCCTGGGTGAATAATTCTCTACAGATAGTTGACAGGCTCTAGGTTTGGCCCTCACCCCACAGGTAGCCCAGGGGTAATGCACGAGGAAAGCAAACTCCATGTACCTTTCTTTCAGAACCCCGCCTTGGGCTTTCACTCTGCTCTCACTTGTTGGCTGTCTGGACTCATATACATCCTTTTCCTTCCCTGGGCCTCAGTGTTCCCACCTGTAAAAGGGGTTGACGTCAACCACCTCTCCGATCCCAGTTCTGGTGACTCGGGGGTGACATGGACAGCGTTTTTGTTCAACGCAAGGATGTTTTCACTGCCTTGTGTGCTTTTCTGTTCCGGAATGTTTGGCTTCTCTGGTTTTTTGTTTTGTTTTGTTTTATTTTCCCCAGTGCTATATGGTCAAATTCTTCTCCCTTTAAAAAAACTCTTCAGGACTATTGATATTCTAAAGAATAAATGAATGGAAAGGAAGAACAAAACTGGGCAATTACAACGGTGGGGAGTCGTCTAACTAGTATGCATTAGTATAATTTTCAAATTGGTATGATGTGCTTTGCTGCAAAATACAACCACAATGCTGGTTAAATGAGAGAGGAAGTTAGTGCCCTGAGCCCAGCCGCTGGGGGAAAGAAATTGCTCCTTGGCACCTTTTTAATTAAAGGGACACCTCCCCTTCTACAGAATCACCAGCTGTTTGTGTAACAACTCCCATTGTGTTCAGTTGCCCCAGTGGAAGAATAAACATTCCTGTACATAAAGCAACGGTGGCAGTGAACTCCACCAGGACCAGCTATTGCCACCCACAGTGGGAAGCTGGGAGAAACACCACCATCGCAGCTCACAGCAGTCCGGAGCTCGCCGAGAGGAAGCTGACAGCACAGATGGCCAGAGGCGGCCAAAGGTTTCAGATTTCTTTTCAGGTTTTGCAGGATAAACCTTCTGTATGAATCAGGTAGCATGATTGTTTAGAATCCTACTTCCGTGTTGACGGTGCCCCATTCAGAAATATTTACTGTGCGCATTGGCTCTCTGTTTATTCTCTTATCTTGGGCAGGAAGCAGGGAGAGAGAAGGAAAGAAACCTGCCTTGAATGGCTGCTTTTGTGTACAGTCTCTTTAAACACAGGCGACCACATGTAGAACCACACAGGGTTGCTGGATTTCCGAAACCGCAGCGTCTGCTGTCTCCTTTCTTAATCAACCTGTCCTTGAATTGCCTACATGCCTTTCCTTTCTCCTCCTTTTGCCTCATCAGATTTTACCCGCCCTGGAGAACTAGTTCGACCACAGTACAGCTGGCCTCCCTTCTCTTTGCTTTCTTCTCCTTCCCCTCCCCGCTTCCTTTCTCTCTATTATCCTCTCTCTTCCATCTCTTCTCCCTCAAGCTTCACTTTGTGAAGTAAGCAAGGTAGAGAGGCTCTTCCCTCCATCACCTATGAAGTGCTTTGTCCAAGGTCTTCAGCCAGTTCTGCACAGTTACCTATCTCTTTGGGGCCTCTTATAACGCATCTTGACAATTGAAATCTTTGAGAAACAAGACCAGAAAAAAAAATTGTATATGTTTTATCTCCATGAAAAGTTCCCTGGGTAATGCCGTTTTTTCAGAAAAACATACAGACATTTCCCGGCGTACTTATGGGCAACTATTATGACCTATTATAAGAGGAGTTGGGAGTACAAAGGTAATTAGATGTAATCCTTGCCCTCAGGGGACTGACAATCTAGTGTGGAAGATAGAAAGTTATGACTAAATGTCATGTTATGTTTAAGTGTGATGCAAGAGATAGATGCAATGTCTTAAGTGTGAAGAGGAGGAGGTGATATAACCAGACAGAGGGGCCCTGAATTAAATTTAAAGGGCAAATGAGAAGGGGGCGATACTCTTCTACAGTTTGAGAGGTAGGGAGATCAGTAGACAGTTCAAATGATTTAATATCACACTGCAAATGAAGATGGAGGCAGATTTTAATTTCAATTTGGGTTTCTTGAATCATCTCGCCACCACCCCTCCCCCCAACTAAACGAGTAACTTGATGCTATCTAGCTTAGAAAGAAAAGGAAATATTTTTTCTACCAAAGGAAACAGTTGGCCCATAGTTGGGCCTAACTTTAGATCTGACATTTTTTTATTCATTCTTCCAGTGGGCATTTACTGAGTTGCCTACTATAGGCCAGGAACGTGTTCGGGATGCAAAGAAAATTGTCTTTCTTCTCCAGGAGCTCAGCCTTCCTCAAGAGAGAAAGGCATATAAACCATAAGCATGATTTAATAATGCAATTAGTGCCATAGTAGAGGTTTGAAAAAAAAGCTCTGTGGGACCACCAAGAAAACAATTACTGTAACTTGAGAAGGTTGAGGAAAGCAGAGGAGGTGACAATTAAGGCAGAACTTAAAGAATGAATAAAGATTCTCTAGGTATGGAAGAGGGAAGAGCATTCTAAGTCAGAGAGAACAGCATGAAATTCAGATCATAAGGCACATGGGGGCTGGAGACTGGTGGGAAGGAGACAGAAAAGGCGTAGTGAGAGATGAGAGTGTAGAAATTAGGGCCAGACTGTTTCCTAGAGGTTATGGGAAATAACATTATAAGGCAGAGAAGTCAGTATAAAGGGGAATGGAGCAGAGAAAAACTAGGCCTGGAAGCCAGTTAGAAGGTGGTTGTAATAGTCCAGATGAAAGATAAATCGGGCTTGGGTTAAAATACCCGAGAGCCAGATACTAGAGAGGTTTTTGAAATTGAATTGACAGGATTTATAATCTGTGGGGTGTGAAGGGTAGGGGACCATAAAGGTAGCCCAGGATTTCCAGCTTGGGAAACTAGAATGGTGGAGACATTATGAACTGAGATAGGACATGCAGAAGATAGGGTGATTTAGAGGGTGAGGCAACAAATCTGGTTTGAGACATGTTTTAGGTGCTATAGACACAAAGGTACAGATGCGGTTGCAAATGGGGATCTGGAGCTCAGAGTGGTTAGGGCTAGAAATATCAATTTGGGTATTTATGGTAGTAGAAGGCTTGGGAGTAGGTGTAACAAACCAGGCAGAGTGTAAAGAAAAGGAAAGAAGCCAACTCCCAAGGGTAGAATTCTGGGGGACCAGCTGGTGGGTAGAGGAAAAAGAACAGGTGAAGGAGGCTAATATAAATGGTTTGAGAGACAGGAAAAAACAAAATGAGAGATGTCCTAGAAGAAGACAGGGAAGAAGAGAATTTCACATCAAAGATGCAGGTCAACAAAATGTTTCTTTCCCTTTGCGTTTCCAAAGTGAGTGAAATCGTTGGAGGTGACTGTCGTTGGCTGTGAATGAGATGTTCTCAGAGGATGATTCCAAAGCTTCTCTTTAGGGTTTCCGGTAGTTCCCTTCAGCTTCCCCAGACTCCAGAGGACCAGGACCCTGAGATCCTGCCTAGCTCCTCGCCAGCTCTTTCCACACAGAGCTGGAATCTGCTCTCTGAAACTGAGACTGCTGACAGATCTGACTGAACCGACAAATGATCAGGAATCTAATGTAAGAAACATCTGCTCTTTAGAATTCCCCCAGTGCTTAAGTTCCACTTGGAGATTTTACCTTCCCCCTTCCATCCCTACCTCACTACCAGCCCCCAGCCCCATCCATATCACCTGAACTTGTTCTCATTGGAAACCAGGCTGAGGTCACCTGATTATCCTTGCTGGTGTGACCCTTCATTCATTTTTTTTATTCAGCAAATCTTTCCCCATCCTTGCTGTGTGCCAGTCAATGCATTAAGTGCTGTGGATAAAAAGCACTGAGGGGGCTTCCCTGGTGGCGCAGTGGTTGAGAGTCCACCTGCCGATGCAGGGGACACGGGTTCGTGCCCCGGTCTGGGAAGACCCCACATGCCGCGGAGCGGCTGGGCCCGTGAGCCATGGCTGCTGAGCCTGCGTGTCCGGAGCCTGTGCTCTGCAACGGGAGAGGCCACAACAGTGAGAGGCCCGCGTACAGCAAAAAAACAAAAACAAAAAAGCATTGAGAAACCATCTCAGTTCCTCCTCTTTTATATCTCAGGAAGCTGAAATCGCAGCGTGCCATGTGCTAAGCTCATTTCCTATCATTTCCTCTCTCTGGTAAGCCCCTGCCACTACCACCACCTCCATCAGGAACAGCTCATCTCAAGGAATGTCGGGGATCTATGCTCTGTCTATAAGACATCGAGATTCAAGAGGTGACTGGTGGTCAGGGGCTGGACCATCCTCTGTGGCCCTGAGGGAAGGTTTTCTCCAGTCTTCCAAGTCCTTGCAAGTTGTTCTGCACACTTGGGTCTGTCTGTACTCGCTAACAACCTGGAGACGAGTGGGGAGGTGTGGAATCTGAGTGGGTGATGGGTGATTTGGAAGGAAATGATAGAGGAAAGAAGATGGAGGAGGAAACAAGCAGAAGACCTTGAATGGGGCATGGGGTGGGTACCTGAATCAAGGGTGGAGAAAGTACATTTACCCCCCCAAAAGGGAAGTTGTATTTTACATGGTAGGTTGTATGTTTGTGGGAATTGAATTTCTAAGAGTCGGTAGACCTTGAAATGCAAACACAGAATATATAGTTTTAAATTTAGGTGATTTGGTGAGTGACAATTCTTCATGAGTTGCCAAAGGATGTGAAGAAGAACAATGTCCTTTGTGAAAGATGTAGATAGACACAGGTGCTCAAGAAATTTAGTCATTATTCATAACCTAGGCAGTTCCTAGTATTTAGTTGCATAATAGCAATCACTTGTTCCTGCCTTGAGAGTCATGTGTGACAGCAGGTACGTTTTGCTTCAGAGTAAAGAAGCTCAAAAAAAGTTCCTGCCCTAGGTTGAAAATGACTCAAGTACCTCTTCTGAAACAGAGTATTCCTACTTGGAAAAAACCTGCAGAGGTAGAATCTCAGAAGTGTCTTAGTTGAAATTGCTAGTAGAGCTTATCTAGTCCAACTCCCACTTTTTACAGAATGTCAAGTGAGATGAGCAAGTGAAGTGACTTTTTCAAGACCAACAACTAGCCTGCGATAGAAGCAGAGTTTGAGGCCCCCTGGCTCTCAGTCCCAACAACATTCCCTTTTTCTATATCAGACTCCTTCCCTGAGTCCAGACTCCGCCTCCAAGAAATAGATTTCTAGCAAAGTTTCAGCTCTGTTTTCTGGAAGAACGGACTGGTCTGTTGTCTGGATTAGCGCTTTCTTATATTGTCTTGGTTTTCTTCTTTCCTTTTTGCTTCCCTCCTTCTGCCTGCCATTGTTTGCATCGCAACCCATAGAAGATGAAGGTAATTTGTGGATAGGCCCGTTGGAATGGTTACTTCTGAGAAGTGGTTGGGGGGGCGGTGAGGAAGTATCACACCAGGAGTAGAGTAATTGTTGGAGGGGATCCATAGTTGTCTCAGTGACCCACCCATGAGGGGTATTCTTCTTAGGGGGAAAAGAAACTTGGTTTTAGAGACAAAAGACCTGGTTCAAATTCTGGATCTGTCACTTTCTGCGGGTGTAGTTTTTGAACAGTTTATTTTTATAGGTTGGATGAATCAAAATAAGGCAATGTATATAAATGTAATAAAACCCACAAAAAGTCAGGCTCATGTAAAGTGACACTACTATTTGTCATCAGTGATTGGGTTCTGGTACTTTGAGGCTTTTCCAGAAAGTCTGTGACCTGTTGGTTTTGTGTGACTTTCGGCAGGTTGTTCTAACCTTCCCTAACCAAGCTCCGTTCTTCCAGAGAAGCTAATTCTGTCACCGTGGGGAACACAAGGAGCCCTTGGAGAGGCCCGTTCCATCGAAGTGAATGCTTCCTTCTGGAAGCTTAAGTTTTCACTTCACCTTTTTTGGGAAGCAGGGACGTGAGTCATAAGGACTTAGAAAGTGGCTTTTGTGAAGTACAGCGCGTGTGACCAGAGGCATGCATAGTAGTTTCCCATTGCTGCTTTAACAAGCTCAGTGGCTTAAAACAGCACAAATTGATTCTCTGAAAGTTTGGAGATCAGAAGTCCAAAATGGGCAGTATGGGCTAAAATCAAGATGTCCATAGAGATGGGTTCTTTCTGGAGGCTCTAGGAGAGAACCTGTTCCCTGACGTCTCCAGCTTCCCGAATCCTCCCGCATTCCTTGGCTGGTGGCCCCTTCCTCCATCTTCCAAATGCATCACTCCAACTCCTGCTTCAGTCATCACATCTCCCCTCCGTCTGCTTCTCCTCCCTCCCTCTTTCCCTTACCAAGACCCTTATGACTACATCTCTCCCACTCAAGATCCTTGGCTTAATCACATCTCTGAAGTCCTTTTTGCCATTCATAGGTTCCGGGGATTAGGACATGGGCATCTTTGGGGGCCATTCTTCTGTCTACCGTGGCACGTGCATGTGTAAGCACTTGGCCTGTCTCCTTAGTTCACGATATTTCTCACAGAAGAGAGGTCTGCTAGGCTCTTCTCAACTGCATTTCTGATTGTTCACTCATTTGTTGTCTCATCACCTTCACCATTCCCAACCCAAGCACCAAATATCCGTAGCTAACTTTTGCTGAGTGCCTACTGTGTACAGACAACATTTTAAACACATTACCTGTGGATTATTTTGTTTATTCCTCATAACAGCGCTATGAGATGGAAACTATTATGATCCCAGTTTTACAGATGAGAAAACTGAGGCACAGAGGTTTTTTTTTTTAAGTTGCCCAGGATCACGCAACTAGTAAGTAGTAGAACCAAAGATGAAGACTCCGGGCTGTCTGACTCGGTGTGAGTTCTTTTTTTTTTTTTTTTTTGCGTTACGTGGGCCTCTCACTGCTGTGGCCTCTCCTGTTGCGGAGCACAGGCTCTGGACGCACAGGCTCAGTGGCCATGGCTCACGGGCCCAGCCGCTCCGTGGCATGTGGGATCTTCCCGGACCGGGGCACGAACCCGTGTCCCCTGCATCGGCAGGCGGACTCCCAACCACTGCGCCACCAGGGAAGCCCAGCACCCACAGTATTGGCACATAGCTGGTGTTTGGTAAAGTTTGATGAATTGCAGAAGGAAACTTGAGGTCCAAGGAAACAATGTGATGTCCCTAGATTACACAGAACTGGGGTCACAAGGGCCGCCCGCCTTGCCCGTTGGTTTGGTCTGTTATTGGGCCCCAAGTAACAGCAATGTGGTTGGCTGTGTAGAAGTGTGATCTGGAGTTGCAATGATGTTATCGTCCTTTCTGAAAGCGTGGATGTGTGTGTGTGTGTGTGTGTGTACATAGTACTCATCTCGGCTCCAAACTATGAGACGACAGGATTGTTCTCAGGAGTTAGTAGACTCCCTGCCGACCGCCTCTCCCAGCCTCCACCGGCTGCTGCAGATTGAGCCTCCACAGTAGAAACAGGAAGCTCCTATTCCTGTGGCCCCGATGACGGCTCCTCGGATAGAGTGCACAGTGGTCAAAGCAACATGTGTTCAAATTCCTGCTGCACTTGGAGCAAGTTACTGAACGCTTCTAAGCCTCAGTTTTCTCATCTGTAAAATGAGGATAATGAGATCTGCCTCAAGGGGTTGTTACAATGATTAAATGAGATAATACATAGAAAAGAGTGCACAGTAAATGGTAGCTACGGTGGTTAAGATCAGCAGCTCTGGAGTCACACTGTGGTGTGGGGCACACGAGGAGACTCCAGGTATAAGTCAATAAGGTGGTCTAAATCTTTTTTTAAAATTAATTAATTAATTAATTTTAATTGATTTATTTTAGGCTGCATTGGGTCTTTGTTGCTGCGCACAGGCTTTCTCTAGTTGCGGTGAGCGGGGGCTACTCTTTGTTGTGGTGCACGGGCTTCTCGTTGCGGTGGCTTCTCTTGTTGCGGAGCACGAGCTCTAGGCAGGCGGGCTTCAGTAGTTGTGGCACGTAGGCTCAGTAGTTGTGGCTCACGGGCTCTAGAGCGCAGGCTCTGTAGTTGTGGCACACGGGCTTAGTTGCTACGTGGCATGTGGGATCTTCCCGGACCAGGGCTCGAACTTGTGTCCCCTGCAATGGCAGGCGGATTCCTAACCACTGCACCACCAGGGAAGTCCCAAGGGGAAGTTCACTCTGAACATCTTTACGACCTGTGTCTAGGTTCATTCCATTGGGTAAGGCTCTGGGGAGGGGCTGCCCTCCTTATCGAGAAGAATCCCTGACACACCAGCAGCGTGGGGAGGATGGCAGGGGGCCCCGTGGGAGTCAGCTTGTAGGTAGGCCTGGAAAATCAACTGATCCATCACAAGGAGCCTCGGAGGAACCTCAGACCTCACGCAGACCTGTGGCAACCCTGTGCGTCAGGATTGAGGGGAGAGTTTGAAGTTCTTATCTCCCTCTAAATGTGAGATCCCAGGCTCACAACCAGATGGCTGAACAGACAGCTGTACCCCTTTGCTGTTTGGCTGCTTCGGGTGCCGTAGATCTCTGGATGTCACTTCATCCATCAAGCCTTGGCAGAAAGGCCGCAGGTGTGGTTGTCTCATTAGGGCTGCGGCTACGCGCCCTGCTGGCCGCTCGAGTGGGGACATGGGACAGAGGAAGAGCGGCTGGGCACCAGTAAAGCCACTTCAGCAAGATGGCCTGTATCGTGTGTAATCCATGAAGGCTTTTGAACAGAATGACTCTTGGGGGATGTTGAGTAAAGAAAGAAGGTTGCTATTTGCTAGGCAGCGGGCTCAGAAAGATGTGGAGGATAAGGGGAGAAATCTCAGTTAATTTCTTATTTATTTCTTCTTTGCCTCTACTGCAGGCTAAGGAACTAGCCATGGCTTTTCTTTTTTCTTGTTTTTTTTTTAATTTATTTTTTTTTGAAGTATAGTTGATTTACCAGGTTGTGTTAATTTCTGCTGTATAGCAAAGTGACTCAGTTATACACATATATACATTCTTTTCTATATTCTCTTCCATTACAGTTTATCCCAGGATATTGAGTATAGTTCCCTGTGCTGTATCTGTACAGTAGGACCTTGTTGTTTTTCCGTTCTATATGTAATTGTTGCCACTGCTTTTCTGAGTTGGCCTGGGAAACAGGTAGTGTGGGGCTAAATATGCTTAGTCTGAAGAAGACTTGAAGGGATAAAGAAGATGCTGAGGCAGGGCAGAAAGTAGGTTCTATTAATTCAACGAAAATTTACTGAGCAACGCCTTTGTGCTGGGCACCCAGGACTTGTGCTGAGTGCTGGGGCTACAAAGTTGAGTAAGACCCAGCCCTGGCCACAAGGAGTTCCCAAGCTCTTGGGGAAGTCTGGCTCAAGCAGATGACTTTGATATAACGTGATAAGATAGCAAAGGAGGGAAGGTATCTCTCCTCTGATATCCGGAGGGCTGTCACGTGAAAAGAGGACTTCAGTGGGTGCTTTGTGTTGCTGGGGGAGCTGATTTAAGTTCACCAGGAAAACAGGGAAACCAGGGACCTGAGCCCAGGATGCCCCGCCTTCTGAGGCAGTGTCTGCTCTCTCTGGTTGTGGTTGATTGTAAACAAGCTTCCTTATCAGTCTCCTCAGAAGGACTTAAGCATTCTAGGTTGGAGTCAAGAACTTATCTCAAGTCCCTGGGGTGGGGTGAGGCTGGACCCACCTAGGATCTGAGCTCTGCAGGGAAGGATATGGAATCCAAGGGCCACATGCCCAGAAATAGAGAGATGTAAATGGTACTATGGAATCACACAGGAGCGAGGGGATAGCTCTACTTGGGGGTCCTTAGTTCTTCCAAAGATCTGGATATTGTCAAGTGAATTTCTATTAGGTCCTCAAAGGTATTAGAGGTAAATACCATTTTCTTAAAAGACTTCATTTGTTTAGAGCAGTTTTAGGTTCATAGTAAAATTGAGAGGAACGTTCCCATATATGCCCTGCCCCCCACAATGCATAGCCTCTGCCGTGATCAGCATCACTCACTGGAGGGGGACCTTTGTTAAAACTGATGCACCTACACTGGCGCATCATAATTGCCCGAAGCCTATAGTTTACCTTAGGGTTCACTCTTGGTGTTGAACATTTTATGGGTTTGGAGAAATGTGTAATGACAGGTATCCATCGTTGTAGTATCCTACGGAGTATTTTCACTGCCCTAAAAATCCTCTGTGCTCCACCTGCTGCCTATGCATCCCTCCCTCCTCAGCAACCCCTGGAAACCACTCATTTTTACTGTCTCCATAGTTTTGCCTTTTCCCAAATGTCATCTGGTTGGAATCATTCAGTATGAGTGTACGATAAGGCTATGAATCATAGCCTTTTCAGATGGCTTCTTTTACTTAGTAATATGTATTTAATGTTCCTCCACGTCTTCATGGCTTGATAGCTCAATTCTCTTTAGCACTGAATAATATTCCATTGTCTGGATGTACCACAGTTTATTTATCCATTCACCTAACGAAGGACATCTTGGTTGCTTCCCGAGTTGGGCAATTATGACTAACGCTGCTGTAAAAACCTGTGTGCAGGTTTCTGTGAGGGCGTAAGTTTTCAACTGCTTTGGATAAATACCAGGGAGCATGGTGGCAGATACCGTTTTTAATCCTATTTTATGTGCCATTCACTAGCCTCAGCTCCTTACAAACACTAAATCACTCTTCACTGAAAACCTATGCAGTATTATTAACAGACCCACTGACAAATGAGCAAATGGGAGCTCAGAAAGTTATTTAACATGCATTTAAGTGGCAGAGCTGGGTTGCCAACCCTAGTTTTTCCTACTCCAAGGGCCTTTTCATTAGAGCTACAGTCAGGTCACCTCAGTTTCTGCTTTACTGGTTTATTTTCACTCCTGGATCACAGCTTTAAACTCACACACAGAGCTCTAGCACCCTGACTGGCAAATAGACGTTCCCGGCAATCCAGCCAGCTGCCGTTTCCTGTGTTTATAGACCACATAGCAGGAAAGTGTTTTAAGAGCTGTTTCGAGTGTTGTGTCTGCTTCTCCATGCGAACGTGTGGATGCCGCTCCCGAGAGGGAGGATGGTGACATGGGATGCACCGTGCTGGGTGGCAGTTCCCATGTGGTGGGGATTTGGAAAGGAATGCATATGCCACTGGATGAGATCAGAGCCTTTGTTCTGTTTGGTCTGACACCATGTGGTCTCAAGAAATCAATGGACTGCGAGGTCAGAGCTCTAGAACTAACTCCACTGTCCATCTGTCTTGTGACTTTGGTTAAGATGGTCTGCGTCCGCTTTGCCCATCTGTGCAATTTAGTTCTCTGACGTTTCAAGGCCCTCTGATAAAGCCAAGCACCGCGTAGATCCATGAGCCCCAGAGACACAGGATGCATTCCTGACCTTCTGAATCCCTGAGTTTAGGAAGGGGGGAGATACGGAAGCAGCAGATAATCACCAAAGAGGTACATCGTGCTGCAGTCATGCTTCCTCCAAGCTTTCAAAGGATCAACTTGTACTGCAGGGTGTTTGGAGCTTCTTAATTAGATAGAGACAGACAGCTGGTGAGATCTTACATTTGTTGTGAATCTACTATGTGTTGTTTTTACTCTTTTCTTAATCCTGAGGGGATTTGTAGGTAGTATTTCCATTTTACAAATGAGAAAAGTGAGACAGATCAATTAAAAAATTTATCCAACTTGTAAGCGACTGCAGCAACATCCTGGAATTAGTCTGGCTTCAGAGCCTTACGCTTTTCTACCTCACCTAACAGCCCTTTGAAGATTTCATTTTGAAGTTTCGAGATACCAACAGTCCAGCATTCCTCCGCTATTGAAATGACTTCTCTTTCGTGATATCACTGTCAATCAGGAGGTGATAATGGCCTATTTGTTGCTGCCTGTCTTTCTAGCCTCTTCTCTCCCGCCCCCTCCTTGACCACTCAAGTTCCTGCATTTTCAACACTGCGGGGGGGCTTCTTGCTCAGATTCGTTGATGAATCGACAAGTCAACAAACGTCTTCTTCCTGGGTACATTTTTCTCTTAGGCACAATGGTATATACATTTTTTACAAATATACTCTCCTTTGAAAAACTTACTCAGATTGTATTACCTGTTTCTCATTCCTCCTCCTTCCTCTCTACTCCCATCTCAAAGCAGGATATGTGTGTGTGTGTGCGCGCGTGTGTGTGCTGCCCCAGCACATTAGATGTGCCCCAGCCCACAGCTCTGTTGGAGCACTTTTCCTATCACATCATCATGGTTAGTTTACATCAGCCTCCCAGACTAGACCATGTCTCCTTGGGGTGATAGTGGCCTGGTCTTTCTATTTCCCTAGCACTTTGCATGGTGCCTAGTACATAGCAGGCACTCAGTTCATTCGTTCATTTCTTTATTAACATTCATTATTCATGTGCCCTGTGCTGGGTGCTAGGGAAACAATGGCAAACAAAACTGGACTTGTCCCTGCCTTCCTGAGCTTAATAAAGGTTCCTTGGAGGAAACTGAAATTGATCAATTTACCCTTGAAGGAAGGCTGCTGTCTTAGTCTGCTCAGGCTGCCTTAAGAAAGTACCACAGGGGCTTCCCTGGTGGCGCAGCGGTTAAGAATCCACCTGCCAGTGCAGGGAACATGGGTCTGAGCCCTGGTCCGGGAAGATCCCGCGTGCTGCGGAGCAACTAAGCCCGTGTACCGCAACTGCTGAGCCTGCGCTTTAGAGCCCACGAGTCACAACTACTGAGCCCACGTGCCACAACTAATGAAACCTGCGCATCTAGAGCCCATGCTCCGCAACAAGAGAAGCCATTGCAATGAGAAGCCCGCGCACCTCAACGAAGAGTAGCCCCCGCTCACCACAAGAGAAATTCCGCGCGCAGCAACGAAGACCCGACACAGCCAAAAAAAAAAAAAAAGAAACAGAGAAAGTACCACAGTGGGAGGGATAAATTGAGAGACTTGGATTGACATATACACACTACTATGTATAAAATAGATAACTCATAAGAACCTACTGTGTAGCACGGGGAACTCTACTCAATACTCTTGTAATGACCTATATGGGAAAAGAATCTAAAAAGAGTGGATATATGTATATGTATAACTGATTCACTTTGCTGTACAGAAACTAACACAACATTGTAAATCAACTATACTCCAATAAAAATTAATTTTTTTTTTTTTTTTTTAAAAAGTACCACAGACTGGGGGCCTTAAACTACACACAGTTATTTTCTAACAGTTTGGAGGCTAGAATTCCAAGATCAAGGTCTAACAGGTTTAGGGTTCTGGTGAGGTCCTTCTTCCTGGCTTGCAGAGAGCCACCTTCTTCCCCGTGTCTTCACGTGGCCTTTGCTGGGTGGGTGCTTGTGGGGAGAGAGAGAGAGAGAGAGAGAGCTTTCTGGTTATCTCTTCTTTTTTTTTTACGTCAGTTATGCACATACATATTTTCCCATATCTCTTCCCTCTTGCATCTCCCTCCCTCCCACCCTCCCTATCCCACCCCTCCAGGCGGTCACAAAGCACGGAGCTGATCTCCCTGTGCTATGTGGCTGGTTCCCATGCCTGTCTCTTGCTTTGTCCCAGCTTCCCCTTCCCCTTCCCCATATCCTCAAGTCCGTTCTCTAGTGGGTCTGGTTATCTCTTCTTATAAGGACACTAATCCTATCAGATCTGTGCTCCACCTCATGACCTTATCTGACCCTAATTCCCTCCCAAAGGCCCTATCTCCAAATACCATCACCCTGGAGGCTAGGGATTCAACATATGAATTTGCAGGGTCGGGGTGGGGACCGTGATTCAATCCAGTCCATTGGAACTGTCAGTGACCTTCTGGAGAGAATACCTCTGTGAATTTAATTGCCACTCAGCCAAAGGGATTTTAGGAGGAGGGGTGGGGAAGATGCCGTATAGAGCAGGTAGGGGCACATTTCAGGGTAGTTTATGGCTCCCTCCACACACTATCCCCTCCATCCTGCCCCAACCTGGGCTGACAGGGGATCGTGCTTGCTACCCCTCTTTCCCTTGTGGCTGCACTCAGCCTACATCTGACTGTCTGACCTATCATCCTCTGGGTCCGGGTGGCCTTAATAACGAAATAGAAGCCATAAGAAATGAGAAAGGGAAATGCCCGCAGCCTGAGAGAGCGAAGGTGGTGACGGCTGTATCTCTTTCCCAGGCCTTCTCACTCACCACTTACCAGTGCTTTGTATGAGGCAGTCCCAGGATGACTGACTCACTGCTGTGGGTGCTGAGTCTGCCAGTACTGCTGCGGGGACCTGCCGTACAGGGGCCAAAAGCTGTGTCTTCGGGAGCTGCTCCCTGGGCTCAGAAGTTCTCTGTTCTTCACAAAGTGGCAGCTGTGGGAAGGGGCTGCTATTCCCAAACCCTCCAAGTGTCTCAGAGGACAGGCTGAATTTCCCTCTGTTTGAAATGCCATGGAACTAATTCCCCCATTCGTTTCTGAGGTGCAGGTCAGGGAAAAGAAGACACACACCAGGATTCTGAAGGTCTGGGCTCCCGTCCCAGCTTTTCACTTGATTTCCTGGGTGATCCTGGGCAATTCATTTGTCCGATTTCAAATAATGTGCATGATATCCCTGCCCTATACTGAGAACTGTGCTTGGTCAGTGGGCATCTAGGAATAAACAAGACGACTTCTGCTTTAAGGACATCAGTGACATACGCCGTGTGATTCAGGCTGCAAAGAGGAGTGTGACGTATAAATAGGGACCGCACCAAAGGACCACTTAGCCTCAGCGAATCTGGGAAGGCGCCTTTCAAGGAGGTGCCACTCAGCCAAAGGGCAAGAAGGACAATTGGACATGTTGAGGGTGGGGGGATGGGGAGAGGAGAGGATGTTAGAGGCAAAGAGATCAGTGTGTGCATAGGTGTGTGGATGAGAAAGGTGAGCATCAGGGAGCGGAGGGCATGGGTATGCACACGTGGTGTGCATTTCCGGGTATGTGTGCGAGATGCACTGTGGCCAGTGAAGCTGGACACATGGGCAAGAATCACACTGTAGTAAGGGTCTGAGTTAACATGAAGGCTCTGGAACGGCACCAAAGGATGTTGAGCAAGTACATGGCATAACCAGGTTTGTCTAATAGAGCCCAGCCTCGTCATACAAAATGTGGTCCCCAGACCAGTGGCTTCTGCACCACCCAGGAGCTAGTTAGAAATGCAGAATCTGAGCTCCACCCCAAACCCACTAAATCAGAATCTACTGTTAATAAAATCCCTAGGTGATCGGGATGTACCTTAAAGTTGGAGCCGTACTGATCTATAGTAAGGGTCAGCAAACTTTGTAAAGAGAGTAAATATTTTAGGTTTTGCCAGCCGCACCGTCTCTGTGACAACTATTTAGCCTTGCCTTTGTAGTGCAAAAGCAGACAGACAATATGTAAACAAATGAGGTGGCTGTGTTCTGACAAAAGTTTATTTATGGGCACTGAAATTTGAATTTCATGTCATTTTCACCTGTCACAAAATATTGTTCTTCTTTTGATTTTTTTTCATCCATTTTAAAAATGTAAATACCATTCTTAGCTGGCAGGTTGTATAAAAGCAGGCAAGCAGGCTGGATTTGACCATGGGCTGTGGTTTGCTGACCCTTGATCTGTAGGATTCTGATCCTCCGCCTTCAAGTAATACCTCCTGATCTTTATGCTTTATTGTGAAAATCCAATAAGCTGGGAATGACATCCAAGCCAAACCTTTATTTTTCAGATGAAGAAATGGAGGCCCAGAGAGAGACACTGACCTGCTCAAAGAAACACAGCTGGTTAGGACTGGTTAGGACTCAAACACAGGCTTGCTTATTTCCACGAAAACACTCATCCCCTGTTCCATGTATAAGCAACCTGGAAGAACTAGAGCCCTGTTTTTTCTCCACAACTGCAGCAGAATAAGGAATGCTTAAAAGGCAAATTGACTCTTTCTTTCTGTTAAGTTACAATTAGTTAAGGGCTTTTTAATGTCAAAGCTACTTCCACAAAGCCAAATACTCTTGAGCGGCTTGTGCTGGGAAAATGTATTATGCAGAGCAAAACCCTAGACTTTTCAACACCTGAAATAAGATATCAAAGCTCTTTTTTTATTTAGAAAAATTAAAGTTAGATTAGGTGCTGCTTGATAGCAAATGAAGTTTGCCTAGACATCATTTCATGTGTACGTATTTGTTTTTATTTATTTATGTAAGTATGAATTTATTTTATAAATTTTTAAAATTTTAAAAAATTTTTTTCTTTCTTTCTTTTTTATTTTTGTCTGCATTGGGTCTTAGTTGCAGCACATGGGATCTTCGTTGAGGCATGTGAGGTCTTTTTCGTTGCGGTGTGTGGGCTCTTCATTGTGGCACTCTGCTCGGGCTTTTCTCTAGTTGCAGCATACAGGTTTTCTCTCTCTAGTTGTGGCGCATGGGCTCCAGGGTGCGTGGGCTCTGTAGTTAGTGGCACGCGGGCTCTCTTGTTGAGGCGTGCAAGCTCAGTAGTTGTGGCGTTCAGGCAAGGCATGTGGGATCTTAGTTCCTCCACCGGGGATTGAACCTATGTCCCCTGCATTGGAAGGCAGATTCTTTACCACTGGACCACCGGGGAAGTCCCCTTATTTGTTTTTATTTAAATCTTGCCTGTTCCTAGTAATTAATGTCATTCATTATAATAGTTGTTTAAAAGCATAATAGAACGAATCCAGTGCTCCACTTGTTTTCTTATCCTAAACTGGAGGAAGCCTAAGGGATTCTTAGAGCAAAATCCAAGACACTGTAAATGAGAAGAAAAAAAAAATCTACCAATAAATTCCACATTCTCCATAAATACATATCCCTATCTGTGGTCCTTTTTCTTGTTTCCTTAGTCAAATAGAAACAGTCACTCACAAAGGAAATGGCATTTTTGCCTCCTTGTACCTCTAGTCCTTTGTCTTTGGACACAGAAAGACGATGATGAGATTCAGAATATAGGTCTGCGATCAGCCAAACTGAATACTCCACCTGGAAATCACACTGCAGGGAGGTCCTCTGAGATCATAGCTGAGCTCATCTCTAAATAAAGCAGGGCCTGGGCAAGTGGGGTCTGGCCATCATTGTTTGGGTGTCCTGTTCCCTGTTCTTGCACTATGGCACTGAGACGGCGCACTGCCCCACTGAGGTAACAGGCGTAGGTTCATATGCATACTCTTATACATGCGTATACGCACGTGCACACGCGTACACGTCCCTCTTGTTAGCTTGATCCTGGCAGGGCTGGCAAAAATGTGTTTCTACTCGGAGGCTGGGAGAAGCCTGTGAAGTTACAGGGGAGAAGGCACAAAGGATGGCCATCTATGGCCATCACACAACAGAGCATCCTGGATGCCTGGCCTCGGCTCAGGAAGCCTCGTGTACTGAGCATGGCAGCGGCAAGACTGATTCATCACTGCCCCCGCTGGCGTGGCCCAGCTGTCAGAACACGATTCCTCAGCTCCTCTTCTCCATCCTCCCTGCTCTGTCCAAAAAGTGACAGGTGGTGAATCAGCTGCCCAGATACAGCCACAAGGGAAGCTCAGAGGGTGAGTGGGGAGGACGGCTGAGTGCAAATTCTCCTGCTGAGTAGTGCCCTGCTGACTCACTTTGAGGCCTTGAACAAATTGCTTTTTCTTAAATAATTAATTATAATAGTTTTCACTTATTTAGAACTTGACCGTGTGGCTGGTACGATGGAGCCACTGTTCAGACCCAAGTCTCTGACCCACCGTGCCACACTACCTCTCATCTTCCCAGGCGAGATCTCCTCTAATCCTCAGCACAGTTCTTTGACATGGAGGGTAGTCATATTCCCATTTTAGAGATGAGGACATTGAGGCACTGAGAAGTTCACTGGTCCTAGATGGGTGGCAAGGAGGGAATCCAAAACTTCTGACTCCAAATCCCAAATTCTTTCCAGTCTGCCTTTCCTGGGCTTTTATTTTTTCATAGGAGAAGTGGAGAAATACTTCTTTTCCTTTCTTTGGGTTCCCAGAGCCTGAGATACACATTTCTCTCTAACCAGTAGCTTCTCTGAGGAAGACATGAATCAGGACCCGGGGATCTGCTCTCTCTGCAGGGCAAGAGGAGTAACCCAGTCCTGGGCTGTCTGCAGCCTGCCCTGCCCCCCCAAGAGGGGCCAGTACCCAGCACAGCACCGTCATGGAGAATCCTGCTCTATAGAATTCACCAGATGGAAAATTTAATAAAGTACTGATTTTTTAAAAATTTAAGAGTAATTTTCAAACTTACCTAAAGGTAGCAAGAGTGGTATTAATGAAACAATGTATCTAGCCATTCCTGCCTGATTTTTTTTCATCTATACCACACATTTCTCCACCCTCCTCCAGATTGTTTTGAATTAAATCCTAGACGTATCATTTCATCTGTTAATATTTCCATATGTGCCACTAAGAGATTACAACTCTCCTTAAAATGTAACTGCAGGATCATGGTCACACCTAAAAAACAAATAATTATGTAATATCAAATATCCAGTCAGTGATCACATATCCTCTATTTCCTTATAATGTTTTTTAAAAGTATTTTTTTGTGTGAACCAGGATTCAGATAAGGTTCCTACATGAATTGACAGATATGCCTCTTCGTGTGGCTACCCTCCCTTTCCGCCCTTCTCTTATTTTTTTTTATTTGTAGTTTTTTGGTCAATGAAACTAGGTTGTGTGTCTGTAGTTTCCCGTAGTCTGGATCATGCTGTAGGTAGCCCCAGGATGTCATGGGACATCTTTTTCTGATAGTTCTTATAAATTGATAGTTAGATCAAGAGGAAACTATCCATTTTTAAAGTAGATTTTTAAAAAACATTTATTTATTTATTTATTTATGGTTGCATTGGGTCTTTGTTGCTGCACATGGGCTTTCTCTAGTTGCGGCAAGCATGGGCTATTCTTCGTTGCGGTGCGCGGGCTTCTCATTGCGGTGGCTTCTCTTGTTGCAGAGCACAGGCTCTAGGCGTGCTGGCTTCAGTAGTTGTGGCACACGGGCTTAGTTGCTCCACAGCGTGTGGGATCTTCCCCGACCAGGGCTTGAACCCGTGTCCTCTGCATTGGCAGGCAGATTCTTAAACACTGCACCACCAGGGAAGTCCCTTTAATGTAGATTTTATTTGGATCAAAACCTCACCTGACCAGGAACTCTTGGTGAGACACCAGATAAAGCACAAGTCCTTGTGGGAGAATCACTGAAGACCTTGCAAGTGAAGATGGGACATTTGTCTTGTTAAACCAACTTGCAGAGTGTGTCCTAGCGACTGTGTTCACGTTCACGTACACTGGCTGTAGATACACAGTGGGCCAGTGAGAAGTGACCTCGTGAGTAAGCATGTATCAAGTACCTGCCATGTGTCCTCCATGATAATGAGGTGTCAGGGATTCACAATCAAATAAAGTGCAGCCCCGGCTGGGGATGCTTTTCCTCTAGTGAGGGACAAACCGATAATTCAGGGTGATGGTATATTGTGAAAGTGCTTTGTGAAGTTACTCACAGTGATAGAGCTGCAGAGAAGGGGGTATTAATTTTGCTGGGTGATGGGAGGCTTCTTGGAGGAAGTGCTATATTATGAACGATGAGGTATGAACAGTTTTAAAACTGAAAATTATTTGGTTCAATATTCTGCATTTGGAAGAATGGAGAGGAACTCAAAGTGATACAGGCTGATTTTCCTTTTTTAAGATTTCAGCAAGGATTCCCAGCTGATGCTAGAAACCCTCCTGTACCTGGAAAATCGCTTGTCCAGATCTCTCATGTTTTAACATCTCTGGTTCATCAGCATTTCATTGTGCTGTCACTTTACTAACAATATAAAGAACTGACACATCTTCATGTGTCTGAAATTGTGTATCTTATCCTGTTGGGGAAGGTAACTTTTTTCTTTCACCAATTCTGGGTGTTCTCCTTGGATTAACACTGAGTTTGCAGCCAACCTTCCTGCAGCCTCAGAACAGGAAAATGGGGAAGGTGAGAGCCCACTTGTGCCCACAGTGGCAGGACAACTGACCTTGTTTTTTGTTTGTTTGTTTCCTTGCTTGCTTGCTTATTCTCTGCTGACTGGGACTGAGAGCAAGGACCTTGACTGTCTCCATCATCACCCTGATCCTACTGTCTACAAGAGTTTGCCAGGGCATGTGCTCCAGAAATATTCGAGAATTACTTAGTGTATTCATCTTTGTCCACTCCCTATTCTTCTTTTTTTTTTTTTTGCGGTACGCGGGCCTCTCACTGTCGTGGCCTCTTGCGTTGCGAAGCACAGGCTCCGGACGCGCAGGCTCAGCGGCCATGGCTCACGGGCCCAGCCGCTCCGCGACATGTGGGATCTTCCCAGACCGGGGCACGAACCCGTGTCCCCTGCATCGGCAGGCAGACTCTCAACCACTGTGCCACCAGGGAAGCCCCCCTGTTCTTCTTATTTGGGGTAGTGTTTCCCTCTGAACGTTTCCTCCCGTGAGTGGTCCAGATTATATGCAGGAACGGGCTCATTAACCTGTAATGTCTTATGACCAGATGCATCCTTGTGATAACGATGGAACCCTCTCATCCTCACAGTGCACTACAGTTTGCAAAGCATTTCTGTTTGTGTTCTCTTCCTTGAGCTTCACTGCAACCCTGTTAAGGTGAAGGCAGAACAGATACTGTTACCACCATTTCTCGATGAGGAAACTGGGGCTCCGAGAGCTGAGTGAGTTGTACAGGGTCCCAGGGTGGAGCAAGGAGGCACTGACCCCGGGCCTCCCTGGGCCTTAAACCAGCGCCCCCTGGTGCAACCCGCTGCAGGCCACCAGGCCCCTCTCTTGTCTCTGCTCATGGAAAACAAAACCAACAAGGAACAGGGTTCATCCCAGGCCATTTGGCAAGACCTCTGGGGAAGTCTTACCCCAGCTTCAACCTGATGTGGCTGGGGTCCTTAGGAGACTCACAATATTGGGGGCTGTTTATGTGCCCAGTGGAAAGCCAGCAAGACAAACCCTAAGGGGAATCCCAGAGAAGCAGACTTTCTCTCTAACGAGCTGAGTCAAGTCAAATTAGAGACGATAAATGCCCATGAAGGAAGAGTCGGTAAGAAAACCGGCCGACACATGACCTAGGGTAGAAGCAGCAAGACACGTGTCCACTCTGAGGATGCACGGTGCCCTGCCTGACTTCAGGGCTTGGAGCCAGGAACACTGGTTCCCTCACGGGAACCCAGGGGCGCCGTGACTGCAGTGGGTGATGTGTAACAGAGGTTGAAATGGTGCTAAGGTGGTCTTAAATGTTCAGAAAACAAGGACAAAACATTTCGAGGCTGGATGTACGCAGGGTGAGCAAGGCTTGGCCCTGATGTATGGGGAAAGAGCACGTGGCCTTGGAGGAAAGGCCATCCGGGCACACGAATAGAGCTGGGGTTAGTGGATATTGAGGGGAGAGTAGAGACTAGAATATTCTGTGTCCTCTCCCTTGCCTGCCACAAATGCCTCACTGGAATAACTAGTCCAGGCACTGGCTTCCTCCTTTCCCTTAAGACCTTTCTTCCCCTACCTCCTCTTCCCGTGTGCTGACCAAGCTCTATGAGTGAGCTATTTTTCCTTAAGTAAAATGAAGCTCTTTCCAATTTTTTATACCTCCACTGAGGTGAGGTGCAATTGCGAGTTTATCCCAAGCCACACAAATGGTAGGTGGTTTTGATACCATCACCTTTGATGCCTGAGGAGCGTCTAATAAATACGATAAGGTCGTGGCATCTCCAGGTGTGCGTAGCATGGCAGTTTACCATCTGTTTGGGATCCTGCCTGAATTTCAGGTGGCCATGAGGACTGATTAAATGGCTTGGCACTTTGATTCAAACTTTCCATTTGAGATGGTCCTTCACAACACTGGTTTTCCAAGGGAGGTTTTTGCTTCACTCCTGCAGGGGCTGGATTTTGGAACTTGAGCATGATGGAGAACAGGTGTGTTGTGCTGGAGAGAGGATGGGCGAGGAGGGGCTGGGAGAAAGATATTAAACACCAACTGCATGTTTCCTACTATGCCTTCAAGAGCCCCTTCGCACCCATTTTACAGATGAAAAAGTTAAGGATTTGCCCAGTGTCGTCACTCAGTTAGTAAATGGGATCAGGATTCTTTTTTTTTGGCCATGCTGCGTGGCTTGTGGGCTTTTAATTCCCTGACCAGGGATCAAACCTGAGCCCCCTGCAGCGAAAGCACAGAGTCCTGACTACTGGACTGCCAGGGAATACCCTGGGATCAGGATTCTAACCCGAGTCTCCCTGAAGCCAGAGCCCATGTTCTTTCTCCCACCCCTCAGAGTCTTGCCACTTTTCCACGGCCATCTTCCGGGCACTCCCAGGTCTCCAAGCTGAGAGAATTTTCCAAGTCATGAAGCCAACTCTGTATTAGCTCTTCTCCCTATCCTGACACAAATGCCTCATTTAAATAACTACTACTGGTAGAAATAATGATAACAACAATAATAATAATTGAGTGGAGAGTGTTCATGCATTCTGTTTTGTTTTAGTTGGTCATTTCATTTTGGGTTCACCGCCTGACTTCTTTAGGGCATAGTGATCTGGGCCAAATGGCATCACAGGAGCCACAACCTTAAAGAAAGAACTGTTCATCTGCCTTAAGATTCTACTCAATCCCACATTCATGCACGGCGTGCCTGAGGAATAAGGGGAGCCCCTGAGGGGACCGCTTGCTTCTGACTGGGGAGATGTCTGCTGTGTAGAAACTGAATCTGTTAGGGTGCTTCTCTAGAATCCAGACACCAACATGGATGGGGAGGGGCTTTTGATTATTTGTGATGGGCCTTTAAATAGCCCCACAGTTTAAAAAGTGATATATGCTTACTATGTAAATTTTGGAAAATACAGAAGAAACAAATAGGAACAAATACCATAGTATATATAGTTATATGTAAATTAAACAAAGTTGGGATTATTACTTAGTCTTCTGCTGCAAACATTTTTTTATGTCATTAGTTATTCTCACGTAGTATCTTATGCATTTCTAGAATGCCATTAGATGAATATACCATTTAATCGATTCCCTATTTTTGGGAATCTGGGTCATTTTGTTGCGATGAACATTCTTACACAAAAATGTCTGTGTCCTGAATAGCAGAGCGAGATTAAAAGCCTTGGTTTTATGTTTTGTAAAATGGGGATAATAGTACCCATTTCAGAGCCCTGCTGTGAGGATTATATAGAATAGTATATATAAAGTACTTAGCACAGTGCCCGGCACACAACGAGCTCTCCATAAACAGCACCTTATTATTAGCTTACTTCACGTCTGCTTATTTTCTTAAGTTAACTGCCAAAAACTAGAATTACATTCTCAGGGTTTTTGAGGCCTGTGTGGTTTAACTGTGTTAGCTTATCTGAAGGTCAGTGGAAAGAAGGTGATACAAGAAGCCACTGTGGCGTGTCAGCTCAGCCAGCGCATAAGCTGATCAGGTAAGGCAGCCACCGACCCACAGATTGGGGTCCTGCTGTCCCCAGACTGCCTCTGTCCTGAGCATCCCTGGCCAAGACCTGGTCTTCTAATGTGCAGACATATTGAGTGACCCAAAAGCCACTCAAATTTAAATACATGCTCACAAGAGCCAATGAGAGCCAAGTAAATTTGTTCCTCCCTCTGAAACTCATCCTTGCCCACTATTTCGCATTTTTGTGCCTTAATTTGTAAGACACAGTGGCCGAGGGTAGGCACCATGTAATCATCGCTGCTACGGGAAGAGGATTTGCCGCAGGACGTGACGCCCTAAGATGTGTCAGATGTGTCATCTTGCTCTGTGTAATACGTTACCAAATATCATAGAATTTCAGAGCTGAAAGGAAACTTAGTCACGGCTGGGGCTGATCCCCAGACTTTTATGAAAAGCTGAGGCCTAGAGCATTTAAATGATTCTTTCAAGGTCATAAAACAAGTAAGTGGCAAAGCCAGAACCAGATCCCAGGTCTTCCGGATCCTTCCCCCTTCCAGAATTTTCCTCCCTGGACCAAGCTTATTTCCAACAAATGAAAAGAAACCCAGGATTCGAGGCCACAGTTAACTTGTTATCCTTTCTTTCCAAAATGGAGTGTTTCTCCTGAGGGGTTCATCACTGGAAAAACGAAACCGCATGGCTGTGTGTTCTGCCCTAGGCCTGTGCTGAACCTTTCCTGCAGAGAATTCTGTTAACATCATCAAGAAGCAGGAAGGAACTTTTATAAGGTGGCTCTTATTTCTTCTCTCCCCTCCTAACTTTAATACAAATATTTGAAGCTGGTTCCTGTAGGAGAAAGTTGCTGTTTTCTGGACCAAAACTACTGCAGCCAAGCAGCATTACATCTCACTTCCTTGGGTGCAAATTCGAGGAAACTGGCCTTTGTTACCTCAGATGCTTTCAGCACAGAACTTTGAGTGAAGAAAGAGCAGCCGCGGTGCCACCTCTGGTGCAGAGGATGAAGTTAGGAAAACTGCACCAAGATGCTTTCCCTCCCGGGGGTGTAGCTGGATTCTCACCTCGCTCCTCAGTCAATTTAGAATTTAAAATCTTTATTTAAGAAGTGTTTTTATTGAGATTTCAAAGACACCAGTTCATCCTCTGTTATGGTAGTAGCCACCCACCACTGGCAAGAAAATCCCTAGATGTCAAACTGTTGATTATTTTGCAAATGAAAGACACACTTCTGGAATCAGTGAAGGGCTGCCTTGGGTAAGTGAGGAACTGGTGATTTTGGCCAGTCCCACAGCTCAAGCAAGAGGCCAGGTGGCCGTTCTATGGGGGCCTTGTGCTTTGGGCAGGGGCTGCCTGGTGGCTTAATTGTGCTCTCAAAGGCCACAGTCAGAGCTGCCCACAGCAGGCCCAGGTCCATCTGCTCAGGATCGGGCTTCTGATCACGAAGGAGGGCAGTCGGTCAGGGAGAGGAAGGTCACATCAGGCTAGAGTGATAGTTAAGAACATCGGAGTTTATCAGGCCTGGGTCCATTTCTTGGGTCTGCCAAGGTTACTTGGACAAGTGACTTAATATCCCTAAGCCCATATTTCCTCGCCTGCAAACTGGCATCAGCACAAGTCCCTACCATCACAAGGTCGTGGGATAATTAAGAGAGAGAATAAAGTACAATAAAGTACTTGGCAGACAGTAAGCACTCGATATATGTTAGCAATCAATTTAATACTCCCTTGCTTTTACTGACGGTGACTCTAGGTCCTTTGGAATCGATAAGAGGAGAGGTGAATAGAAAACTATTTTCTTGCTAGTCATTAATTCCTTTCTTCAGAAAATATTTAATGATATGCACCAGACACTCTCTAGACCTTGGGGGTACGAAAACGAGACGCTCATAGTCTACGGGATCGTGGCATAGTAGAAACAGAGAATTGCACCGAGGTGGGATAAACCCTACAATAAAGTGGTACACTGGGGGTATCGTGGAAACAGGGAGGAAGGACTGTCACAGCTGGCTTGGGGAATGGGCCCTGAAAGGCTTCTCAGAGCAGGAACGTGGAAGGGAGTTTGCAGATTGTCAAAGGCATTCCAGGCAGAGACACAGTCTACACAGACTCAGGGGAGGGAAAGGCAGGGTCTGTATGGACACCGGAGATAGGAGGCACACCTTCAACCCTGAAGGTGTTTAGAGACTGGTGGGCAGAGAAAGACAAGCAGATTCATGTGATAATCACGATGATCAGGGTACCCATGTAGCGGGCATACTGAAAAGGATGGCTGGTCTCAGCCTGAAGTGGTGAGGGAAAACCATGAAGGGAAGATGACACAACCTAAGACTTGAAGATCTGAGAGTAGACAAGTTGGAGGAAACTAGAGGGAGGAGGAAAAATATTCCATAAAGGATACAGGTGGCATAGGGCGTGGAGGCTTATGAGTAGGCATGGGTCCATTGAGGAGAAGTAAGTAAGCCTATAGGCATGGCTGGAATAAAGAAGGATGAGGCTAAGATACGCACCCATGAGCTCATTCAACATATATGTGTTGAGTTCCCCCTGTATTCCTGTGGAATGTTCTAGGCTCTGGGTAGAGGACCAATCATGAAGTGGGCTAGGGAGCACAGGTGGTATTTAGTGGACCACAGTGTCTGATTTGGGTGATATGCAGATGTGACCCAAAGAGGCAGAGTCACGTGGTGATCAATGAATCCTTTTCCAATTCTGATTATAGGGGAGGGTCTCAGCTCAGAGTTAGTTGATCTTTAATACCTCTCGAGTACTTATTAATCTCTCTCTTCTTAACAGAGAGCTATAGGCCTTAGGCTCAGAACGCTTACAGGGAAGAGTATGTAACTAGAACTTAGTGAGACTGTTTTGTATTTTTTAAAATTAATTTATTTTGGGTGCGTTCTGTCTTCGTTGCTGCGTGCAGGCTTTCTCTAGTTGTGGCAAGCGGGGGCTACTCTTTGTTGTTGTGTGCGGGCTTCTTATTGTGGTGGCTTCTCTTGTTGCAGAGCTCGGGTTCCAGGCACGCGGGCTTCCTTAGTTGTGGCGCATGGGCTCAGTAGTTGTGGCTCTCGGGCTGTAGAGTGCAGGCTTAGCAGTTGTGGCGTACGGCTTAGCTGCTCTGCGGCATGTGGGATCTTCCAGGACCAGGGGTCAAACCCATGTCCCCTACATTGGCAGGTGGATTCTTAACCACTGTGCTACCAGGGAAGTCCCTTGTATTTTTTTTTTAATTATTAGATATTTTCTGTTTATGGCAAGTAGGACTAGTTTTCCATTTATAGATGTCATATCAAATTTTCTCTAAAATGTGTTTGAGTTAAAGTAAATGAGTTATTTTAAAGAACAAGCCTTAAATCCAGTAGAGTACAGGTGCAGATATAGCAAAACTAATGAGTTGATCTAGAAAGGGTTAAGGCCTAGGTAGCACTGCCGTTGCTGATGGGAAGGCATTGTAAGTTCTGGGAAGGGAGAGCAGCTAAGAGATGTGTTTGGACTGGGGGTTTCCTGGGTGCCAAAGTTAAATGTGCCATATCGTTTTTTTGTTTTGTTTTTTTTTCCTGGTCACAGACGTGCAGCTTTCAGGATCTTAGTTCCCCGACCAGGGATCGGACCCATGCCCTCAGGAGTGAAAGCCTGGAGTCCTAATCACTGGACCACCATAGAATTCCCAAGTGTGCCATATTGGTTTTGAGGTTCCAGCTCCTAGCATAAAGTTTGGCACTTATCTTGTGC
Source organism: Monodon monoceros (assembly GCF_005190385.1). NCBI lineage: Eukaryota > Metazoa > Chordata > Mammalia > Artiodactyla > Monodontidae > Monodon > Monodon monoceros. Next base: position 9,995,229 of record NW_021703784.1, on the reverse strand, counting down.
TTAATTTGGGGCATGCCATTCACAACTAATCTGCTTTAAACTCTAAAACTTGCATTTATTCCTTCTATTCCATCCACACCTGTCATCACTCAGTTGCATAGATGCTTGGAAGGCGCTGGAAACTCTGGCATTAAATGACAGGAGCCTGTGGATGGATAGGAGTTCCCGTACTCGGGCCAGCGGGCTGGAGAGCGTATGCACCTGGGTCTCCCCCTGCAAACGTGTGTGTTTTGATGTTATGTGTTTGTGTTATGATGATAACGCTACCCCTCCTGGGACTGTCTCCTGGGATCCTATGGTAGTCCCTCCATTATTCACAGAGAGACGACACCCAGAGTTGCTGATAAGCATCTAATACCAGCACTGGTTCGGTAGTTCTAAGAGACTTTGTGGTTTCTTTCTTACTCCTTTAAAAAAAATGTTCTCTTTTCACTACTCGTAAGCATTTATGCATGTCATGTTTTATGTATTATGATCCTCTTAGCACCTTGGATATGTTGTTTGGACCCTCATTTACACTGTGCCTCTCTTTCTGGAGGTCTGATGATGTTCTGATAAGACAGAGGAAAGAACTGCCTTGCAGCACCTTTGCATCACTTCATCGGTTCCTGCAACCCAACCATAACAAAGGGGGTTTAAAATGAAGTTTTCAACTACATCATTTAGAGCTACCCTTATTCTAGAGCTGTTGGGAAGTTACTGAACAGACACATTGAGCTTAGGGCCCCTGGTCTGATGACCAAATGATTTTTAATTCCTCAGTTCTAAGCAGATAGGATTTTTTTTAAAAAGTTTATTTTATTGAAATATAGTTGATTTACAATGTTGTGTTAATTTCTACTGTACAGCAAAGTTATATATATATATATATATACACACACATTCTTTTTCATATTCTTTTCCATTATGGTTTATCACAGGATATTGAATATTGTTCCCTGTGCTATACAGTAGGACCTTGTTTATCCATCCTAAATATAATAGTTTTAAGCAGGTAGGATTTGAACCTTAATGTGATTCCTACAAGGCATTATGTCACTAAATATATATTTTAAAAGACAGCTAAAGGCTCAAGTGAGTGAGGTGCATGTGTCTCTGAGCTGCTGCCCAGCATTCTTTAGACCGTGTTCAGCACTGCAGCCGCAGCAGAGCAGCATTGCAGGTGACTGCGTGGCCTCCGGCTTCCCGTCTGTGCAGAATACACAGAAAGCAGCCCGGCTCTGGGGGAGGCCTGAGTCTGTTGACAGATGTTTCTCCTTATCTTGTTTTCACATCGGTTGCAACACCATGTCTGTTCAGAGCAAGTGTGGGTGGGGATTCCTCCTGCCCTGCCCTAGCTAGCTGTTAAAATAAGAGGGTGGTTTATCACATTGTTTTTCAAGTTAATATCAGGCCACCAGTAGTTGGGGACGCCAGTGGGTCACTGGAGGGATTAGATGATTGCGAAGGAAAACCAGCCCAGCTGTTTGGCGGGGGGGATACCTCAACAATCCACATGATAGTCACTCGAATTCGAAAGTGAGGATTTGGGGAAAGTTTGAAGTTTTGTTTGACTGCTAAGGTCATTGTTTAGCTCTCAAAACATTTAAACTACATTTTCAAACTTGTATATTTGGACAAATTTTCAAATCAATTGCCAGGAATCGTGGCAGGCAACTGACCACTAACATTCCAATTGCATTTTCTAATCCACAGAGCACTTTTACACATACATGATTATTCCCATATTACAGATGAGAAAACTGAAACTCAGAAATATTAAGAAAATTTGGACCAAAGTCATGTGTTTTATGGCTAGTGACTGAGGGAGTTAGAGATCAACCCCAGATCCACTGCTCCCCAGTTCTGGGTCCTTTTGCCTTCACCATCCTGCCTCTTGTTTATTTCCACCTTCTTGTCCACGTTGATTTGTCCATTTGCTGCTTCAGTGAACAGCACCTCAGTGCTTGATAGTTGAGGTTTAGGGAGGGTAGTGTGGCCATGTAAGATCACTGAGGATCGACTCATTGCATTGCACCATGGATTCATACGTTCACAGCAATTTAGAGCTAGAATTAAGAATAGAGACCAGTATTAACTGAGAAGGCAGCTGCTGTGCTGGGAGCCTTATGGACCTGTCAGTGTGCAAGAGGGTAGATATTTACATACCTCCTCCCTTAATTCTCCAACAGCTTCTTGAGATGAGGTCTCTCATCCCCACCTGACGGTTGAGAGTACTGGAGCTTGTGGAGATACAAAGAAACTTGCCCAAAGTTGTGTAACAAGTAAGTGATAGAGCCTGAACCTAGGTTTGTCTGATTCCAGAGCCAGCCCGGTCCCACTCCCACATTCCATGGATGAGGAAGCCAGAGTGGTGGAATGTCTGTTATGATCTCATGGAGGATGTGGCAGAGCTGGGTCTCATCTGCCTAATCGCAGGCCTCCTCCCAGCACTCCTGGCAGACCTCATCTCTTGGGGTTGGAATTCTCCTCTGTCCCATCAGATGAAAAGTTGTCAGCATTGCGGATTACCTCCCCTCGCCCCACCCATGCCTCTGTAGTCATGAGAACTTTTGGTTGCAATTCACACCAGCCACTGCTTTCTACCTCCTGGTTCTCTTCCAGAATCCACCATGCTGCTCATCCAGGCTACTTGATTTGTACATTTTCTCCCTGCCTTGCAACGTGACAGGAGGAAATGGCTTATAAGACTATAGAAAAATAGGGTGGCATAATGCTAAAGTAGAGAAGCTGGATGTATCACCCTGTGGAAACAGCACCCACAGTGTGTAAGAGCCCGGGGTAAGTGGTAAGTAGGCACCAGCTTCGAGGATACTAGAAACGGGGCCCTGGGTCATCCTAGGTGCCACTTGTGGAGGCTCCCTGTGTCACTACAAAGGCCAGACCCTACAGTTGTCCCCAACCCCAGTGTCCCCACAACTTCCATCCTCTGCTCCTTACACCCTGCCCTCCAGCCTCTTTGGAAATCCATTTGCTTCAGTGCTGTCACTGATGTTCATTTTAACCTGCAGCTGTGCGTATAAGCGTATAAGCGTATCATGGACGCAAACCCTACAGAGATTAGTTCTAAATCTCTTTAGAGGGTAGGGCCTCAGGGGCATGGAAGGGAGGACTAACTACTAGGTGCCTGCTCTACGTAGTTATTGCATTTAATCCTCACAACACGAAGGAGGTGGGCGTTCATCCCATTTTCCAGAGAAGATTGGGAGGCTCACAGCAGGAAGGGAATTTACTCACGGTTTCCCAGGTAGCGAGCGACCTACCCAGGATCAGAATCCAGCTTTTTCTCCAGAACCCACACTCTTTCCTCTTTACCGTGTATCAGCTGTATCACAGAACCTACCTTCAACATCTTGCAGGGAGGGGACAGTATGACCTCTGATCTCAAAGGACGCACATGCGTGGCAGTGGAGTCACAGAATTGGGTTTGAATCCTGGCCTAGCAACATCCTAGCTGTGTGTTCCCTCTGTGCTGTCTGTCGTCTCTTCTCTGAAATCTCTACACGATAGTTATCTACCTTCTAGAATTACTCTGAGAAACACATCAGATGACAGATTTTTCTGATGTCTGTTAAGCTCTATGTAAATGATATTATTTAATTTTGAAAATCAATCAAGGAACTGACAGTGGTACCCACAGGCCTAGCGGTGGAGCCAGAGGGAGAATGGCTGTCAGTGGTTCCCTAATCAAGAACTCTACTCACCTGGACTGGCCGGGTGGGCAGGTGTGTGGTGTGAGGAATCAGGCGTGGCTATTAAGGGATGCCCAGCCCCCGTGGGCCTGGGAGGTTGGGAGAAGCGGTAGCAGCCATGATGCCTCTTGGAGCAGCCCTGCCGTGTGAGTGAGAAGTCAGACCCTGGTGATTAGCTGGAGACCCAGAACTGATTCTCTGCAGATTTGGTTTGAGATCTGATTCCTCAAGTCCTGGAAGTAAGTGCAGAGGCCCCGGTGCTAAGTGGACGGTTTAACTTGCAGAGCTTTGCCTCCTTGGTTTGGACCCTGACCAGAGTTACCGGTGGTGAGTGCTTTTTTTGTTTGCTTTTAAATCATTCTGTAAGTTTGGGATTTTTTGTTAAACTTTGTAATTTAGTGGATAACTTTAGCATTTCATTGCGTTTAATTTTTTCTATTTAAATTTTCATGTGTTTATCTTATTTGCTCTCGTAATTTACTTCTGGTTTTGAAGTTAGCAGTTTGGGAAGTGGTTTGGAAGCGTCTTGCTGACAGGTGAGGGAAAGCTTCACCTTGGAGTAAACGGTAAACTGCCCCAGACATGGAACTTCGTGCCATGGGGGCAAGCCCTGGGAGATTCAGGACTCAGTCCGTGTTGGCTCAGAGTTCCAGAAAGAAACAGTCTGCTCTACATTTAACCAGAATCATCTCTGTCTCATCACAAAAGGAACATTAGTGCCATGGGTGACATTTTCTGTTTTATATTAAAAATTCCCGGCGCCCAGCGTACTAATCCCGTGCAGGCCCGCTGGCCCGCACTAATATGCATGGTTGTGTGATTCGGCTCCATCTGCATTGAATTTCTTCGCCTCTTTGTCCGAGGGCATTAACAAACCTACTTGTTTCTTGGGAGGGGCTAAGGACCTGATTGGTTTTGGAGTATAAAGAAACAAAAAGACAGTGGGAAACTAGTTACTCTTTTTGTTATGCACTGTAGCCTGGAGGCCCCCAGGGTAATTAACACAAGTGCAATAACTTAACTGTTCCAGTCTAAAAGGGGGTGGGAGAAATTACAGAGCCCCGTAATAAGAAAACGAAGTCTTATTAACAAGAGCGAGGCCCTTTCAGTGGTAAGTTCTGCTGGTCACCCGATGGGATGGGAGCCTTTTCAAGCTGCTTTTTGGATAGTACAGTTTCCCAAGGAGGTGTCCTTCCTTCTGACACGCACCTCAAGGCCCTGAGCCGCCCAAAGGCGCAGAAGTTTCCCCAAAGTCACGCGGTTGTGTCTACACTCACCACTGAAGCACCTACTCACCACCCCACTGCTTCTCATGAGGAACGAAGGGTGTTCAGGGTGGGAGGGATGGAGGGCTGAAAATTGGACCAGTTCTTTCCTTTTGACTTTCCACGGGAGATGTCCCTCTTCCATCTCAAAACCTGCCCTGACAGCTGTTGCCCACATCGAGCCATGTCCCTCCCGTGAATTCCTAGGGCATGTGTTGGCCTCCTCTCTCAAGACAACCGTACTGCCTTTTGCCCCGTGGAGACTGCAGTATCCACAAGGGCAGCAGCGGCCTTGCCCGTAGTCCTCACGTGTGGCTTGCGAATACTATCGTGTATGCTCCACAAAGAGATTAGCCAGCACCCCTTGAGGAGAAGTGGCGTTTGTTCCTTAAAACACGAAATGCTACAGATGAACTTATTTGCAAAGCAGAAATAGAGACACAGACGTAGAGAACAAACTTATGGATACCAAGGGGGGAAAGGGGGGTGAGATGAATTGAGAGATTGGGGTTGACATATATACACTACTACGTATAAAATAGATAACTAACGAGAACCTACTGTATAGCACAGGGAACTCTACTCAGTGCTCTGTGGTGACCTAAATGGGAAGGAAATCCAAAAAAGAGGGGATATTTGTATACGTGTAGCTGATTCACTTTGCTATACAGCAGGAACTAACACAACATTGTAAAGCAACTATACTCCAATACGAATTAAAAAAAAAAAACACACAAAATGATTTGCTTTAGAAAATGAATCCAAGTCCATAGAAACATTTCATCCAAAACACTAATGACATCTGCATGGAGAGAGATGTAAGAGTCTAAACTAAGGATCTGGCGAAAGTGTGAAAGGAGGGCAGAGAATATCACTCCATAAAATAAAATATATAAGATTCCATCCCCAGGTCTGAAGACTCCTTTCCTTCATCATTCGAGATCAGATTGGAGACTTCATAGAAGTTGCAAAATTTGCAAATTGCAAAAGATTCTAGAAACCAAAAATGTGTTTGGGGGAACAGGTGAAAAAACATAAGCAGCAAGAAGAACCATAAGATATTAACTCAGGAAAAGTGTATATTCTCCTAACTCTGTGGACCATATTAATGCAATTAAATGAAGGAGTGGAATTGCTCTCAAACTTACTACTAATCCTGATTTTGCATTCATTCATCACTCACATGTTCACTTATTCACCCATTCTTTGGACACCTCACACGCTCCCAGAGGAGAGCTGCCATGTCTGGTTCGTTTTTGGAATGTCCTCTTCCCCCCCATTCTCACAAGCTTGGCCCACAGCAAGTTCTTAGAACATGGCTGTTAAATTGGTTTGGTTGTAGACATGCCACATACTTCTTTGAAATATCGTTTTCTTTTTACTTTTCAAAACAAATATCAAGGGACTTCCCTGGTGGTGCAGTGATTAAGAATCCGCCTGCCAATGCAGGGGACACGGGTTCAAGCCCTGGTCTGGGAAGATCCCACATGCCGTGGAGCAACTAAGCCCGTGCACCACAACTACTGAGCCTGGGCTCTAGAGCCTGTGAGCCACAACTACCGAGCCCACGTGCTGCAACTACTGAAGCCCGCGCACCTAGAGCCCGTGCTCCGCAACAAGAGAAGCCACCGCAATGAGAAGCCCACGCACCGCAGTGAAGAGTAACCCCTGCTTGCCGCAACTAGAGAAAGCCAGCGCGCGGCAACAAAGACCCAAGGCAGCCAAATAAATAAATACATTTATTAAAACAATAACAAATATCAAGTAAATAAGTCTTATCCTCTTTCATGGGAAAGTCTGCCTGATTGAGAGTCATGGACTAAGTTTTGAAACTTGGACAGTTTATTGATTTCAAAAAAGTTTAAATCATATCTAAGTAGAAACTTTTAAAATACATTTTTTAAAGGTTACACTCCATTTATAGTTATTACAAAACATTGGCTATATTCCCCGTGTTATACAGTACATCTTTGAGCCTATCTTATACCCAATAGTTTACCACTAGTTTGTTTTCTGTATCTGTGAGTCTGCTTCTTTGTGTGTTATTGAATAGAAACTTTTAGACCTTGAGCATAAGTGGGGCCATCTGAGACTACAGGACTCTTGGCACGAGTGTAAAGTATTGTTTATTGTTCATTTGAGCCCCTCGTTTTGTGAGGGCAAGCATCCTGCCTCCCAGGGTACAGGAAAGGACTGAGGAGTTAAGAGAAAGATGACTTGGAAGCCTGTTAACTGGTTTTGGGTTGATGGAAAAGCATGTGTTTCTAGGGTAGATGAGAGAGAAGCAATGGCATGGGCCCTGGGGGTGTACTCTAGGGACCTGGCATCCTTGGGAAGTGTCCTACTGGCTTCACAGTGGTTGTTCTTCCCTGCCTTCGTGGACAAGAGGATCTTTTGGCTCGGGGGCCAGTGTCCCCTACAGGCTAGCAGTCATGGCCTCAAGAATGACTCACTTAGACTTGGAAGCTAGCCTGACTTGCTCAAGCAGTCTGTGGCTTACACGTCCCGTAGAGACGGAAGCAAAGTTTTGCCGACAGCAGCAAGTGCTCTGTAGGCTGTGTGTGAGCTCAGAGGAAGCAGAGCTGGTTGATGTGTTACGTAGGGGCTAAGTCCGTGGCTTGGGGAACCTGAAACCTGCTAGTGGAACAGTCTACGTTGGCCAAATGTGGAGCATCTGAATCACCACTTCCCAGGGTCTTCCTCTGAGAAGGTGGTGGTAAGAAGGTTTGGCTTTGAAAACACCTGCTGCTCTTTACTTTGATTGACAATTGTCTTGTGAAAGGTCAGGCCAGCGGGGATGAGAACAGTTTCCATGGGGACCTGAGCACAGGGGTCTTAAGAGACTTCAGTTGTGGCAGGTGTGAGAGCATTGCTCTATTCTAAGGCTGGTGGAGTATTAGAGAAGGCACTTTCTACAGAGGGATTGTGGACAGATGTCTCTGGAAACAATTGTTTAATTTTTTTTCTTTTAATAGAGAACTTTATCCCAGGGTTTCTTTAAGGGCTACACTTTCTAGGGATGGCAGTGGGTGAAACAGGCCACACCCTCTTATGTTTTCTTTATTTTGGGGGATAGAAGAATGGAAAATAAAGTCACCCAGATGAAAAGACCTATGGTTAAAGAAGGATTTACGTTAGAGCCCCAAATCTAGTTACTTCAGCGGAGGGAAGAAGCAGGTGCTAACCTGGCCAAGAGGACATGTTTGGCCCGATCCCAGCCCCCCACCCAGCCCTGCACAGAGAGAAACCTCCCTGGACCCAGGCTGCCCTCCCAGCTGCCAGCCAAATTCACGAGTCCCAAAGGGAAATGGCTTTGAGGTTGAAGCTGGCTCAGCCTAAAATCCTTTCCACTACTGACAAGCAAGCCAAGAGCCCACAGTCCACTGTCAGAAGGCCAGTGACCCCCCCCCCTTTATACACCATGGCAATTTCTTATAGAAACTGTAGAAGCAAGGGCTGCTTTCCGAGTCCTAATGAAGAGAGACTGTTTCCCAAGGAGCTACCACGCCAGACGCCCTTGTGCAGCCCAGAGGCTTCTTTGCCAATGACCTTGAATCTCACCAACCCAGTGGGGCATCCCCACCACCAACTACCACATGTGGTCAGTTAATAGGGAGGCTGGGAAGCCTTGTGAGTAGGTGAGTGGAAAAAGAAAGAAAGAAAAAAACCTGCCCATGGATTCTTTCTAATGTTCCCATCCTCACCAGCCACGTTTTATCACAGGACTCTGGGCTACCCTTGCTCTGCCTAATTCACACCTCAGAGGCTGTGAGGGAAGCAGCTGACCAGCTGGAATTCTGTGATCCTAGGTATGGCGTCAATCTCCACAAGTCACCCTGAGGCCCCGGTACACACACTGGCTGACTGGGTCTGGACCTCAGGCCACCAGATGCCCTAACAGCTATTCCTCGGGAGTCAAAAAAAAAAAATGTTCATGATGAAGAAAGAAGATAAAGACATTCTCTTATTTGCCAAAGCTTTAGTTTTTAATGAGCCCCCCTGATTCAGATCTAAGGCATGGGACTTGAGAACGTGTGGGTTATTTAGAAGAATCCATCTATCCCCTTCTGAACAAAATTTTAAAAGTAGATTTGAGACCCCTCTTCTCGGCTGTACCCTTTTGGTGGCTTCTATAATCTGAGCACTCAAAGGCATTCAGAGGTATTGTTTGCACATCTGGCCGACTGTGGGGAAGTTCCTCCCATAAAGGTCTGGGGCTTTGTTGCCCGACAACTTGGGGTGTTAAGCGGCAGTGTACCTTTTGCATTTTACTCCGGAACCCTGGATACAAGATTCCCTTGGGGAATCTGCTGTAGGAAAGGGGCTGGTTTGGGGACAGCCTTCAGAAAAATGTGTTTTAGGTTTGCTGTTCTGATGTTGGATCTAAAAAGGAGTGGAAGTATTCCAGAAGCCCTGGGTAGATGGATGGGTCTGAAATTCTTGGCTAGAAGGAATATCAAGAAGTCATATAGGTACAGAAAAATAATAACTTACAGCTTGGTTCATATTCTGAAAAGACACTGTAAGATGGGGAATTTCAGCTGTACAGAAATTAGTCTACAGAGATTATTTTATGTGTGCCAAGCGGAAGATTTTACCATTCCAGGTAGAAGAAAATGGTTTGCCTTTAACTAACTCTATCTAAATCTAGCAGGGCTGATGGGCTATATTCTTCCACCGTGCCTTTGGTCCCAAATCCTGTCAGTATTGTCATTAGACCAAAGCAACATAAATAAACAAATACCGGTGGAAAGTTTCCAGATCGTCTTCCTGAGGATGAAGTGCCAGTCATTCTGAGATTGTGCCCTTCCTACTTTTTTGGAATTAAAACATCCTTATTATTATGAATGAATGGTAATAATTGGTAGTGGGGACTTTAGCATAAGATTCTTAATTGAGCAAATTAAAAGTAAACAACTCCGTGAGATCCACCCCCACCCCACTGGCCCCTGTTTTCAAGATGCATTGGTCCATAAAGTGCAAATATCTGGGATCATCTGATCTACCCATCTTCTTATAAGCCACCAGGCAGATGAGACTTTCCTGCTCCCTGTCTTAAAAGAAGACTCTACAAACCTATTCTGCAGGCTTTTCCCATACAGTTGGCCCGTGACCAACACGGGGGTTAGGGGGAGCTGACCCTCCATGTATTGATATAACTTGTAGTTGGCCCTTCACGTCCTCTGATTCAACAAATAACTAGTATTTACTATGGCAAAAATACGCATGTAAGTGGACTGGTCAGTTCAAAAATGTTGTTCAAGGGTCAGCTGTACTTTCCTCCTGGACAGAAAGTTGGAGGCTTTTCTAGCCTGTGCCCTCTCTGCTTGATGCCCTCCCTCCTTATCTTCTCAGTGGAGCCCCTGGCAAGAGAGCTAATGGGCCTCTTCCTCCTCTGGGCTGACCAAGCATCTCATTCATACTTTGTTCTAGCCCTTATTTACCATGATAAAAGATAATTATTTGAATGAGCCTCTTTCTCACTAGGCTGTGAGGTCCCTGGCAGCTTATCTTTTCGTCTTTTTTTTTTTTTGTCATTACTAAACACAATGCCCGATAAATATATATTTGTCGAACAGGAATAAGCATCCTAAATGTTACAGTTCAAGTCCATTGTCTCCTTTGTCTCCCTCAGTAGAAATGAACAGCTAACCTCGTATACAATGATCCTTATGATTCATGGGTCCTGTGATGGATCCCCGCTTTGGCCATCTCTTCTGACATCTTCATCATATTAGTAGAGAGGCGCTGGGCCAGGAATCTGCACACCTGGGTTCTAGCTCTGACTGTCACAAGTCACTCTTCGGAGACTCTGTGTTCTATCTGTATTTTGTTTTTGTTTTTGCGGTATGTGAGCCTCTCACTGTTGTAGCGTCTCCCGTTGCGGAGCACAGGCTCCGGATGCGCAGGCTCAGCGGCCATGGCTCACGGGCCCAGCCGCTCCGCGGCATGCGGGATCCTTCTGGACCGGGGCACGAACCCGCGTCCCCTGCATCGGCAGGCGGACTCCCAACCACTGCGCCACCAGGGAAGCCCTGTGTTCTATCTGTAAAGGAAGGGGGCTGAAAGCCATTGTCTCGAGGGTTCTCACTATCCTCAGCATCCTACAGGAGAGCCGATGGGAGGGAGGGGCCTTCAGATGTGAGACGCATGACTCTTCTCCAGAAAGTTTCACTTAGTCATTTAAACTTTAGTTTGATTTTGGGTAACCTATTTGTTCATTCATTCACGCAACGAAATCTACGGCCAAATAGTATCATTCACTTATATGTCTCAAAAGGCCCAATAGGTTTTGGAATCAGAGCATTTCTAAGTTGGATATCGCTCTGAGTTCTGGCTCCATGTTCTAGGAGATGTGTAACATGGGACAAGTCCCCATCTGGGCTTCAGGTTTTCTCACGAGCAGAGTGTGTATAATAATCCCTCTGTCGTAGCTGTTGAGAAACGAAATGGGAAAATGTATGTAAGCATCCAGCGTGGTGCCTGGAGTACACGTGTTCAGCGCTTGGTCATTTCCCCTCTCCTGAATGCACGGAGCCTTCTCATGGCAACCCAAGACCCAGCCAACTTAAACAGGAGAAACTCACTCATACTTGAAACTCTTCACCTTCTCTCCCCATCTCTACCTTTATGCCTACTTTGTAAAAAATAGGCTGTTTGTAAGAGAGGCTTCAGACACAGGGCAATACCAACATCTATCCCAGAAGAAGATTTTGGGGAATGATAGAATTTCAGGAGTGAAGGTTTCAGGGAGGAGTAGGAATTTCATCACTTACAGGTCAGCCCCAGTAGAAGCCGGCCAAGTGTGCCGCCTGATACGTGAGCTTTAACTTCAGTAAATCGGAATGAGAAGGGGAGCAGGTGTGGGTGTGGGAGGGATTAGAGATTCAGGGCGTGTGTGTCCTGCTCTTTCAATCCCTGGTTAAATATGGTGAAAATAACTTCAGCTGATGGTTAACTCTCTCCAGGTGTGGGCCTGTGACGAGCAGTCATCAAGCACTGCTGGCATCGTCAGTGGAATTCTCTAGTCCACGGCTTTTGTCAATGGGGAAGCTAAGTCCCCACCCAGCTCTTTCTCCTAGAGACCTGGAAGAGGTTATCACAAGGTCTCAGAAGCTAGAGCTCTAGGCCATTTTTTATTTGCGTTCATTCATTCGTTCAGTTGCCTGGGATTGAAAGAGCATTCTCACTCACGGATTTAAGATGATGGATAATAAATGACATGGCCTGGCCTTCCAGGTCTCCACAACAAGGGGAAGATGAGACTGATAGAAGTAAAGTTGGAAGGTATAGGTAAATGCAGTTTGGGAAAGGCATCCAGGAACAGGAGGAAAAACAAGTCGGGGAGTGTGCTGGGAGCTGGGGAGAGGGTGGGCCCACCATTGTTTGCAGGCTGATTGCATGCCAGGTACAGTGCTGTCCGTTGCATATATTTTCTCCCTCTGCATCCCCACCACTCTGCTGGGCAGGTCCAGCCTCCTCCTGTTTTGTGAAGAACAGGCTCAGATGTTTAGCCCCATAGCTGACGTTCCCCACCTGAAAAGTGGTAGAGCTAGAAATGAAATCTTCATCCCGCTGGTTGTAGTGTCCCCAACCTCTGCTTCCAGAAGCATGTGACCCGAGCTGCAGTTAAATGGTAGCTGACCCTGGCACAGCCAAAAGTGGGACAATAAAGGTACCAAAGCAGAAGCGGTAGTGGGGGGTGGAGGTGGCCCCAGAAGGGCATCCTGGGGAGAGCTGGGAGGCAGAACTGGTGGGCTCTGGGAACACAGAGAGCTCGTGCTGCACACCACTTCCCTAGAGCTCTTGTGCTCTCATTCCGTGGGGACAGGAAGCCCAGGTGGAGGCTTTGGGGAGGGGGTAGTCGGGGGAGGTGGTGGAGAGGACGTGGGAACAGCTAAGCGTACCTCTTGGGTTTTCTGGGACAATCTTCACTTGTAAATCATGCCTTTCATTGGCAGGCCATAGACAAAACATTGATATTGACAATTGTTTCAGAAAATAAGGCCCCCACTGAAGTCACAGGGTTAGGAAGTGGCAGGGGGAGGGGTGGCAGTAGCTTGAGGACTGTTGGAAGCCAGATTCATGGAAAGAGAATTCTGAGCACTCCTGACTCGGGGCCTCTGTGTCCAGGCAGGATCCCCTCAGCCAATTTTCCCAAAGGAAGCCCCCGGCCTTCCTCTTTAAAATCTCTGGCAAGGAAGCTTCTTAGCTTTGCAATTCCAGGCTCCAAAAATCTCTGCAGCAGATATATTTTTTTGTGGGGGGACCCCATCTTCAGTCCAAGCCCTGGAATTCTTCATATTTTTAGTGCTTTAGTGCCTAGGGAAGAGAGAGGAGAGCAACCGGATCGCATTCAAAAATCCATCTCCTTCCTTCCTTTTTCCTTGCCTCACTCTCCAGGGAGGTGGGTCCCCTCCCAAGTCGTCAGTGACAGCATAGTTGCCTGTGAGTCCTAGGCAGGCTCACAGGACACAGGCAGGGAGAAGCCAAGCTCAGGCCAGGACCAGGAAGTGGGGAGCAGGTCCGAGTGGTGGGCAAGGAAGGCTGGGCGCTGGCCACCCTCTAGTGCCTTCGAGGCCACGTCTTAGGAATACATCCACCTGGGACTCTCTGGAGCACGTTGCCTGGGAATGTCAGCCTGGCCTTGGCCTCTTTACTACCTCACTCTGCGCTGGGTACAGACACATGTGGGTAAAGAGCCTAGGTTTCCCGACAGAACTGATGTCCTGTGTTTAGGCAAATCCCCTGCTTGCCCTGAACCTTTCTTCCTCCACCTCTAAAATGGGGATACTGATCTATCTCATCCCTGAGGTCCACACACCCTTCTCCCAGGGATGCTTTGAGGACAAGTGAGTCAAAGCAAAGAATCTCAAAGCTAAAACTCACCCCGGGATTCATTTTGCCCTTCCTCCACCTCCAGCCAAGTCCTCTCCATAATAATACCCACAGCAGACAAAGGAATGTGCCAGGGCATCGAGACCACCTCTGAAGAAGAACCCACAGCTTCCTCTTGGGTGGGAGCCAAGTTAGAAGTTGTCATGCCAGCTTTTTTTTTTTTTTTTTTTTTTTTTTGCTGCATGGCTGTGCATCATCAAGTAATTCAGGCCACTCGGAAAAAAAAAGACTTCTCTCAAAATGAGGGAGTGATTTGCAGCATCTGTTACTTCCTTTTTAATTGAATCTGTTCTTCTCAGATACTAGGAGCAAGTGCCAAAGTCAGCAGTAGGATTCAGCTGTGTACATTTTGAAGGCGCTGGAAGATAAATTTCTGTGCGCTGTACGGATGCAGACTGTACAGAAACCAGATGGCCATCTGTCCCCGAGGTCCTCTCGTGAGCAGTGGCCGATCTGAAGCTCTAGGGTGAGGAGGTCACTTAACTCTCCTAAGGAGCTGCCTTGGTGAACACGTGCCCAGGGTGGACTTGGAAGTGTCCTCCAACTTGGGGGTTGGGAGGGTGTCACACGAGACAGGCTTTCTCAGCAGCCGAAATGGACCCAGAGGTGCTCATGCCTCCTTCCATCCTGCTCCCCGCTGAGTGATGGTTTGGCATAGCCAGGATCCAGTAGGTTCTAGTATCTTGCACTCTCCAGGCTTGTGGCGAACCAGGAGGGCTACCAAGGGAGGCTCTGGAATACCTTGCCCCACAAAGTGCCTGACTGGAAGAGTTTAAGTGCTTGAGGCAAGGGGAGGAGTCAACGGGCTTGGCAGGTCCCTTCTAACCCGCGAGGTTAGAGACACGCACACACATACACTCACATGTGCACACACAAAACCTGGAACCGTGTAAAGCTCCAATAGCCCAGCTTCTTAAAGACAGTTGTGGGGGGGGGGGCTTCCTTGGTGGCGCAGTGGTTAAGAATCCACCTGCCAGTGCAGGGGACACGGGTTCGAACCCTGGTCCAGGAAGATCCCACATGCCGTGGAGCAACTAAGCCCATGCGCCACAACTACTGAGCCTGCGCTCTAGAGCCCGTGAGCCACAACTACTGAGCTCACGCGCCTAGAGCCCGTGCTCCGCCACAAGAGAAGCCACCGCAATGAGAAGCCTGCGCACCGCAACTAGAGAAATGCGTGCAGCAAGGAAGACCCAACACAGCCAAAAATAAAAAAATAATTTAAAAAACAGTTGTTGGCGGGAGAATTGGGGATTTTGCTCCAGGCAGGACGGGTGAGTGATGATGGTACAGGGATGTACGCTGCTGAGCTGAGCTCCAGAAAGTTAACAGTCATCTTTCTTATCTAAATGCGTACTTTCTGAGCCTGAATAACGAGAATTGGGAGATTGTGATGCCCCGTGTCTCAGCCTTCTTGTGATGTGAGACTTGACAGAGGAGCTTGGTATCAGCGTTCCCCATTTCAGGCGGGGAAGTTGGGGCTCAGAATGGGGAGGAGGCTTTCCCTCAGGGTGCACAGAAGGCATGCGGTAAATCCTCAGTGCAACACCGTGTGAGGAAGGGAGGCCTTGGCTTGCGAAGTAAAAAGCTTTGTGCTCGGCCGACATTGTAGAATCAGAGGAATGTGTATAGAAACATAGACCGTAGCCACTTGAGGAAGGCATGGAGTTGTAAGGGCGAAGGTCAAGATCTGCAGATGGGAAGGGAACTCCCTGGCGGTGCAGTGGTTAGGACTCGGCCGTTTCACTGTTGAGGCCCGGGTTCAATCCCTGGTCGGGGAACTAAGATCCCAGAAGCTGCGCGGCTCGGCCAAAAAAAAAAAAGATCTGTAGATGGGAAAGCCCTTGGGGAGGAATATCCCATGGAAATAGAATAGAAGGAAAATCATAGCGTTAGCCTCTGGGGAGCGTATGTTACTTGTTCAAGGAGATAAGCTTCTTGTTAGCAAATGTAACTGAACTATAGACAGCTTGCATTTTTCTGATAGCCATGCCCAAATTCTTGGTAAGAGGGTTTCAGAGAATCAGAGTATTTTATTTTGGGGACTTAGAGTTTACTTATTCTAGTCAAATCTGGCTACGTGTCACGATCATCTGGGGAGTTTTTAAAAATAGTGATGTTCGGAGTTCTTCTCTGACGATTCTGATGCACTAGGTCTTGGTGGACCTGGGGACCTGGAAGGTATATTTTAACTGAGCTGTACCGGTAACCCAGATGTGTGGCCAGCACATTGACCCGCTCTAATGCAGCCTTCCATGTCAGAAACCATCTATGGCTAACGAAACAGATTTTATGTAGCTCACAGAACTGGCTGGAACCTGGATGACCAGGTTCTGACATAGGAACCAAGGACACTGCTGCCATCACCTCTACACTTTGAGTCACTCCTTTAAGGGTCCAACTCCAGTTGATTGGCTAAGTCCAGGTCATATGTCTGGATATCATCCGGCAGAAAGTTGAAAGAGAGAACATCTGCCCCATAGGCTTCCTTAGGGGGCTCCCGCTCCCCCCATTGGGATGCCCCCTAAATAAGAAGGGTGTTTGGATACTGGATGGCCAAGGCAACAGTGCTCCCTACAAATTCCCTCTGTCAAAGGAATGCCACCAAGAGTTCATCAAGACTATGCTGGGCCCCCCGTGGTCGTGGAGCTCTCCACCTTGCAAGGCTATCCATTCTATCTCTGGACATATTCCATGATTAGGAAGTTCTTCACAAATCCACCTCCCTGAAATGGCTACGCATTGGCCCTCAGGTTCAAGTCTTTTCCGAAATCCCAGCTAAACCTCTGGGACATTTAAGAAAAACTTCTGAGCTTCCTCTTCTACTTTTACTTTAAAATCTGGAGCAATTGAGAGGCCAGACCCCTTCCTCCAGGAATTTGGTCCAGAGACAGCATGATAAAAAGGAGAAGGCACAGGACCGATCTCGGTCCTGGCTCTGAATCCGAGCTGTGCTGCTTCTTAGCAGTGAGACTTTGGACAAATTAGTTTCTTCAGCAGAAGACTGGAGATAACTGATGATGGCAGGGATTAAGCTCACACACTTTACCAATGTGCTTGTTCCTTCTAGCCTTGCTCTCAGTGAAGCAATGCCAGCTGACGACAGGAAGGCAGGGTAGGATGGTGGTTAAGAGCAGAGGTGCCAGGAACGCCTGAGTCTGAGCCCAGGTCCCACTCAGTATCTGCATAACCTTGTACAAATGATTTACCTTCTCCTTTGCTCATCTGTAAAATGGGCATAATAATAGTAGCCACACCATAGGGTTGTCGTAGAGATTAAGTGAGGTGAATGTCAAAAGGCTTACATGGTGCTTGGTACATAAATAACATTCAAGAAGTGTTATTTCTTGTTCTTATTGATTGGCGGTTGGGGGTGTGACTCCTTGATCCAGAAGGACTTTTCATCACTGCCATTGGGGGAGGTGGCTGCCTCTTTCAGGAGAGTCGTAGCCCTGCTGTCAGTGTCCATGAGGAAGGAGACAGGGCACGTGCTGGTTTATTAAGTTTTGGCCGAGATCATCCTGGAAGCTTCTGAATCAGTAGATGCCTGTGACTGGTGGGGCTTCAGCTGAGCTCCTGTCACTGAGGGCCATTGACCCCATCTGTCGCCAGAGGAGACACAGCAGATCTTGCTGGAGAAACACTGATCAGAGTCCAGCATGAAAACTGCTCCTCTCCTCTTGCTACTCCTCCCACCCCATCTGCTTCTGTCCCCCGCTCCCTTCAAAGCACACACAGAGACACACACCCTTTTTTCCTCTCTCTCTTTCAAAACAGGGAATAATTAAAAAACCCAAATCCAAACATCCAGCAGAAGTTTATGCTTGAGTCTTAGAACACAACATATGGCTTCCCAGTCATTGCCAGATTCTGCAAACCACAGAGAGAGAGAAGTCTTCGGCCTCCACCACGGCCCCACCAGCTTTGGGACCATTTGCCACAGGGTCGGCACCCCTCCCTCGAAGACGAGGGGTCCTGGAGTTCAACCCCTTGACTTTTAGTCATAATTCCATCTTCCTCTCGTTTGAAAACGTTCCAAGAATGGCGGGCATTCAAATGCTTTTCTTCCCTCTTTTTTTTTTCCCCTTCGGTACGTGGGCCTCTCACTGCTGTGGCCTCTCCCGTTGTGGAGCACAGCCTCCGGACGCACAGGCTCAGCGGCCATGGCTCACGGGCCCAGCCGCTTCGCGGCATGTGGGATCCTCCCGGACCGGAGCACGAACCCGTGTCCCCTGCATCGGCAGGCGGACTCTCAACCACTGCGCCACCAGGGAAGCCCTTCTCCCCTCTCCTTGCCGCTCTATTACTCACCTTCTGCATTGGGTTTAGAGGCATTGGGGACCACGGAGAGGATTCCGATATGGAATTTTCTGGTCACGTCCCACTGCCCCTCTGTAGGGGCAGAAAAGCTGTGTGGTGGCAGCAGCAAGCTGGGGCTGACGAGAACCCCAAGAGGAAGGGGACTCTTGAGGCATGAGTAGGAGCCGTGCTGAACCACACAAGGAATCTCTGCTCTGAGGCTTGGGCCAGTAAGAGCCCCTTTCATCTTCTGCGGCCTTTGCCTAGGAGCTCTTACTTTACAGTCGTGGCTGTTCCGTAGAGAGGTCTGGGTTATAGACACATAATCTCTCCACTGGGCAGATAACGCAACCGGCATATGGGCCGATGAGATAAAATTCTTGTCTGTGAAGTCCAGGTTTCCAAATCTTGGCTGTCAGACCAGGCTGAAGAGGGGTGTCCTAGAATGGTTGGGGAAGGGGGGAATCAAAGGAAAACCTTCCCCTTTCCTCCCAGTGGAAGCCTCAGCCTCCTAACATGTGGATCACAGAGGGAGTCGTGTTCTGGCAGGAGCTGAGATGGGGTGAGCTTGGGGTATCCTCGCCCCACCCACCCCAGGCCACCTGGATCCTGTGGGCTCCACCACATGCATTAGGTGTGGCTATGGCTGCAGATCAGTAGAGGGAGAAGCATGACAAACAGCAAAGGCACTTGTGAATGTCCATTGCCCTCTTTGGGGGCCGGGGGCATGGTGGCTATAATTAGCTTCTCTAGCACTCTGTGTGCACAGAGGGGGAAACAAGCCCTTGGAGATTGTATATTTTCCACCGCTGTACCCCGTGATGTCACCACAGGTGCCTTCTGGCTGGCCCCAAGCTTCTCATTCTCCAGGAACTGCCGTGCCTGTTGGTGGCAGTTTTGTAACTCTGAAAAGTCCCAGGGGGTCTGGTCAACCACCAGCAAATGATTTCCTGTTCCCTTCCCCTGCTACCCCACGATGGCCCAGTCCCCATGACACCGGGCCAGCACTCGCTTGGTGAGAATGAATTCAACTCTAAGTGGATTTCTCACCCAAGTTTTAGACAACTCCAGGAAAGCAGACGCATACGTATCTAGTCAGATGTGTAAAATACAAGTCAGGTAGCAGTCAGGTAGAACTGCTTTTCCTGTTCTAAAATGACCTATCCGAAAGTCCTAGAGCCTTGGGTTCCTGGCAGATCCCTGAGACATTAGTACATGGCATCAATGTTTAGAGCTGGGCGGGCTTGTGGAAGGAACGAGCGTATGAAGACTGATGGCCTTGGGTTTGAACCTCAGCTCTGCTGCCTTCAGCCATATGACCTTGGGCAAGTTATTTAACCTTTGAGTACCAGCTTCCTGGCCTGTAAAATGGGGTAGTGACTTGCCTCATATGATTGTGTGAGGATTAAGTATGATATATATAAAAGCAAATAACAGAGCATTCCTCAGACCCTGAATAATGGTAGTTTTTGTATAAATAGCACAGATTAAAGAATCTTTGTGATTGGAGCTGATAAAGAGATAAAGAGGGGCAGAGATTAAAAGCTAACTCATGGAGTATGTGTCTTTTGTGGAGAGAAGGATAATGTTCTATGTTAGAATATGAGTCAATTTGGAGTAGAAAAAGGATAGTTCAACCGTATCTTGCTCCTCCAATATGATACAAAATCCTCTGGTGGACTTGCACGATTGCAGTTAAAAATAATACTTTTTGAGCATTTACCATGTACCATTGTTCTAAGAATCTCACATGTAATGATTGTCTTAATCCTCATTACAACCCACGGTGGTGGGTATTATAATTGTCCATTTTACAGATGGATTAGCTGATGCACTGAGGTTAAAAGTAACTGCCCAAGACCATACAACTAAGAATTGGAAGAGCCAGAGAGTCAGTTCCCTCTCTGAGCTTCATTTTTCTCCTGGGGAGGGGGCAGTTTAGAGATTCATAACGTCCAAAATTCTCTGTCTATCCTAAATTTACCTGGGGAACTTTCTGGAGTATGTGGAAATTTGAGAGTTACTTTAGTGATGTTTAGTGATGGAAAAAGAAACCATTTAGGAAGCTTTCAATGACCTGAAACTCTTTAAAAGTATTACATATTCACTTGTCTCCTTTTTCGCTTCTCTTTTCTTGTCTTTGCTCTTCCTCTTCCTTAAAATGAGTCTCTGTGGTATATATACTTCATTAGCTCATGAGAACCAAGCTCCTATCCTATCATATAAGTCAAGGAGTGTATTTGAGATTGTTAAGAAAGCCAATACTATGAGTTCTCATCACAAGGTATATAAGTATATAAATTATATATATATTTTCCTATTTCTTTAATATTGTGTCTATATGAGGTGATGGATGTTCACTAAACCTATTGTCATCATTTCATGATGTACGTAAGTCAAATCATGATGCCGCATACCTTAAACTTATATAGTACTGCTTATTTTATATCTGAATACAACTGAAAGAAAAAAAAGAGCCTCTGATCAGAGGTTGTAACAGTCCAGCTTAGCATCTTGAGAGATCATTGCAGCTGTTTCTCTTCTTGCAAAGCCTAAAGCATTAAAAAACAGATTCTTTAAGAATAAAACTTCTTGAAGAGTCATCTGCACTGGCTGTTTCTACTTCCTTTCCTCCTCTTCTCTCATAAACTGATTTCACCCAGGCTTTTGGTCCCACCTCCTGCCCAAACTGCTCTTGTCGAGGTCAGCAATGGCCTCATCATCACCACATTCGGTCAATTCTCCATCCTCCTTGTGTCCGTCCATCAGTGGCATTTGATCCAGGTGACCCCTTCTTCCTTTCCTCCTCTTCTCTCATAAACTGATTTCACCCAGGCTTTTGGTCCCACCTCCTGCCCAAACTGCTCTTGTCGAGGTCAGCAATGGCCTCAGCATCACCACATTCGGTCAATTCTCCATCCTCCTTGTGTCCGTCCATCAGTGGCATTTGATCCAGGTGACTCCTTCTTCCTTCCTTGGTGACACCTGGCTGCTAGGAGTCTCTTCTCTTGGTCCTCCTACCTCAGTAGCTGCTTCTGCTCTGACTCCTAATCCCCTCACCTCTAAATGTTGAAGCCCCCCAGACTGAAACACCGGCCACTTTACTTCTCGTCTGTCTCATCAGACTCCTGGCTTTAAATTCCATCCATATGCTGACAACCTGTATACTTATATTCCCAGCCCAGCCTCCCCTCCTGTTTTCCAACTCCATATTCACCATCTCCTTAGGATGTCAGATGGGCATCTCAACCATGCCTCCTCCTACAGAGTTTTCCCCTCTTCAGGTATGGTAACTTCATTCTTCCAGACGTTCAAGCCCAGCACCTTGGAGTCATCCTCAAGGCCTCACTTCTTCTCACGTTCAACTGATCAGCAAATCTGTTGGCGTCACTGCTTCACACTCACCAGATCGCTTTCATCTCTCATCTGTATTATTGCAGTTGCCTCCAAACGGATCTGTTTTCACATTTGCTCTCCTACAGTTCCTGCTCATCAAGCATATCCGGAGACCCTTTTACAGTGTAGGATGGATGATATCACTCCAAACACCCTAGTGTTTTCCCCATCACAGTCAAAGTCAAATCTAAAGCCTTCAAGTCCCTATCTGGTGTGTTTCCTTGTCACCTCTCTGAGTTTTATCTCCTTTCACCCTCCTTGCTCTTTGAACCGAAGCCACTGATCTACTTACTGTTCCTTGAATACACGGACTGTGCTCCTGCCTCAGGCCTTTTGTACTTGCTGGTCCCTGTGCCAGGAATGGTCTTCACATAGACGTCCACATGGTTGCCTCCCTCACTGGTTCATTTATGATCTTATTGGACCACCCTGTATAAAACAGAAATCCCTTCCCATCCTTCCTTGCTTTATTCTTTTCCAAAACACTTATCATAAGATGCATGTATTTATTTATTCGTTATAATATCTGTCCTCTCCCTGAGAAGATAAACTGCATGAGGGTGAAGATTTTTGTATGTTTCACTCACGGCTGTATCCCCAGGGCCAGAACAATGGCTGGCACGTGGTAGATGTCCCATTAATATTTACTAGGAGAATAAATGACTCTAGGTCAGTTTCTACAACAGATTCCGAATGACCAGCCCAGCTCTCTGTGGAATTCTGTTCACTCAGAGTGAGTAAATCTTCCACACTATTGAGGGTAGGAGTCGGGGCATGGTGGTTGGGAGGGCCACTAGACCTTTTCTGCTATAAATTCTTTTTCCATCTGATGGTATTTACCATCCCAAGATTTCAGCTCTGGCTCCAGACTTCCCTGAGGATATTTGTCAGGAAGAGCTGGACTAAGAATTCAGTGATTCTCAAGATGGTTTCCCTGAAAAGGTCCTTGTGGAACACCACCCGTTTAAAAGTCCTGAATCCAGACTGCCTGTTACATTCTCGGATGCAGTGTTTAAAGTATTTCCAGTGGTGCGGTGGGGGGGGGGGCAGGAGGTGTGAGCTACTTTTGTTACTTAGTGGTTTCAAAAGCCTTCCAGGATCTCTTTCCTTATTACCCCAAAGAATTTGCTCACTCTTAACCCTTCTCTACTGTCACCTAACATAACCTCTTAGACTTCATAGCTCATCAGCAAATCTGTTCGTGCATTTCATCTGCACCTCCAACTCTTAGTGGGTGAAATTGAGAAACATGCCACTCCCTTCTTTGGGGGTGTCTCTTAGGAGAGTGAGACTTCTTTTCCTTGGAGAGGCAGAGAATGATATTCATAGAAGATACTTTTTATTGAATGAACCAATTGCACAGACTTTTAATTCCTTGGAGAATGTACCATATTCGTGGTACAGCGCAGTAGTCCTAATACTTTTAAAGAATAAAAACATTGCGTTGTATTTGGGTGGTTTTCCATCATGCTCTGCAGCCCTTCACATCTGTTATTTCATTTGACTGTCATGAAGCTTCCTGTAATAGACAAGTTGTATCCAATTTTACAGATGAAAACAGGAGCATTGTTGGGTCCTAGTGACTCACTTAGGACCGCCCTTGATTGATGGACGACGGACGGCCCAGTCCATCTCAGGTCTTTGGTGTTCCCACTTCCTGGCCTTCAGCGCTTGGCCTCCCCTCAATATTGATAGGTGTCCCTCTGGTTCTCCCCTGCACTCCTGGAGCTCAAGTCCCTGTCTCAAACACTTGATGATTGCCTTTTCCTGTGGGAGTCCATTTCTAGCTTACAGCATCCTACTGTTGGTTCTGAGGGGGCGGGGTGGGGAATGTCTGTGTCTGGGGACTGTTCTTTCCCTAGAAGGATGCTCAGTGGAAGAAGGAACCGTCATGAATGGACCATAGGATCCATGGCTGGCTGCCCTTCCCGTGTTCATGGGTACCCAAGCTCCAACCTGGTCTAGAGTTGGGCTTCCTTTCTGGACATCCATTGGGAAGTCACATCCTTTAGAAATCTTCCACTTGTAAGTCAGGCAGCCCTAGGGGGTAACCCTGAAGCATAATACTCAGACTGGTATTTCTTTGACCACAGAATTATAGCAATGGCCACCTTTGTATAGTGCTTTAAGCGTTACGACCATGCTTCAGAAGCACCCAGAGAGTCTTTTAAAATACAGGTTCCTGGACTCCTCCCCTGGACATTCTAATTCAGTAGATTTAAGAAGGATCCAGAAATCTGTAATTTAGAAAAAAAAGGAATTCCTTGGCAATTAACCTGGTTCTGAAGTCACTGTTTAGATTACAAAGCCCTTTTGTTTATAATACTTCATTTGTTCCTTACAGCACACGAGGAAGCTGTTAACCTCTTTTGCAGATGGGGCTCAAATATGGTAAATGACTTATTCCAAATTCCTAAGTTAGGGAATGGCAGAGCCAAGCCTCCAGCCTCAGGTCTTTGTCTCCAAACCTGGTTCTCTTTCCACTCCGTTCTCCCTTAAGAGACTCCTTCCTTCTCTCGGTTGCCCTGGGGTATTGGTTTTCCCTCATACCCTGATTGCGAGCCAACAGTCTCACTCACCAGGTCCAACTGTTCTCTCCTGAGAGCAGCTCTGAGCAGGTTTGGGGAAGACAGTAGGAATCCAGGCCCTGGGGGAAGCTTTTCCGGCCATCCTTCCATGTCAGGTATCCGGGAATATCAGGCAACAGTGGTGGCCAGGCCCAGCCCCATCCTGGAGGATGTGCAGCCACCACGAGTTGAGTGTTGCAGGGGCCCCAGACCAGCTTTCATGACCAAATAGAACTTTCAGCCCAGTTCCAAGAAAGAATTCTGGAGAGCAAAGGCTGAAACCACTGACCGCTGGCATGGAGAGTTGGTGGTAAAGTAAATCTTTCCTCTTTCCATGTGCGTTCTGTTTGGAGCTAGCTCATTATGGAGAAACCTCAAAATCTCAGGTTTCATTGTAATGGGAAGAATGCAGGGTGGCGCTGGGGGTGAGTATGGGAAACTTTGAATAGATCTTCTGGTGTCTGTGGATGGGGAGATGCCAATGTGTAAGGGTCACGGGAGGGCAGGGCTCCTTTGTTCCAGCCGCCCCATACCATCGGGCACACCGTCCTGCGGCTGAAAGTCTTGCGTTGACTTTGGAGGGTGCCCTCCTCGGCCCCGACTCCCAGTGTGCCTGCTGTCCTTGGGATTTCAGAAGTTAGAACCTGGAGGACCTTTGCTTTAGGAATGGGCACTTGATTTCTAGTTCTTGCATTTATTCATGTAGTATAGGCATCATTATATCATGGTTAAAAGCATGGGCCCAATCTGGCTGTGCCACATACTAGCCTTGTAATTATGTTGCGGTGCCTGTTTGTTTCCTCATCCGTAAGACTGTGACACTAGTACCCACTTCCTAGGGTTGTGGTGAGGATTAGACAACGTGTGGCAGGTACACAGGAGGTGCCACCTACTGCTTGCCAAACATCCAGTTCCGTGCCCCCCCCCCCCCCCACCCCCGTGGCATATAGGAGAACAGCCATGGACCCCGCCTTGCAGGAGTTCACAGTTTACCGGGAGACAGACAGAGCAGCAGATCACCGCGACATCAAATGGGAAGTCCTGTAATAGAGGAACGTTCAGAGTGTCACGGGGGCACAGACAAGGGGCCGGCCGTGAGGGGCTGGGGCTGGGCCTGAACTGGAGGCGGCTTCCTAGCGGAGATGGCACATTTGATCTTAAACGGTCAGTAGAAGTCCGCCTGATGGAGAAAGAGGGACCAGCATTCCAGACAGAGGCAGCAGCATGAGTAGGGCCACAGAGGCACGTAAACTCTAACATGTGCAGGAAATTATGTCAGGTGGAGAATGACGCATCCAAAGGAGGTGGGAGGTGAGGCGGAGGGTCAGTGAGCGCAGGGACCATAAATGCCCAGGGATTTGGACTTCACCCGAAGGAAGTGCACTTGAGGGTCACTGGGGCCGTTGGAGAAATGTGCTCAAGTTTGTATTTTCATGAAATCAGTCGGATTGTTGGGAGAAGTGGAGAACAATCAAAAAGGAAACAAACTAACCGGCTGACTTGAGTCTCTCACCCTCCTTAAAGGTGAGTGTAGGTCATCTCCCCCCATTCAGAGAACACCCGACTCCAACTGTGGCCACCAGACAGGGCATGGAGAACTTGGTGCCGATTCTGCCTGTGACTTTCAAGGTGACCTTGAGAAGGGCCCTTCAAGTGTCTGGGCTCCCAGTTGCTCTGTAGTTCAATGGGGATTGCATACTCGGTCTCCCTACCTCATAGGAGCAGGGTGCTGTACTCCATTCGCGCAAAATGTAGCCCCCTCAGAAGGAAAACTGGGGGTCCAGCGCTTGTTCTATCTTTCTATAGAGTGTATTTGCACTTAATTTTATTATTTAATAGGGAGCATTGTCAGGATGCAAAAAGCAGCGTGATAGAAAAAGTTACCCATCGCAAGCCTTGCTCCTACCCACCCACCCTCTTGCCCCCATCCCTCCACAAGAAGCCACTCTTACTAGTTCCTTGGGCGTCCTTCTAGCATTTACTTATGCAAATTATAGTGAACACAAATTGAGATGCTTACTGTACCCCGTGTCTTATATAAGTCCAGACACTTCTAGAATATGCCTCAGTTTCTTCTTCAGGCCGTATACCAACAAGCTCTTTGAAAAAGAAAAGTTGTGCTTGTCAAGGGCTTTCTAAGTAGTCCAGCTATTTCTTACAAAATGGAATAAAGGAGAGCTTTGCTGTGACATTGTCTCCCTGCGCTGTAAAACAGGGACAACCTTCTGTCTACCCTGACTCCCATGGGGGAAAGTTATAAGTCATTTCACACTCGTAAATTACTTCGAGACTTCTGGTGGAAGGGAGTCTCACGGTGGGACTGTCTGATTCCTCAGTGAAATATTCCTGCTTTGTTCACTGGTTCCAGGATTTTTT
This sequence comes from Monodon monoceros, assembly GCF_005190385.1. NCBI lineage: Eukaryota > Metazoa > Chordata > Mammalia > Artiodactyla > Monodontidae > Monodon > Monodon monoceros. The sequence goes on along the minus strand of NW_021703784.1, from coordinate 9,968,736 downwards.
TTTTTTTTTTTTTTAATTTAGACTGCTAATTGTTGAGGTTTTTTCCTCCCCTCCAGCTTTTCCTCTTAAAACCACTGAGTCTTAATGGGCAGCCCGTGTCTCCGCCAGGGCCATGTGGGTCTGATTTTAAGCCGCATCCTGCCAGAGACTCCTGCCTGCACGCATGTGGCTCCCACTGCTTCTCCCGGCGTCTGGTGCAAAGTCCTTTCTTTTTTTCTACCACATGTGCTGAGCCGCACAGAAGCTTCAAGACTTCAGCACAGCACAGGAGTAAGCCAGTGCTGGCTGTAATTAGCTAGAATTGCACATTCCTCCTGGTCAGAAAGACATCATATCTTCGCCTTTTCGTTCACTGTGGAGAATTTCCTGCGTTCTCTAGGTTCGCTGGAGAGGCCTCAGAGGAAGGAAGTTGTCTGTGAAAGGGGGGAGGGGCTCACTCTCTAAGGTCTCTGCAGTTCTCAGGGTACACTTTAATGACACCTTCCGGGGCTGCCTGTCCCAACATCAGGAGGTAACCGTGGCACTGTAGGTTTAGCAGATGCCGGGAGTGGAGACCTCCGAGATACGCACCAGGAGAACACGGACAGTGATGCTATTGTCCGGAAACCACAGAACCTGGTGAATGTTTTGAAAGGGATTTGGTTTTGTTTTACTGGCAAGCTTCTGGAAGTCTTTTCTTGAGGCAGAGAGCTTATGTTAGGTCTTAGGTAGAGCATAAGGCCGTTGTCTCTCAGATGTGGACTTGGTCATGGGGAGCTTAATTCTGGGCCGTGGTTCAAAGCCTTGCTGGTGCCAGCTTTGAGAATTTGAGAAATTCAGGTCCCACCCAAGGAACCAGAGGGATTTTGAACAGTCCCTTCACCCTCCCTGCCCAGCCAGGCAGGGCAGCAGCCAGGGGCATATTCTCTATCCTGAGGGCTAACGGCCCTCACCTATAGGAAATTCACACATTAGGGACCATCTTCCGCTCGGTCCTCACCTATAGGAACTTCACAGGTTAGGGACCGTCTTCCACTCTGTAGTCTTAGCCCACGTTGAAGATGAGCTATGCCGTTGTCCCGGGTGGATTTGTACAATCTTTAGGAGGATTCGAGAATCACTGAGCTCCCTTATGGAAGGTTTAGCTGTCTGCATTGTTCCCATGGGCCTCCCTTCAGGAAGACGGATGTTTGAAAGGGCTCTGGGTGCTGCTGGGGAGATGTTCCCCATTGTAAATTGGCACAGACAGCTTTCTGCACTTTCTTCTCGCCAGGACCACTCTCTATGGTATTTCTGTTGGAGCAGGTGGGGTTCAACTTGAGCAGGAAACCCCATGGATTGGGGCCACCAGCCCAGAGTCTAGGTCATAGGTCTGAGCTGATAAGACCCACAAGCACTTCTGTTATAATTAGAGAACTTTCCTGCTCCATTGAACAGCTCCCTGTTTAAACATTAGCCTCTCCAGGGAGACACTGGCGACCCCTAGCCCAGCACAGTGTCTGGCTTACTGTGAACACTCGGTCATTGGTTGTTGGGTTGGGTACTTCATTCAACAACATTGCTTGAGCACCTGCCATGTGCTTGGTGTTGTGCTAGAATCTGGCAGTGCCAAAATAAGATAGAGGCCCAGCCCATAAAGAGTTTATAGTCTAGAAGGAGAGGCACTAGGGTACTCCCAACATCTGGCACATTGCCAGACACATGGGGGTCACTTGATGGCTTTTGAGCTTGAAGTTATAGAATGATGGAACTGGAGGGTCTTCGGGATCGCAGCGTCCCTCCCTCTCACTTCAGAAGTGAAGACACTGATTGGTGAGGGACTTGCATTCAAGGCCGCCCAGACAGGGGCAGAGAGAGAACTCGGTCCGTGGTCCTCGCTTTCGGCTTTTGGTAGCACCCCACTCAGCTTGCTTTTGGCGCTTAACTAGAAAGGTCAAATTCTGAAAAGTAAAGGCAGTACCAAAAAGCGTAGGAACCCGCTTGCACTGCACGCCTGCCGCTTCTCGGTGACCTGAATCCTGTAAGTACTTGGAAACTCCGGACACTGGTTCTCAGACGTGGGCTGCAGAGTGAGTTACTCAGAGGCAGCAGGGGCCCAGCTGCCTGCAGTTCCCACTGAGATGTCATTCTTGGGAGGCCAGAGCTCCCAAGCTGGAGAGTCATCAATTTGACCTTGTGGCTCTTTGAGCTGGGGTGCCGAATGGTGTTCAGGATAAGGTGTGTGAGAGGTTCTGGTTCTTAAACCACATAGAAGGGCTTTCCATCCTGCTAAAATAAGGCCGGGACCTTGTTTGACCCTGATTCAAACAAAGTAACTGTAAAAAGATGTTGAGATAATCAGGGAGAAAAGAATGTGGATTTGATATTTGATGATACTAAGAAATGCTCACAAATGGTAGAGGTGATAATGGCACAGTGACTGTGTTACAGGAAAAACAGTCATCACTTAGGCGCATAGTAGGTTGTTTTGGAATACTCTAGGGAAAAAAGTAAGTCTTCATAAGAGTTTTGGGGTAAGGTGATATGTATGAGATTTGCTTTAAAATATTCCAGGGGAGGGGCTTCCCTGGTGGCGCAGTGGTTGAGAGTCCGCCTGCCGATGCAGGGGACACGGGTTCGTGCCCCAGTCCGGGAAGATCCCACAGGCCACGGAGCGGCTGGGCCCCTGAGCCATGGCCGCTGAGCCTGCACGTCCGGAGCCTGTGCTCCGCAATGGGAGAGGCCACAGCAGTGAGAGGCCTGCGTACCGCAAAAAAAAAAAAAAAAAAAAAAAATTCCAGGGGAAAAAAAAAGTTGGGGAATAGATGAAAAATTTGGCCAAACATTGGTCATTGTAATTACTGAAGCTGGGTGATAAATGCAAGGCAGTTTGTCATACTATTCTCTCTACTTCTGTATGTGTTTGGAAAAGTCCAGAATAAAAAGTTAGAGAAATAGGGCCTAGATCTCTCTCCTCGCCCTCCATGCCCACCGCTGAAGCCCTTCCAGTCAGGGTGGAGGCTGGCACTGCGATGACAGACCACACGAGGAGGCTACTGCAGGGGCCCTGTAGTAGTTGGCCGAGCCCCTGGCTAATTTAGAGTTGCCCTGAAGGGCTGGACCCTCCTTTGAAGCCCCTTGTACCATGTCAGCCAACAGCCCCATCTCATCCCTGTTGTGTCTTTGGAAGCCACCTCCTCCTCAGCCCGGGGAGCTCAGTGCCATCCTTGGTGTTTACCATTCCCTGCCAAGTGCATCTGCGCATCAGGCCAGCCTCGTCAGACTCACCCAGAGAGGCCCACCTAAGGCAGACTCTGCCGAGCAGGTGACACAACGCATTGCCAACGCTGCACATCGGGGCGTGACAGGGTTTCTCTCTCAACACCCTGCGATGCAGCTATCTGAATCCTTATCCTCAGTCCATGTCTGTCCATTTCCGCTCCCTCCCTGATAGAGGGACCATCATTATATCTCCCTGCTGCTGGTCTGCAGAAGGATGGCAGTCACCCACAGCCTTTACAATGTAGAGATTTCACTATTATTAGTTAGTTTCACTTTTTTCTCTCTTGTCTTACTCATACATGAACTTTTTGTACCCAATCTTGATCTTAGACCAGAGGGTTCCCTTCTGGTCTTCTACGGCCGTGCCCTTTAGGACAGAGTGCAGATTCCCTAGGTCCACAGGGACGCGCTTACCTGGAGCCTGTATCCCTCCCCCTCCCCCTCCCCCTCCCCCTGCCCCCAGCAAACACACATCACACACTCTGGGTGTTAAGGACCCAAAGGACTAGCAGGCTGCTTCCTGAGTTTCTTCCCTGTGTCCAGCCTCTTGAGGACAGACACCCCTAGCCCTGAGCATGACCAAGGAGCAGCTGTTTGTGGTGTGAACAGAGTTTTGACATGCTCCTGAGGTGTCCATACACATGCATGTGAGGCCTCTCCTGGTACCCGAAGGAGCCGGGGGTGGGGGTGGGGGGAGGGCATAAAAGCGGGTGGGGGCAGAGCACACACAAAGGGATCAGGGGCAGCCGTGTTTTGGCACAAAATGCCAAGGAGTCTGGGAAATCTAACCAGGCCTTTATGAAGGCCGATGTGTCAAGTAGGAGGATAGGACGTATTTTATTTGCCAGTTTGCTTGATTTATAACTTCTAAGCATTAGACATTGGATAGGTGGGTCTCCCTTTACATTCTTGCCCAGGCTCTGCACATTTTAGGTACCTGTGTCCTAATTGAGACACGGGAATTTTGCTCGTGGCTGGACTTCATCTCATCTTAAGATAAGCTTATGTTCTCCCACAGTATTTCCTGCAGCTTGTAAAATACAACTTGTGAAGTCCTGTTGTAGCACCAGTTACTTCCTGTGTTTATAATGGAGGTGAAATCATGGTTTGCCTTTCCACCACCCTGCTTCCCATTCCCAAACAAGCAAGCCTGAGTTACATAAGCTAACAAGCTAATCTAAAATAACCTTTAAAGTGAGGGTCACTTATGTGTGCCAACAACTTTATCGTAAAAGTCTTCCCCTGTAATTTCCGATGCTCGTTCAAAGGGACTGGCAGGGTTCTGGCCTCCATTCAATGGGTATTAGCCGTAAGACCTAAAAAGTTGAGCTATTTTTTAAATTATAGTTTCCCAAAGTGGCTCCTTCTCTTCAAATAAGTGCTGGAATTCCACCTGCCCTCCCTTTCTCCCTCCAATGAAACATTTTCATCTCTCTCAATGAGTTTTTTTTTTAACTTTTATTGGAGTATAGTTGATTTACAGTGTTGTTAGTTTCAGGTGTATAGCAATCAGTGAGTTCTGTTGAAATGCCTGACCTCTTATGGCACACTCATCACTATGTTACCCATCAGGGTTCATGGCCTCCTTAGTCAATAGAAATTGATAAGAGGCCAGACAAGAATTTTAGGCAAGGCTTTATTGGGTCTCCTGCTGTAGCAGGAGGGAGCAAAAACAAGTAACTGGTTCCCTTGCTTGCTACCTGAGGGAGTGCGGGCTGGTTCCTTATATGGAGTGAGGGTAGGGGTGTGTCCAGGGGTCGGGCCAGAGGGGTGGCTTAGGTGGTCTGCCCACCCCTTTCGTGGTGCTGTGTGCAGGGGCATGCGCAGTACCCTGCTTTTGCTCCTGGATCTTCAGAAGTCGGGCTTGGGTTCTTTTGGGCTTTTTGTATCTTGTCCATAATTTGCCCCAACTGCGCATGCATGCAGTTATTTTTAGTCCCTTACAATTTCTTTGTATTTTGTTACTCAAGGAGACGTTTATCCAGGTACAAGCATTGCAGCCAAGGGCCCCAGCTCCCAGGTTCCAGCTTGTCTCAACTACACCTACGTAATATCAAACAGAAAGGTTTTGAAGGCCTTTGGGAATGTCAGAGCAAACGTCTCCCACCCATATTGGCTGTGTAGTTGGCCTGTCTCTCTCTTTAGAGACATTAAGCCCTCATGTTAAGAATACGAAAAAAACACAATGTCTATATGTGTAAAACTGAGTCGCTTTGCTGTACAGCAGCGATTGTCACAACATTGTAAATCAACTAAACTTCAATTAAAAAATTAAATTAAAAAAATAAGAAAGGACTGTGGATTTGGGGAGGGAGTATTGGGGAAGCAAGTAGGAGGCTTCACATCGACAAAAGAAGTGCTCCCCCTACACCCCTGCAAACCTTGGCTTCCGCCCCCTCACTGCATCTCAAACCCCAATTAAAGTTTAATCCAAATCATCACAAATGCAAAGTGTTTTCTTCAAGCTCCATTACTTCATGGAGCTCCCAGGTGCCCAATTTAATACATGCTTCAGGGAAAGATGTCTGGCAGGGACTGGATGCAGGTATTGACTTTGGAAAGAGGAGTCTTAACATCCTTAAGTATGTCTGAACATGCTCGAGTATGTCACTGATCAGTCCCTGGAAACAAATCCCAGCCATCCAGTTTGCTTGCTTATGTGGCTCGGGCGCCTTGCACCCAAGCTCGGCCCAAATCCAAGTTTCACATTGGCAATCCCTGCCATTCGACGTGTTTGGCTCTTGTCTCTAAATGGGTGTCGACAGACAAAAATCTACACTCCTTCATTCGGAAGTGCATTCATTCATAACCTTTATTCCCCAAATGTGTATTGAGGAGCCCTGCGTGAGGCTTGGGAGGGAAGGGAGACTGATCACAGTGCAGGCCTTGCCTTTAAAGGCAGCTAAGCTGTATGAGCAAATTATCATAGTGATGAGAAGAGCGTGTGATAATAGAGGTATGTACAGAAATGTATGAATGCAGGAGAAGTAGTGTCCTGTCTGGAGGAACTGGATGAGGTATCAGAGGAGGGGACACCTGATGTGGACCTTGAATGATGCACAAGAACAGGGATGGCTGAATAGGGCCATTGAAATTTACATTCTCCTCTCTTGAGACTTAACACTTCAAAAGCTTTTGGTTTTCATGAGCACAGAGAGGGCTGGAGGCCTGATGATCCACTGGGGGCCTTATCTACAGCTGCCGTGAGGAGAGAGAGAATGGAAAAGAGCTTCGGATGCTGAGCCAGAGGGAAGGACTCTGCCTGGGCACAGGGGATTTACCAAGGAGAAAGGAAGGGGCTCAGGGGCTGGCCCCACCCCTTTGCTTGGGCGTCAGTCATAGACTTACTAGTTGTTGATGCCTCCAGTATGCCACTGGGTGGGAACCAGCAGCCCCGAAAGGCCAGTGGGGATAGTTGTCAGCTCTGCTCATCTGAAGACTTGGCATGTGCTTCACATACAGACCTCACTGCAGCCACTGCCTTGATTCCCATCTTGAAATAACTCATCACGGGATGAGTATTTTAAGATGCAGCTTTCATCAAGAAGCTTCCATTAAAGCAATTCCAGTAGAGTGAATAATCATTTCCCCCCTTCATCAGACATGCTTGTCTTACAGAATTATGATGAGTTCAATTCTCACTTTTTTTAGTCCCATCTTTAAAAAAAAAAAAAACCCTCAGAGAAATGATCCTGCATCTGTGTTAAAAAGTTTCCCTCTGTGTTTTCAGATCCGTCTTTTCTGGGTCAGCATTTCTCTTTAAGGCTTTCCTTATCACAGTTCTTTTTTTCTTTTTTAACTTCCTGTTTCCTATGGAGCTTTGTATAAACTCATTTTGTCTTAAGCCATTCAGGAGTGAACTTTTCCCCTTTTTTTGCAGGCCAGTACTTTTTCAGCAACTTCTTATTCACTGTACACTCGAAGGTCATGCTTGTTTCAAATGTTTTGACAATCTTCAATTATTTGCACTTAAGGATTTGAGTAGAAAAGGGGAGCTGCATAAATTACCAGCAGAATGACATTAGAGCATGACATAGATGATACCCAGTGACAAGTTCTCCCCATGTGTTTATTCGCCCTTGGAAGGTACTTAAGATCTTGTGTTTAACACAGTAAACTGCTTCATCTGCAATTCTTATGCATAGAGTAGATGGGCAACAACATTTACAGTGGAGAACCAACCCATTGGCATGTGGGTAACAGAAAGCTGGAGTAATGTAACTTTTCTCTGCCGGGAATCATAAGGAGAGGCCAGATAATCTTGTAGTTTAGGAAAGAAACAAAAGCCTAGACAGACACCAGCCTGACTCACAAAGACCTAGGCTTCATTCCTTTATTTATTCAGCATTTACTGAGCACCTAGTATATGCCAGAGACTGATTGATTGATTGATTTTTAAAGCATTTAAAAAAAACTTTTATTTATTTTGGATGCACCGGGTCTTCGTTGCGGCATGCGGACTTCTTAGCTGTGGCACGCGGACTTCTTAGTTGTGGCATGCATGTGGGATCTAGGTCCCTGGGATCAAACGCAGACCCCCTGCATTGGGAGCGTGCAGTCTTACCCACTGGACCACCAGGGAAGTCCCAGATGCCGGAGATTTAAAGAAGCGAAAGACATTTCTCTATCTTCTTTGGGTCAGTAAAGTCAAACACAGCTTGACAGAAGCCAAACAGATGAGTCCCAGGTAGGAACAGTTAACTCCACTGTACTGTCCAGAGTGTGACTCCAAGCCACAGGACAGGCCAATGAATTAGAGACAAGGTGTTGAGGCAAGGAAGACGACTTAATTCAGAAAGCTGGTAGACAGAGAAGATGGCAGACTAAAGTCTCAAAATATCTTACAGGGGCTTGGATGCCAGTTTCTTTTATAGCACAGAGAGGGGGAGGAGATGAGGAAGAAAGGTAAAAAGGCCATAAGTTTTGCAAATATCCCCTGGAATGACCAGCCTCGGGGAGGGGATGTGTTAATTTCTTCTTTCTTGCAGCCATCCGCAGGTGGACAGGGTCCGGATGTTTGCCTGAACAAAGGCACTTTGGTTTAACATTCAGGCAGGGGGGCAGGGTTCCCCGAGGCAGGCTATTATGTATAGACAGTATCCTTTTAGTGAACAAAAGCAGCGGAGAGCAAAGGTTAAAGTAAAAGAAACAGATCCAACATGTAGTCGATTTGGCGCTTCCCTGTTACAAATATAGAAAAGTACGTCGGAGGCAGGTATGTGTGGAAACGGGAACAGTGTTCCGGGCAGAGGGCCCGAGCATGTACAAAGACAAGGAAGGAAACAATGTATTAAAGGAGAGAGAGTTCAGGGTTGTTGAGATGTGTGGGAGGGAAATGGCAGGGTTGAGCACAGAAAAGTAGATTTGGGCACGATCATGAAGCAGCTTGCATGCCAAATGGAAAAGATTTTATTCTGTAGGTAACAGCAACTCTCTAAAGACTTAAGCAGAAGTAATATGGTCCAGTCTCAATTCTAGAATAATAACTTTGACAGCAATGCAGACAGTGTATAAAAGAGGAGAAAGGACTAGGGGACACCAGAGCAGACTTGCCAGGTGAGAGATGAAGCCGTCCCGGCCTAGGACAGAAGAGCTGTAGGTGGAGCACAGGCGGTACAGCCACCACAGTTAGCATGCTTTGGTAGCCGATAGAGAAAGGGAAATGAGGAAGATGGACAAGTTGAGAACGGTTCATAATTTCTCATTTCAATGCCGTGACCCATTTTCGAAATGCACAGGTTAAAAACGTCTACTGCTAAAGTACAGCCCCTGCTGCCTCTCGCTGTTTCTCCAGCTCCTTTCAGAAATGGGTAACTCATCCCTAGAATTTTGAGGGGGACACAGCCTCATTCTGCATGCCTGACTCTGAGGAATGCAGAGGACTGGTAACATACAAGGCTCAGGCTTTTAGCTTTTTCCTCTTTAATTTAATAAACACCTTTGGCATCATGCTAGAATGTAAGGCATGTCGAGTGAAGACCTGGTCCTTTTCCTCCATAAGCTCGTAAGGTACAACATTAAATATTAACCAAGGCAGAATGAAAACCTAAGGGCTGTGGGAGCACAGAGAGAAGCCTAGGAGGATGCAGGAGGGTTTCCTATAGCAGGTGGTGTTGGGGCCGGGCTGTTCGTGTTTGCTGAGTATCTACCACACGCCCCGTACTTCCCTCAGCACTGAGAATAACATATATACATATACACACAGTAAGGAGGAAGAAAAACACTACGTAAGTCGTTACAAGCACAGTGAACACTGGGCGAGAGAAATGCAGGATGTCATGAGGGTAAGTAAGTGAGAGCTCAGTCTAAGGAATCAGCGAAAGCAACCCAGAAGATGTAACCTGGGATGTGAAAAATGAGCCGAGATATTGGTGTAGGAGAGGGAGAGAGAAGTACGTGTTCCCTTGCTCCGTTGTGAGAAGATGTGTTCAAAGAATGGAAAGAAATCTAATGTGACAAGAGCATATAGAGAAGGGGGAGTGGCCTTAAGAAAGACTAGGAGGGGCCAGAAAATCTGTCGGACAGGCTTGTTAGCCATGGTGAGGTCCTGGAACTTTATCCTAAAGGAAATAGGGAGCTATGGATGTTTTAAGTAGAAGAGTGGTGTGATGGCTGCATATTTGGAGAATAAATTGGAAACGGCAAAACTGGAAGCTGCTGCGGTAGTCAGAGTGAGAGGCAGTGGTGGCTTAGAGAGAGGAGATGACAGATTGAAGAGACCAGGGGTGGAATAAATTCAGGAGCAGACCTGGGCAAGAAAGGAAAGAGAGGAAGAAGTTAGGAGTTGATCTTAAGCTTCTCATTTGGGAAGTGGGACAGATGGTGTGTTATTAACTGAGAGAATCTGGAGAGAAACAGGTTTGCGGGGGGGAAAAGGTGAGTTTGGTGTTTGAACACGTGAGGTTTAGTACAAGCAAGATATTCAAGCAGAGATTAACAGGAAGGAACGTGTTATGGAAGCACAAAGGTTAAGAGGGAGAAATGGAGCTTCCCTGGTGGCGCAGTGGTTGAGAGTCCGCCTGCCGATGCTGGGGACACGGGTTTGTGCCCCGGTCCGGGAAGGTCCCACATGCAGCGGAGTGGCTGGGCCCGTGAGCCATGGCCGCTGGGCCTGCGCATCCGGAGCCTGTGCTCCGCAGCAGGAGAGGCCACAACAGTGAGAGGCCCGCGTACCGCAAAAAAAAAAAATTAAAAAAAAAAGAGGGAGAAATGGATGGTACACAGAGCATCAGTGTGTACAGGTGGGAGTCGCGGCCATGGGAGTGGCTGGGATCTCCTAGAGAGAGTGAACAGAATAGGGAAAAAAAGACTGGACACATGCCTGAGGAATACCAGCAATTAGAAGGCCTGCAGAAGAGTCAGAGATAACAAAGAAAGCTGAGATGGAACAGCTAGAGAAAACAGCAGAAAACCCAAAGGGTATAGTGTCAGCGAGGTAGAAAGTAGAGAGCAAAGGGAGCATCAGTAACGTGAAATGCTGTTGAGAGGCCACGAGAGACTGAAATTCAAAAAGCCCACTGAACGGACTGTGATGGTCCAGATTCTTACCGCCGCTTCCCGAGTGACCTGAGACAAGCTACTTAATTTCGCACTGAGCCCCCGTCTATAAACTGGAGTGACGGTACAATATTTAGCATCTGAAGGTTCAGTCAATATTAGCCATTATTTCTCACATGATTTTTGACGAGGAGAACTCCTGGGGGCTTGTGGGGGAGCAATTTTAGTGGTGCGGTGCCTGATCAGAGTAGCTTTGAACCAGAGGGAAAAGTGAGGTTGAAGATTTGGGAAGGGATTGTTGAAATGTAGAGGAGGAGACCACAGGGAAGGAGAAGCAGAAGATCCAGAAAAAGGATGAATTGGCTTTCAGTGAGTATACAGCAAAACAACCGAGAAGGAGAGGCATGAGCCAGGGGCCTGAGGTGTGCTATTATCAATACATGGTATGATAAAGGAGCGCAGTCCGGTATGATGGTCCGGAGGATGGAGGATGGGAAATGGAAGACCGATGGGTGGGAACTGAACCTGTCAAGAATGTGACATTCATGAGTTTGAGCATTTGAATTTTTATTTTGTGAATGTAAGAGAACCATTGACAGTTTTAAAGGAGTGGAAAGTTTAACTCTACTCGCTTTAGGAAAATTACTCTAACAGTAGTGAGAAGGATAGATTATAGTGGAGAAAGATTGTTCCACGCTGCGGTTGCTGGTGGTGGAATTTTAATACAGAGCAAAAGGCCGCCTGTGAGCGTTTGATCTTGACTTGCTCACTTAACCGCATCTAGACTCCACTTCCCCATCAATAAAATGGGGATGATAGTGTTTATCTCTGAGGTTCTTTTGAGCATCATGTTTCATGTCAAGGACCTAGGTTGGTGCCTGGCATCCAGTGAACAATGAATATCCTTGCACTCCCCATGCTCCGCCTCCCCCCCCCCCTCACTTTTGGCAGGTACCTGAATGTCTTACTGGCACCTGATTCTCAGGAGAAGTATCTTTGCTTCCCACCTTTCTGGGCCATACTAAAATAAAACAACAATCTTATCTTCCAAAAAGGTTCCTTTCAAGAGTGGGGCTACTTTGTCACTACTGCTACTGCTCACTCCCTGATTTGGCAAATCCACGTACGTTATTTGCATTGCACCAGACTGTCTTGACGCAAGAGTTTCTGTGTTTGGGGCTGGGCAGTGGCTCAAGAGTATTGCTTTTTCATTAAGCTTTTAAGGTACTTACCTACAAGATGGATAACACACATCCTTCCTTGACAGATGGCAAAACCCTGAAGTTGTTCCCTTAAGTTCTCCTCTAATTTCTCCTTTTATCCCACCCTCTGTGACATCCGATTTGGTAAAATTCATTTCCACACAGAAATAACTGGTTTCTTGAAAAGATAGAATATGGATTATATTTCTCTAAAGCCATATGCCCCATAAATCTTGGCATCCGCACAGATGCCATTTGATTCCATTTGGTTTTATTCATTCAATAAATACATATTTTTTAATTTTAAATATTTATTTGTGGCTGCATTGGGTCTTCGTTGCTGCATGCGGGCTTTCTCTCTAGTTGTGGTGAGCGGGGGCTACTCTTCATTGCAGTGCACGGGCTTCTCTTGTTGTGGAGCATGGGCTCTAGGCACGCGGGCTTCAGTAGTTGTGGCACGTGGGCTCAGTAGTTGTGGCTCACGGGCTTAGTTGCTCCGCGGCATGTGGGATCTTCCCGGACCAGGGCTCAAGTCCGTATCCCCTGCATTGACAGGAGGATTCTTAACCACTGTGCCACCAGGGAAGTCCCTCAATAAATATTTATTGAGTGTCTGCTTGGTGTCTTGGCATCACAAAATAAAAATTCAAATACTCAAACTCATGAATGTCACATTCTTGATGTAATTTCAGTAGACCGTGGCTAGGTTAAGTAAGAGGTGCCATCCAGCTTTCAAGTCGGGGGAGGGGGGACTAAGGGGTTGCAATAAAAAGCTTTAGAAAGCTGCCATTTGAACTGAGTCTCGAAGCGTGAGCTCGATCTTCCCAGGTGAAGTAAAAGGGATGGGCTTTCCTGACATGTTTCCTGATGAAATGGCATGTGATTTGAAAGAGGATGGCTGACCCTGAAAAGGCTGACGTATTCATTGTCCCAGGACGAGGATGCCAGCCAATGTTCACTGAGAGCTCAGTATATGCCACGTAAGGTGCTAAGTGCCTTGTGTTTTATTTCACCTGATTCACAGAACCGTATGAGGCAGGTCCTATGAGTATTCCCATTTTACACAGGAGGCAACTGATCTCAGAGCGGTTGAGTAAATTGCCCATGGTCACACAGTGACACAGCTGTGATTGAACATAAGCTGTTCCACTCCAGAGTCTGTGGATGCTGTGAACCACCACTGCACGAGCTGGGTGCGGGCCATGGTACAGAGGACGAGGGGCGAGGGGATGGGCGGAAGGAAGAAGGGTGGATAGAGACCAGCTTCGAGGGACTGAACACTAAGATGGGGCTGGTAGATATATCTTTGCATGTTTATTTCTTATAAAAGTGTAATTATATTACTTTTAAAGTGAAATAGGACTCATTATTTAGACACTTTTTATTTTTTAAGGCATCTCTTTTTTAAAATTTATTTTATTTTATTTATTTATTTTTGGCTGTGTTGGGTCTTCGTTGCTGCACGCGGGCTTTCTCTAGTTGCGGCGAGAGGGGGCTACTCTTTGTTGTGGTGCGCGGGCTTCTCATTGCGGGGGCTTCTCTTGTAGAGCACGGGCTCTAGGCGCACGGGCTTCAGTAGTTGCAGCACGTGGGCTCAGTAGTTGTGGCTCTCAGGCTCTGGAGTGCAGGCTCAGTAGTTGTGGCGCACGGGCTCAGTTGCTCCGCAGCATGTGGGGTCTTCCCGAGCCAGGGCTCGAACCCATGTCCCCTGCATTGGCAGGCGGATTCTTAACCACTCCGCCACCAGGGAAGCCTGACACTTTTTTTTTTTTTTAGCAGAAGTCCTGCTTTAGTGGGAGGTAATAATTGTATAAATGAGACAAGAGGATTAGTGTAGGAAATCTAACTTAAAAACCAACTGTTCTTAGGGATTTTGATTATTACTTACTTGAAAAATGCTTACTGATACATAAATTCACTTTCAGTCATCAAAGTAAACCCCAATAATGTAAAAGTCCTTCTAAGTTATTCACTCTTTTCACTTGAAAAATTTATTTTCCGTGAGAAATTCAGGAATGTAGATTGGCTTTAACCTCCAGCTCTCGTAAGCACTAACATTGTAATGCGATTCAGATTTCTATAGGACTCGCCCAGAAACAAATCTCTCTTCAGTTTACTTTCAGTTCATAGGACACTTTCATGTTCTGGGTTTCCTCCCACCCCCAACAGTGAGTATTAAGAATTATCGATTTGAACCTACTACCAGTATATTCACGAAGTGTTTCAAAAAGCAAAACTAAACCCAAACAAGTAAAAATACGAATCAACCACAGAAATAGCGCGCTTGTGTTGGTTGTAAATAAATGAGTAAATAAATGAACATCTGGGCTCGTGACAGAATTCAGCTGAAGGAGCACAACTCCAGATCCTATTTGCTTCATTTCAGGTCCCTCACTTTAAGGTCTAAGTCAGTCCATGTAGTGGTTACTCAGCTTCCCGCTTGGCAGGAGCTGCATTAGGAATCTAGTACTCCAGATTTACAGTCTTTGCCGGTCTCCGGGGAGGAGTGCTGACCTCTTTGGATCCTGAGGCCCGAGGGTCTCTGCTTGGAGAACACAAACCCCTAGCAAGGAGCCCAGCCACTCCCCTTCCTTCCCGCGAGGCCCTCATGACTTCCGGGCCCCACGAACATGAACTTGCTGGACTTGGGTGGCCAGGCTGCTTCAGAGCCTCTCTGGGAGCGAGCAGCCCCGTTCCCCTCCCGTGGGTTCTGCGTCCCAGATCCTTCTGCTGACCAACGAAACCAGCCTTGAGCAAAGTCCAGCTCCCCGGATGACCCTCCTCTCCTCCTTTGCTCCCCGGATGACCCTCCTCTCCTCCTCCTACCAGGTCTCTCCTGGAACCCGGGCTGCATCCACCACCCACACAAGCTGGAATTTAGCCTCTGCGGTCTGACAGTGGAGTACAGCCCTGAGAAACCCCTCCCCGCTCCCCACAAAACAGCCCAGGGACAGCAGACGCCGGAGTTGGGTACCATCCAAGGTCATCTCAGGCATCACCCGCTTTCTCACTTGTCGGTGAGACTCCGTTGGTCAGAGTCTCTGACCTCAGGGAGCATGAATGCCTGGAAGGGTCAGGAGAGGCTTTTAAGAAAAGGGTGGGACTTGGAGAAAGAGAGGTTTGGACAGTGGTCCAGACAGGAGGGAAGAGCAATACATTCTCCCAGCATGGGCGTCTCTCATTTCAGTCCTGGAGATCTCCAGGAAGGAAATTCCAGGGCTTCCCCTGAGCCTGACCCATCCTTTTCCTGTGACATCTGATGTCCCATTTTATAGGCCCCGGCTGTTAAATATATGAAACCTACAATGCAGGGGACTGTGAAACAGAGGGCACAGTCTGACAGAACTGCTAGCCTCGTGGAAAAATCCAGCCGGGTCACGTTTTTCGTCCCCTCTTGTCTCCTTCTAGCCACACACATGCTATCATCACTCTATCTGAGTCTCTTAGGCTGGTTTGGGAGGACAGCCTGCTGCTGGCACCCTGCTCTACCCTCCGGAGCATCCTTTGGCAGGAATACAGCTCAAAGGGCTGTGTGTGCGGCCTCCCTCCAAGCTTCAAAGCACTGAAGCCAATTTCCTTTGCAGGGTCATTGCTGAAGGAAAAACGGTTTTTAATCACTTCTCTCAGAGAGAGAAAGAAAGCGAAGTTCCAGAAATGTCATTCATCCCCAGAAATGTCATCTCGCTAAGGCTTCCCCTCCATCTTGCTCTGTAAATTGTGGAAATCAGTCCCAACTGCCTCAGGCAATTGAAGTCTGTACATGGACCTATCCAAGCTCCTGGCACCAGGCCAGCTAGAATCTATTTCTATGCGTGTGGTTTGTTATGTGTATGGAAAAGGGGGGGGGAGGGAGGGCCTTCAGGGCCAAAGGTGTGGGGCATGATGTTCGCCAGCCTGTGACAGAGCTTCACTCCTCTTCTTCGTCTTCTCTCCCTGCTCACCATCAGGCGTTGCTCTGGCTGTTCTAACACACTGTCCATCTCAGACACACCTGTGTTCAGAGCCAGGATGACAGGTGGAGTAGTGACATTCCTGAAAATGGAGCATTGAGATCAGAAAGGCTGCTTCTGGGCCCCCGGGACAAGTGACTTATCTCTTTGCTCTCAGCTTCCTCATCTGTAAAATGGGTATAGTATTCACCACTTCATGAAGCCATCTTGAAGACTGAAGGAGATGCTGGTTATGAAAAACTGTAGGGACTTCCCTGGCGGTCCAGTGGTTAAGGCTCCCTGCTTCCACTGCAGGGGGCACAGGTTCGATCCCGGATCAGGGAACTAAGATCCTGCGTGTGCTCATAAAACGGCCAAAAAAAAAAAAAGAGAACGAGAAACTGTGAAATACAAGGTGCTGCAAGGAGTTCATCTTAGAAAACAGGTCCCTGGTCTATTTCATCTTGGAGTGGGGGAGAGGGGAGGGGCGGGGACAGGTCACAAAACTGAATATTTCCCTTGGAAGGGAGCCCGGCCGAGTAGGTAGCAGAGAACCTAAGGGGTGAGGTAGAACGGCTCACAGGAATTAGTCCCAGAGGACTCCGGGAAGAGGTGGCTTCCAAAAGAGAGGGTGCTCCATGTCTGCAGGCAGGAAGGCAGAGGGTGTTTCCTTCTTCCTCACAGAAAACCCCTGGCCGAGGGGGAGATGCCAAATGATCTGGGTGACTGCATCGTCGCCGCCCTGGCCGGCCGAACGGTCCGCAGCCGGGCGCCAGGGCTGGTGCTGCTTAGGGTCTTGGCTAAGCCCCGGCCTCGCGCCTGTGAAGGGGACGGGCACCCGCAAGGCGTCCCTTTTGAATCCAGCCCGCGCACCTGGGTCCTTCACACAGCGCTCGCCTCACCCACACCTCCCCTCCGCGCTCAGGCTTCCTGTTTTGAAACCACCAAGAGATGGAAAATGTGAGTGCTGTCACTTTAACGGCTCAGGCTGTGTGTGTGTGTGTGTGTATACACGTGTAAGAGAACTGGGTATGTGTGCTGTGTGAATATGGGAGCTGTGTTGTGTGAGTGGGTGTATGTGTGTGTGGGCAAGTTTGTGAGTGTGTGTTGTATGTGATCCTGTGTCTGTTCGAGCATGTGTTGTGAGAGTGTGATTGTGTGTGACCGTGTGATTGTGTGGCTGTATGAGCATGAGTTGTGAGTGTGAGCATGTGTGTCTGTGAGCACGAGTGTACCACACGGCCTAGAAAAGGCAGCTGAGGCCCAGGGCTTGCCAGTGCCGGGACACCTGTGGGGAGGGGTCTACTAGGCACTGTCGCGCTCCCAGCACACCTGTCTGCCCCAGCGACAGAAGGGAGGGGCACTGTAAAATTAGTGTCTGCAAGCATGCAGGGGCAGGTGGCCGAGACCCTTCCTGTTAACTCCCAAAGGTCATCTCACAGCTTGTAGAAAGGCCTTTTTTATTTTTCAAGCTTTAAAACAGAAATGGTTTCTTACCAACTCAAAAATGGCTTTCTAAGGAGCTAGCTCATGTAATTGACCTTGCTTAAAGGGCAGGCAATGTGTCTAGTCCATGCCTTTATCTCCAGGACCTAATTCAGTTCCTGGCAGGTAGCAGGAGTCCAGTGAATTCATTAAGCAAATATTTATGGGGTGTTTACTATGTACCAGGGATTGCTGGAGGCTCTTGGGATTCAACGCAGATCATAACAAAATCTCTGCTCTCAGGTTGCTTATAGACATTGGAGGGAGACGATTGCCATCCCACGAATACAAATATTAAATATGGTAGGTGCTGGTAGTGTTGGATGAAAGAATGGGTTCATTTTAAAGCTCTTTCCTTGGCTTTTTAGAGGAGGCTGTGGCTTGCCGAGTTCTGCAGAGCAAAAGCCAGAATCAGCATGCTTTTCTTCATTTACTAAGATAATATAATTGACCCACGGTCTTTTGGAAACAAAACTTCTCCCCTAGTGAGAAAAGATAAACAGACAAGGTTTCTCTTTCCTGCCATGCCCCTCCTCCACCCCAATTTTGGCCTCCTTAGAGCTTCTAGTACCTTCCCTCCTTCCCACATCACACCTGCTGTTCCTTCTCTCTTGTCTGGATGGCAAAAGTCCTCTCATCCATCAAGACTCCACTCAAATCCTGCCCACTCTGTCAGCAGAGTTAATCTCACCACCTTGGTGAGATTCTTTAATTTTATTTATTTTTGGCTACATCGGGTCTTCGTTCCTGCACGCGGGCTTTCTCTAGTTGCAGCAAGCAGGGGTTACTCTTCGTTGCGGTGTGTGGGTTTCTCATTGCGGTGGCTTCTCTTGTTGCAGAGCATGGGCTCTAGGCGCACGGGCTTCAGTAGTTGTGGCATGTGGGCTCAGTAGTTGTGGCTCACGGGCTCTAGAGCACAGACTCAGTAGTTGTGGCACATGGGCTTAGATGCTCTGTGGCATGTGGGATCTTCCCGGACCAGGGATTGAACCTGTGTCCCCTGCATTGGCAGGTGGATTCTTAACCACTGCGCCACCAGGGAAGTCTCCCAACCTGCATGCTTTAAATGATCTCAGGAGCATGTGTATCACAGGGCATTATGATTATTTGTTCTCTGTTTGTCTTCTGCCCCAACTGAGCTCCTTGAGGCCAGGAACTCTGTTTTGTCTATCAGTGAATTTCCCAGAGTCTGGCACAAGGCCTGGTCCTTCTCAGATGTTCAACACAAGTGGGATGGATGCATGGATGGATGGGTGGGCAGACAGGTGGTTAGATGAATATTTTCTCACCAACCTTTATGTAATGAAAAATAGACACTAAAGAGATGTCAGCCCAGGATGAGGAGTGCAAACCAAGACCCAAGGCTCATGCAAGAGATGGAGTTTTGGGGCTTCCCTGGTGGCGCAGTGGTTGAGAGTCCGCCTGCCGATGCAGGGGACACGGGTTCGTGCCCCGGTCTGGGAAGATCCCATATGCCGCGGAGCGGCTGGGCCCGTGAGCCATGGCCGCTGGGCCTGTACGTCCAGAGCCTGTGCTCCGCAATGGGAGAGGTCACAACAGTGAGAGGCCCGCGTACCGCAAAAAAAAAAAAAAAAAGAGATGGAGTTTTAACCATGGCTCTTGCTGAGTCTGGGCTTCTTTCACATTTTTATAAATGATCCAGAAAAGGAAGTTCAGAGTAAAACTCACACATCTGTGGAGGACACAGAGCTGTTTGGGTAGCGAGGAGCCGTGCCCCAAGATGTGAGCTGGCAGACAAGTAGACCTGGCTTGGGTGTGAGCAAAGCAAGCCACTGCGTTTAGGTAGAAGTTACCTGAGGTATGAGATGGCGCTCCTCCGTGATTAGCATTGGCAGGAAAGAGCGAGGACCTGGGAGTCGCTCCATTCACTCAGTTAATTAAGCTCCTACTATGTGCTGGGCTTTGTGCTCAGAAATGCACCTCCTACCCTTGAAATATCTCAGAGTCTGAGGAGGAAGAATATATTTCCAATGTAGTGGTGAAAACAGACATGGAAGGAAATAGAGACAGACATACAAGGAAACAGAAATAGAGGCTAGCAGTGCTCATAGAAAGATATTCTAAAGTGCTGAGAGACCTCAGAAGACAGCCGCTCTGCTGGGGTTGGGGTGGGCAAGGGAGGGTTCATTCATTCATTCCTCCCTTATTTAATGCACATTCCAAGGATTCACCGTGCGCCATATCCGGAAGGCACAAAGTTAAACAGATAGGGAGCCTTGTTTCAAGGAGTTTCCAGTCCAGTGGCGGATATGGAGAAGTGAAGTGTGGGAGGGGCCGTGAGGGGAGATGTGTGATTCAGAAAGGACGTTCTAGTAGGATTCCACTCAAGGGATATGAAATCTTGGCTTAGACTTATAGTCATCCTCTGAGTTCGTTAGAAAAGAGAGGAGGTGTAGGTAATCCCGCTGGAAAAAGCAGAGTGGGCAAGGCTTCAGCAGAGAGAGCTTCAGGGTATTGGGGGCAACTGCAGGGCTCCTGTGGCTGAAGCCAAGGCTTCTTGGGGTAGGGCGGGGGGCAGGGTACAGGGAGGGACAACATGGTGGGGGGAGGGTAACTGCAGGAGAGGCAGCCAGGATGACGGGAGCCACCACGGGCTGTGGCCAGGGATGTGGCTCTGAAGGATCTTAAGTAAGACAGTGGCATGATCCAGGTTAGTATTTTAGGAAGATTATTCTGGCCTCAGTGGAGGATGGACTGGGAACTGGGGAGGAGAAGGGAAGGCGAAACCAGGAGCAACGAGAACCTCTGAAATCACCCAACAGGAGCTTATGCGTGGAGAATAGAATGAATGAATGGACCCACAATGACCTAGGAAGTGGGGTTGGCCTGGTGACATCAGCCAATAAGACTTGGGAAATGTCATACTCTCGCCAAACATACAGGGTGTCCTGTGGGAACAAGGCTGAGACCAATACCCAGAAGCAACGCTAGACAGGAGGGGGGAAAGAGCACGGGAGGCGTGGGTCCTGGGCTGAGCCATGGCTCCGTGACCTCGGACAATTGTCTGACCTGCCCATGTCCCCACTGGGACTGCTGCGAGAATAAAATGAGATAACATTGTTAAGTTATTTGTAAACTACAGGGTCGGTACCTGGAGTGATGTTGGGTAGTTCTGGCTCTTGCACATTAGGAGGTAAAAACCTCTTAATGGCTGGAGAAGCTCCAGAGATGGGCACTGGGGTGATTAAGGGGTTGGAAAGTTTTCTTTATAGAGACGCAATGAAAATATTAGAGCTACTCAATCTGGAAAGAATGAAGGGAGTCTGCCAAAGCTTGGGCTTTATAGCCCAGGAGTGGAGAGGGAGGCAGGCAGACTGCCTGTGTGCAAATCCTGACTCTAGGGACTTCCCTGGCGGTCCAGTGGTTGAGACCCTGTGCTTTCACTGCAGGGGGCAAGCGTTGGATCCCTGGTTGGGGAACCAGGATCCCCCATGCCTTGCAGCGTGGCCAGGGAGAAAAAATTCCTGACCCTACAGTTCGAGATCCTCCTAGGGCCTTGGGCAACCTCCTTAGCATCTTTAAGCCTTAGTTTCCTCGATTATCTAACTGGGGGATGATGATCCTGAGCTGATTGCTGTGATTAGATGGCATAATGATGTGACCTAGCTGTTGGGAGGATTGAATGACCCGATGCAGGTAAAGAGCTTAGTACAGGGAGTGGCACGTGATAAGCACTGACTGTTAGCCATTAACAGGAACTGGGAAACGGGTGTCTGTGCAGTTATTCCCCGGATCCTGCAGGGCAGAAGAATACCTCTCTTGTGCTTGAAGAAACAAGTTGTCGCAACTAAGGAAAGGTAGAGGGCTCTCCCACAGTGGATGGAAAGTGATGAAATTCATCAGACTGAAAAAACTGCGTGGGCAACTCTGGGCTCCCACCCTGCAAGTTGGCGGTTGAGGGCAGCTAGGCGGGGAACAGCAGCCCCGCACCCTGTCGTATTCCCTGGGTCACTTGCGCACACCAGCGCTTAATACTGATTTGCCACCTCACAAGTCTCTTGGCTGTCAGTGAGGGACGGAGCACGTGGGAGGAAGCGGGTGGGGAGAGCCCTCAGCTTTGGCTGCTCTTACACGGAGAAAGTCTTTGCTGCCGAGACAACCCGGGACAGCTGTGCAGTCTCCAGGTCCCAGAGTGATCCCTGCACAGTGCGTGCCCCAAACTACAGATGGCACTAGGTTTATCTTCCCTGGGAGAGGAAGAGCCTTCTGCTGACACATAGAAATTACTCAGGTCGAATCTCTTGTGGCTTTCGCTGTCACCAGAAACCCTCCCCTGAGAGGCAGCTGAATCACACTGCCTATCTTTAGTTGGTCCACTTTGTAGGGTTGGCAGCCTGGAAGGTCGTTATTGCAAACGATACTAATCTCTGAGCTGAACTCCAGAGTGAAGCTGCTGCTCTACGGATGCCGTAATTACATGGAGCAGATACTTATGCGTTCGCTATATGCGAAGCACTGCATATACTGACAACACTTGCCCAAAGCCTAGAAAATAATCGATTGCAGTTGCGTTGTGCGTTACATCTTTTATCTGTAATACTAACTCGCAGAGTTTATTGAGAGCTCACTGTGCACCAGGCACCATGTCAATGAAAACCTCCAAACAACACTCTAAGTATGATTGCCCTTCTCTAGTGTCAGATGAGAAAACTAGGGGTTCGCTATATTCAGTGTATTACCCGAGAGTCCTGTAACTAGCGGGTGGTGCAACAGGATCCACATCCAGCTCTGTCTCTGGAGGCCATGGGTTTGACCACTAGGCTACACTGTCCTTGACCTCTAACAATAGCTTTGTGAAGTTAATCGTTATCATTCCAGTTTTACAGATGAGATGCCAATGCCCAGAGAAGTCTTCCCTAAATCGCAGTTAATAGATAGCAGAGCCCAGCTCGAAGCCAGATCCTCTGACCCCGTATTCAGTGTGTTTATTAGCGCAACTCCCATCCCTCCGTCAAAGAACGTCTGGGCTACTAAGGGAACAGGCTTGCCAACACCGATGCCCATTGCTGATGGGGTTCAGTAGCAGGACCCCTGTTCTGGCATATTGCTCAGGCTGGTTGGGAGGAGGGGGGTGTTTTCTCCCCTTGAGGACACAATATACCCTTAGTTACACCCACATAATGTGGTGGTGTGCTTTTGACCTAAACCCCCAAAGCTACAGAGACCTCCTCTCAGCCAGTGCTGTGTGAGCTTAAGAACACTTGACTAACAATATCACCCTCCCTGAGGTGGGGGGCCACATCCCATCCTTTTATTATGTAAAAGAAACAGAAGAAGGCTTCTCCCCAAAGGAGGCTAGGGAAATGACCCCAGAAAAACTGAAACCTAGACTCTGCCTCAGTTCCACTTGGTAGTGTCCACTTCTAGCAGTGCTTTGAAGGCTTAACCTAGCAGGCTTCAAGATGATGACCTTGATGCTTGCATTTTGAGGTCCTAGTCTAAGCTCTTCCTCTGTCATCCTAGGGGAACTGGGGGCAAGTTACTGGAACACAGAGCCCTCATTCTCCACCAGTAAGAATCAAATGTTCACCCCTGTTATCAACCTCTTAGGAAGGTTGGAGTCATAGACACCTGTGAACCATGCTTTGAAATCCTAGGAGGAAAGACATCGTAGAAACTTATTTTATCATCAGTATCGCTGGAAACGGTATATTAAGCACCGACAGTGTGATGACTGAGGTAGAGTTGGGTGACCGTCAGTATTTCGGTGCCTGGCAGGAGGGATGAACGCCTGCAGGTCAGCAGGAAGAACTCTGTTTTGCGCCCAGGTTTTGGGCCACTGCTGTTCAGAGCACGTCCCTGCCTCCGGCTTTTTGGGAAAGCACATGGTCTATTGCAGTGCTCCGCCAAGAGCAAAGGGCTTTTAAGTTACACTTGGCTACATTTATTTCATAGTTATCCTGTGAATGAGGTATCCCTTTCCTTAGATGAGGTAACTGGGTCCCCAAAAAGTGAAATCCCAACTCTCCTCTGCTAAGGGGCATCTCCCCCTATAGTCTTCCAGAAAGCTGCCTGGATGCTCCTTGGGAGAACGCTCCCACAGCCCTAGGAGCTTAGAAGCAACGAGGCGTGCCTTCTCCTCTCTTGGAGGGCTCCCCTCTGCCCTCCCAGCCCTCCAGTGCATGTGTCCACTTGGAGGTTCACTCCAGTCTGAGACCAGTCGTGGCTGATTTGGGAGAAGCCGGCAGCCTGGCAGGCGGCTGGCTTCGGGGCCACCAACAGAGCCCCCCTCCTGGTTCTAGTCTGCCCTATAATTAGGTGTTTTAATTGGGCATTCTGTTTATACTCAGCCACAGCTGTTGGCGCTGGCTTAGGCCTCACACAAGCAATACCTGCTTGGCTGGAACCCTGTTCTCCCCAGGGAAGATGGTGTTTACTATAAAGGGGATGCAGCCTGGGGCCGCACACATCCTGGCCTTCTGCAGTGGGTTGGGAGCCTGGGCTCACCTTCCGGGATGATCTTGGCTAATCACAGGGCTCCGCTTTCCCCTAGAATGCCACTTAAAGTCACTGGGCTGCACGTCACATCCGTCATTGCTGTACCTCCTCCGAGATCAGTGTGAGAAGCCTCTAGATGAGTAGTGGGAGTCATAGACGTTTTGATCCAGGGTGAGACCATTTACTGAAACCCAAAGGAGTCAGCTCTCTGGAGGAAAGCCTCGTTTAACTAAAATTCTGTTCCTTTGGGCTGAAATGATACCAACCTAAAGTATAACAACATGGGGAAATGAAATTTTTATTATCATTACATACTAAACATCAGGTATCTGCAATGTGTTCGCTGAAACATGGAGTCCATTGAAGGAAAAGCACAGTCCGCCTGTACAAAGCTGGTCGGACTGTCTTTTCAAGGCTAAGCTTCTTGGCTTACCCTGTTCCCGATCTATCTGACCCTATTGGAACCCAGGCCTACAGGGCCAACCACGCCATCCCCATCCCTAGGTTCCCCTAAGGAACCAAGTGCTGCCTAAGAACACCTCCCTTCTTTGAGTGTGGACCCGTGTGGTGGAGGAGCAGAGACACAGGAAACCATCAGAACAAGCCCATGCGGGAGAACTTATCATGTACAAGACAGGAGAGGCACTAAGAGCGCCTGGGTTTGGGGGCTGGAGTTACAGACAGGGTGAACTAAGGGAGCAGATGCAGTGTGAAGAGGTGGGAGAAGCAAAGGCACAGGTGGGGCAGGGGCACATGTGTAACAGGAATAAGGGTTCTCACCTCAGGAGCGGCCTATCTGCCGATCATGAACTAGGAGCTTCCTAAGCAAATGGGGCACGTAATCCTACCAAGTGTTAGAAGGTGGAGATTGGTCTTGATCTCACAGGCAGTCGGGAGCCATTTTAGTCTTTGGAGCACCAGGACATGATAATAGTGGTATTTCAGCAGAAATCTTTCCTTGGACGTGTACACGATGGATTGACGTATTATGATCTCAAGGCAGGGAGAGCCTTTGGATAAGGCAAAATATTCTTAAGGATCATGGCAGCGGGACTCAAAAGCAACTTGAGGGCAAGGTCAATGATGCAAACTCCTTAGAGCTTCCAAAGTATTCTGTTATGTTATCCCACTTGGTTCATATAAACACCTCCTTGGGGAGAGTATTATTACTCTCATTTTACAGGTTACAAGAGAGATTCAAAGGGGCTCCACTTGCCCCTGTGATTGAAATATGGACTGGAGCCTGGGTCTTCTCTTTCCCAGTCCTCTGCTCTGCTCCTTCCAATACATTTACCGACCTACTCTTGGTGGTGGTGGTGTTTTTTTGTTTGTTTGTTTGTTTTTGTTTTTTTCCGGCCACACCGTATGGCTTGCAGGATCTTAGTTCCCTGACCAGGGATCAAACCTGGGCCCCTGGCAGTGAAAACCCGAAATGCTAACCACTGGACCACCAGAGAATTCCCTTGTTGTTGTTTTCCATATCCCTCTTAGTACCCAGGCTAGGGAAGCACCAATGGGGGCTCAGACGCCTCTTAGAGAAGGAAATCAGAGTTTCTTGGTGTAATTTTGAATTACTAGCATCATTGTACTGGCACTACCATATTCTCTGCCCTATCTAACTTGCCTAGCCATGAATTCGATAAATTCATTCAATAAATGCAGTGCCAAGTATGTGTCAGGCACTTCACTGGGTACTTGAGATCTGGGAATGAACAAGGCCCATCCCTGCTCTTGGGGAGTTTATGTTCTAGTGCATCTCACTGTCCACTCGAATACTCTGTGGCGATGAGAATATTCAGATCTGTGCGGCCGACATGGTAGCCACCAGCACCTTAAATGCGGCCAGTGTGAGGAAGAACTGAATTTTTCGTTTTATTTTACACGTGGCTGGTGGCTAGCACAGTTCGGATGGAATATTTTTATGGACAATAGTGAAGGGGAATTCCAAATTGACACCCAATTGCTAAGAAAGGCAAACTACAGGACGAAATAAGTCTTTTCCTCGGGATAATGGAGGCTGCTCTTCTAGCATGTGGCTGCCACTCCAGAAATGGAGATGGGCCTTTTAGCCTTCTCTCTTCCCCTCAAGGAAATTGTCTTCCTGACAAGCTAAAAATGGCATCTCATTTTCCTGAAGCATCATTCTCTTTGTGTCTTATCTACTGAACACAGAACAATAGTTGGAGGAACCCAACTTGTATTGCATCTGGGAGAGCAGCTGAAGGGGGTAGACAGAGCATGAATGGCTTAGAGAGAGAGAATACGGTCCTTTCCCGCTGGGATGAAGCACAGTGAGGCTTGAGGCTGTCACCTGTAGAGAGGGCTGCAGTTTGAAGTGGCCACTTTCCGTTTCTTTTGGTCTTTGTAATAAGCATGACTCCTGCTTTGGTATCTGTTGTCAATTCCCACTGAGGATTCTCCATGACCCTTCCCTCCCTCCCTCCCTCCCCTGCAGGCCACTCTTCATGATCAGCCCACACCTGGCTCTTCTGTTTTACCCATCATTGTCATCTAAGGGGAAAGAAACAGCCCAACTTCCTCCCCCCCCTCCCCCGGTGTATGAAAGGGAAGAGAATCCACAGGACATATAACTCACAGGCTATCAGAACTGGAAGGGGACTTTGAGATCCATCTAAGCCCTTTCCATTTTCTACGATCCCAGGAAGGTTAGGGACGTGCCCAGGGTCACACAGTGACAGAGCCAGGACCAGAACTGGCTGTCCCACCAGCTCAGTCCTTTTCCCAGGGATGCACAACGGACAGTCAAAGGGGCGGAAAGAAGACATGGGTTGGAGCACTGGATTGGGTACATGACAAGGATTTGTGAGTCCTGGGTTCCAAGTTGGCTCTGCACTAACTCACTGTGACCTTAGGGAAGTTGTTTTTCTTCTCGAAGCCTCAGTTCCCTGCTCTATGAAATGGAGAAGTTAGCCCCCACCTTCACAGTCCAATGGTGAATAGGAGTTTCAGTGAAGCCCCAGAGCTCTGAAGCACATTTAATGAAGTTAATACCCCCTGTCACCTCATGCTGCAGAGCACCGCGAATGCAATTTAACACACAAGCCCAAGGAACATGCAGCCCCTTGCCCGACTCAGCTTTTCAATTTCCCACCTCGTCCATAAAAAAGACTCAGGTAGCAGTTGACTTTTTGGCTTGTAGCCTTCTGTGGAAAGGGCCTGAACATTTTATACCTTTTTTTTTTTAAGGGAAAGTGAGGATCAGGTTGTGGGTCGGGGAGGTGGCTCGGGCTAGAGAATGTGGCCACTCAGAGTGATGGTCTGCCACCATCGAAGGGGCTTTGCCCAGCCAGCTTCAGAAAAGCCTCCCATGTCAATGAAAATGGTTCTGCAGAGCAGGGCATGCTCTCTGCTCCAGAATAATGCCCTCAGCTCTTATCTTTCCCTCCCACCCCGAGAGGGAGGCTTATCAACCCAGGGGGAAGCAGGCAGGGGGAAGTGACTCACTCAGGATCCTCTTTTGAGCTGGGGACAGAGTCAAATTAGCCTTTGTCAATTGAGGCTTAAGGCCCTAGGATTCTAAAACGGGATTTATATTTAGAAAAAAGAGAACAGAGCAGAATGCACTTATGTAAACCTTGTGGCTAAAGAGAAACCTGGTCCAAACGTAGGTAATTAATTACAATCTGCTTTGGTTTTCTTACTGATTAATTTGTCTTGTTTCCTGGGGTTCGGAGCTAATTTGAGAAATCGTTTGTATCCAAAAACACTGCAGCGCCCCTGTCCCGGTTACACACAGCACAGGTGTTGCTGGGCAACTCGGGGGGCTGGTTAAGGAAGAGGGTCAGTTAATTAGGACGGAAGGAATGAAGCCCTGCATTTCCGCCTACGATTACCTTGCGGTGGCCTGAGAGGCATCAAGCGAGGCCCACTGCAGTTGGGGGTGACATTTGAATGAGGCAATAAAAATAAACTGCTTGGAAAATTCTTAAGCGCTTTTGGCCTTGAAAGTCACGCAGGGCCATCTAGAGCTGAGTCAGGTCCTCTTGGTGCCTTGGAAATGTAGGACCACGTCTCTCGCTGGAGCCAGCGACTGGATTGGATTCTTAAGCTCGCACGATTTTAAGCCTAAGCCTGGTAACTACCGCTGCCTCCCTCTCTAAGCCTCAGCTTCCTCATCTTGTAAAACACCTCAGAGACGTGCCCTGAGGATTAAATAAGCTTGTTCTGTTACGCTTCCTCCTTTCCCTGCCCTCTCCCCGCGGCACCCCGCTCATTTCCAGCATCCAGTTCCCACATCTCAGGGAAGGGCGCACAGCTGTCTCTCCAGACTCTGCTCCCTTCACACCAAGGGCGGTTCTAGCTCTTCTCGAAGGCTCTGTAGTGCCCCAGTGTGGAGGGCTGGAGTAGGACCGGGGGCAGCGGGGGGTGGGGGGGAGGTCAAAGAAGGAAGCAGGACCCTGGGTGGGAGGGCTGCCCTGCCAAATCGCAGCTGAAAGGCCTGAGGCAAACCAAGGGGTCCCCTCTAGCGCTGCTCCCTAAGAAGGGGGTCCCAAGGCCTCTGAGCAAAGTAGCACCTGCCCAGGGGCTAAAGAAGTGGTGCTAGATCAAAAGGAAATCGAGCAGCATGGTCTAAGCAAAAAAGGCAGAGCCACAGCCTAGCGATATGCCAAGAGCACAGTTTGGAGACTTAGGAAACCTGGCTTCCTGTGCTTGTCATTTGCCTGGGCGGGTCTTAGTTCTTCATCTGTAACACGAGAGGATTGATCTCAGAGGCGTGATATTCCATGAGCATCCTCAACATCATACCTTAATACGTACACTGTTAGCAGAATCTGAAATCACAGACACACACACACACACACACACTCTGTCACGCTCAGGGGTGCCCGACGTGGTCCTGGGTATTAGTAGACATCTGATAAATCTAGATATTCCAGGCTGTGGGATACTGGACAAATGGGCTGTATTTCTCTATCCATAAAATAAAGTTAGTGATTGCATTCTGTTTCCTGTTTCCTTCCCTCCTAAGGCATTGAGGGAGGAGGGCTTGTGAGGTAGAAGGGCTCCAAGCTCTCAGAAGTCTAATGGGAAAACAAGAGCTTATTTATTTTTTAAAAAAAAACAAAAAACAGGCTCTTCTTTGATGCTTCCTCAGGGCCCCCAGGCCACCTAGGGTGGCAGTGTGCTTTCTACCCATCTGAGGGGACATCGCCTGATTCCCTGAGCTCTGGGGGCAAAGGCCCAGGGGACTGGATGACGTGGCAAAGGGGTGATGGTCTGGGGGATGGGCGTTAGGACAGCTCTCGCTTCCCAACGTGTTTGGTCAAGTCCCATTTATGATATAGAAAGTGCCCATGAAAGGGGAAGCAGTAAGTCATTTCAGGAAATTGGCCTGATCTCTCAGCAGCCTCATGGCGCTGGAACAGGCAGGGTAGAATTTCCTGGGATTTCAGCTGCAGAGTAAACCTCCCAGGCATCGGCCAAGACCTGTTCGGTCCAGGAGAATCCCATAGCGGCCTTAACCTTAGAGCCAGGGAAAGTGGGGGAGGGCAGCGGGTGGTGGGGTTGGGAAGGGGACATAGACCTTGAACTTGCCACTTCTTGCCATTTCACATAACTGTAACAGAGCCCTGAAATCAGCCTCAGTTACCCAGGGGACTGAGCTCAGGGAGGTTAGGCCATTTACCCGGGGTCTCGCATCTTGACAGGAGCAGCCGCAGATTCCAGCCCCACTCTGTCCGACTCTGATTCTGTGTTCTGGCCGCTCCATTTACCTCCTCCTTTAAGTACCAACCTATGACTCTTGGCCAAGTAACAGCCTAAATCAGATTTAAATGGCGGCAGGAATGAGATGGGATGTATTCGTGACGAAGGACTCAGACTAGCCAGGGTCAGTTGGTTCTGGGATGGAGGCCTCCCATCTCCTGCATCAAATACTGAGGTGCCTGCTTAATGCTGAGGTTGGGCTCACTAGCTTATACCAGCCAATGCTCCACTGGTGTTACTTTCCTGCCTCTTTTCCCTTTCCTGAAAAGCTGGACATCCATTCGTTTTCTATTACACCACACTAGAAACTTAGTGACTTAAAACACACGCATTTATTATCTCCCAGTCTCTGTAGGCCAGGAGTCCGGGCTTAGCTGGGTTCTTTGTTCAGAGTCTGGTTGCAATTAAGCTGTTGACCGGCCTGTGTTGTTATCTGGCGGCTCAACTAGGATCCACCTCCAATCTCATTCAGGTTGCTGGCAGAATTCATTTCCTCTTGGTGTAGGACTGAGGGCCCCAGTTTTCTGCTGGATGTTGGCTCGGAGCCACTGTCTGGTCTTAGAGGCCACTGACATTTCCCTGACATGTGACTCTTCCCATAGCCAGTTCACAACATGCTGCTTCTTCAAGGCCAGCAGGGCAGCGAGTCCCTTAGAGTCTTATATGTGTATCACAGTGGAAGCACAGAAGTGACATCCATCACCTTCGCCATATTCTGTTGGACAGAAGCAATAGGGCTGGCCAGACTCATTCTGTTGGGTCTCACCTATACTCTATGGGAGAGGATTATACAGCAGAGTGAATGCCAGCAGGCAGAGATTACTAGGGTGTCACCGTATACTCTGTCTGCCACATATCTAGACCTTTAACATCTTCATAAAGTTCACTTTTTAAAAAAATTATTTAACACCTACTCTGTGCCAAATACTATACCATCTATTAGGGCTGCAAAGAATGTCAGAAATGGTCTCAGCTTCATATAGGTCACAGTCTATTGCACAAGACAGATCATTTAAATATAATGCAGGAGGCGCTGGGGTGCAGCCATGTACCGGATGTTCCGGGTGCCCAGACCAGTCAGGGATAGCTTCCAGAGGAGACGAACACTCCACTTCCATGTGGAGTGTTAAAGCACAGGTAGGAAGCATCCAGGTAACCAAGGGTAGGGTTGACCTTGCAGAAACAGGAACACACAGGAGGAAGGTTTGGAGTGTGAGACAGGATCCAGGGAACAGCATGCTTGAGGCTGAAGCTGAAGAGCAGACAGGACTGAAGCCACAGAAGGTGCAGGGTACATGGTAAGGAGGTTGTACGTGTTCTTGGAGGTGACAGTCTGTAATGATAGGATGGGCAAGCTTTATATTGAGCCCTGAGTGGCAGCAGGTGTCTAAACTAGCTACCCCGCTTTGCTCTGAATCCCTGCGGCCCTTACTGACGCCTCTTTTTGCCCCTTCCTATCACAGGTTCAACTACACTGGTTGTCACTCACACAGTGGACCCCAAGACTGTCCAGTTCTTTTGCCAGCTTGGATTTTGGTCTCCACAAATACCTCTTTTTTTTTCCTAGTGTAAATTACTCCTTTTTTTTTTTTTTTTGAGAAAATAAGATTGATTTTATATGCATTTCTCATATTCTGTGCTTTAACTTTTTAAATTAAACCAACAATGTAACAATAAAGAAAAACTGCTAGAAAAGATTACTTGTAATCCATCACCCTAATACAACTTCAGCATCTTTTTTTAAATCTCCTATTCTTATTTTTCTTATTAAAGTACAGTTGATTTACAATGTTGTGTTAATTACTGGTAATATATATAATATATATATATTATATATATATATATATTATATATATATAATATATATATATATATATACATTGTTTTGCTTTGTTTTTACATTCTTTTCCATTATGGTTTATCATAGGATATTGGATAGAGTTCTCTGTGCTATACAGTAGGACCTTGTTGTTTATCCATTCTGGATATAAAAGCTTACATCTGCTAATCCCACCTTCCCACTCCATCCCTCCCCCAGCCCCCTCCCCCTTGGCAACCACCAGTCTGTTCTCTATGTCCGTGATTCTGTTTCTGTTTCATAGATAGGTTCATTTGTGTCATATTTTAGATTCCACATATAAGTGATATCATATGGTATTTGTCTTTCTCTTTCTGACTTCAGTTAGTATGATGTTCTCTAGCTGCATCCATGTTGCTGCAAATGGCATTATTTCATTCTTTTTTTATGGCTGAGTAGTATTCCATTGTATGTATGTACCACATCTTCTTTATCCATTCATCTGTCGATGGACATTTAAGTTGTTTCCATGTCTTGGCTATTGTGAATAGTGCTGCTATGAACATAGGGGTGCATGTATCTTTTTGGATTACAGTTTTGTCTGGATATATGCCCAGGAGTGGGATTGCTAGATCATACTTTTAGTTTTCTGAGGAGCCTCCATACTGTTTTCCACAGTGGCTGCACCAACTTACATTCCCACCAACAGTGTAGGAGGGTTCCCTTTATTCCACACCCTCTCCAGCCACACAAATACCTCTTGAAATAAGTGGCAGCAGAATGGGATTGGCTCTGGTAGAGTCTGGGCCACACATAAGACTCAGTGGTGTCCCTCTGCCTCTCATCCTCCTTCAAAGGTCCACCCAAGAATCCCATGATAATAACCCATCCTCCTGGTAGAAGACCCTCAGCTTAATTCTTCAAATCCAGGGCTTATTTTTGTTTATCCGTGTATTCCTTTGGAAACTGACCTCCATCCTTCAGTGGAGGGAGAGGCATGGGGGTGGGGTGGGAAAGAGGGATGCCGGCCAAGAACATGAGTTTGAAATGAGTTTGAAAATAAGACCCGTTTTGATCCCAGGACTGTCTTGAACGGTGTTCTTAATCTTTCTGCACCACGGTTTCATCATGTATTAAGATGCAGGCAGTAATACCCACTCCACCAAATTGGCTTAAGGATCACATAAGCTGATACCTGGAAATGCACAGTACATACCAGGTGTTCCATTAAGGTTGGCTTCCTCCTCTTTCTGATATGTGCTTGTTGAAGTGGTCATGGGGTGACTTCCCTTAAGGGCAGGAGCCATGGTTTCCAACCATCTTTATATTCGCAGCCCTCAGCATAGTGTCCGGCAACAGATCCGGACACGACACGTGCTGGTGAAGGAGTATTTGAGTGAATGAACAAACAAATGAACTGTCATGAGTCGGACTGAGAAAGCAGTGCCGTCGTGTTTTGTAGCAAGTTCCCATGGAAGATTGTCACTGCACTTCGCCTCATTGTGATCCAGAAACAGTGGCCGCGCTGGTCCTGGCGTCCATCTGCTCTGAGGACGTGTGGCCTGGCGGCTGAGCACACACTTGAATGCCACACCTTCCTCTTCCCGGCCACATTCTGCAGCCTCTCTAAGCCTCACTTTTCCCACCTGTTCGGTGAGGGAAACAATGGCACCTACCCCAAAAGAGCTAGGGATTGAATGAGATCATTTCTATTTAAAATGTTAGTACATTGCCCGGCTTCTAGTAAACACTCACTACATCTTAGCTAAGAAATCACTTGTTTGATGAGGTATGTGGTGACGGTATATGGCGACGATGGCTCTGTTTGGTCTGTACTTTTCCCTGACCCACAAATGCTGGGAGTCAGAGCCTCTTATGAAGATTTGGGCTGAAACCATTTCTGAAGGACTAAAAGTCATCCGTGTTTAAGTATTTTGAGCTGAGTCTAGTGGCTTGGAGGAGGGAGGAGGTGGAAATGGGAGAAGGAAAAAAATTAATCTCCGCAACCTGGAATGATTCCTCCTTTTCATCTGTTTCTCCCAGATCCTTTTTGGTGGGGTGTGGGTGGGGCTGTTCCCTCCATACGCGTTAAATCCCACCTGCCAATCATTGCGACCAAAATTAACCTCATGGGCCCAGTGGTACCTCAGAGCTCTGGGCAAGAAAAAGCGGGTCAGAGTTGGAGTCACCCCTCTGCCGTACGCTGCTGTGTGAGCTGAACTAGAATTTGAACCTCTCTGTTCCCTCCTTCTCATCTGTGATATGACAGTAACAAGGATGCTCTGCCTACCTCTCAGGGCTGTTAGGAGGACCCAGGAGTGATCATATAAAAGTCTTGAGCAAAGTTTCAGCCCTACTGTCGTGTTTATCGGTTGAGCCCCATCCTCCTTCTCCCCGGCACGTCCTACCTCCCTGAGAACAGTCACTTCTCGGCTTCCTGTGTCTTTTTGCAGGAGCTTTCCTGCCTTCCACACACCTCGGAGCACTTCCGCATTGGGCCACCGGTCTGAAAGGCGTCTGGGGGCTCCCTGTGGCTCTGTATTAACCTTCCCGCCCTCCACAGTGCTGCTCTTTTATGCAGTGGACACCTTTGCCCCCAAACCGGCTGGACTTTCCTCTGCAAGGATGCAGAGACTCTGCACAACAGACAGTGCCCTTCCAGGGGTGCCTGATTTCCATGGTTTTCTATAGAACCCATAACCTAGAAACAGAATCTTCTGGACTGACAGAGAGTCAGAGACCGAAGCCTTAATGTGAAACTGAACCGAGCGGCTAGAGCCCAGACCTGCGTTCCATCCTCAGGTCTCTCGTAGAGGAGGAAAAGTGTATGAAAGTACGCAGAAATCGTAAAGTCCCAGAGAGGAGAGAGGAGATAATCATCAAAATATAAGTCTTGGCCATTTTTACTGAGCAAGATTTATAGGCAGGGACTGGACTAAGTGTCACTACCACATTCGTGATTTCCTTTCGTCTGATTCTGGGATCCTTGAGTCCCCCGTTTGCTGTGTGTCCTCGGGCAAAACAGAGGCAGCTTCTGATCCTCTGTTTCTCAGGGAATAATAATAGCTCAGCATGCACAGTGGATTGAACTTTTTTTTTTTTTTTTTTCGGTACGCGGGCCTCTCACTGCTGTGGCCTCTCCCGTTGCGGAGCACAGGCTCCGGACGTGCAGGCTCAGCGGCCATGGCTCACGGACCCAGCCGCTCCGGGGCATGTAGGATCTTCCCAGACCAGGGCACGAACCCGTGTCCCCTGCATCGGCAGGCGGACTCTCAACCACTGCGCCACCAGGGAAGCCCATGGATTGAACTTTTAACGCTTGTATCCTATTCCCTTGGGAGGTGGTTCAGCTATTATTTCTCCACAGCGGCGTGGGGAATAAAGAACCCCATAGGGAGCACTAGTAACAGGATCTCAGAGGAGGAAGGGAACCCTGGCCAGTCTCGCCAGTGCCTGATAACCATAGACACCCAGATCGGGGCTGGCTCTCCCTCCTCCCCTTGGATTCCTGCAGTGAGCGGAAACTCTGTCCCTCCCTTGCTTAGGGCCTCTCAGTGACTCCCAGCTTCCTTCCTGATGGAATCTGAACTCCCCTGCCTGCCTCCCGACAATCTGGGCTGTGTCCCCCCTCAGTGGAAGCTCTCCAGACAGCCACACATCACTGGCTGGTTTTCCCTTTGTGCCTTTTCTTGTGTTACTGCCTTATCTGGAAAGCTTTTCTTTCTTCCTCCAAATCTCATGTACTCCTCAAGACCTTCCCAGATGGTTGGAGATTGTTTTAGCAGAGAGGGGAGCTGGTGCCCAGTCTTGAAATATTCCTATTAGCATGGAACTTGCAGACATTTTTTTCTGGGAAAATTGCAAAGATTGTTAGGTAATATGCCATCTGTACAGATGTTTTTTTTTGTTGTTTTTTTTTTTTTTTTTTTTTTTGGTCCCCGGGCCCTCCCTTTTTCAGCCCCTCCCGTTGCGGAGCACGGGCTCCGGACACGCAGGCTCGGCGGCCATGGCTCACGGGCCCAGCCACTCCGCGGCATGTGGGATCTTCCCGGACTGGAGCACGAACCCGCGTCCCCTGCATCGGCAGGCGGACTCTCTACCACTGCGCCACCAGGGAAGCCCCAGATGTTATTTTTAAGTACCTAGTATATGCCAGATGCTGTGCCGAGCTCTTCAAATTCATGATCTGTTATTGATATTAGTCATCATTGTATCCTACAGGGTAGGTATCGTTGGCCCCATAGAAGAGACTGGGAAAGTGAATCCTCAGATTAATTAACTTGTCCGCAGTCCCACAATTAGTAAGAGGTGGGCTCCCAAGAATGTGCTCCTTTTACACGGCAAACACTCCCTTGTGCCTCCATGCAAAAACTCATTGGTCTTAGGGGGAGAAAAGGACTTGTCTAGATCCCAGGGAGACTTAGAGGCAAAGAGAAATGTATTTTCTTATGTCACCACCCATGGTCTAATGGCTGGTTTCCCCATTACAAATGGCTTCCTCCTTAACAGCAGAGGCCAGAGCCCCAGCCCCTTCTTAGCAGGAACAAAACAAGGCCTCTCCGCACGGCCGCTGGGCCCACCACATAAAAACACCAGGGCACCTAAGCAGCATTTTCCCTGCTAAGCACCCCCTGTGGAGAGCGGCCTAATAGGCTCTTTATGGGTTGGGAAGTAGAGCCTTGGTGATAGGAGAGAAAGAAGGGCTTCACCACAGGTTGAAGTTCTTCCACTGGAAAGCCTTCTTAAGCCCCCAAATAGCTCAGCATTTTTTTTTTTCCATCTCTGATTAGCTTCATATAAAAGCCCACAGCTTTTTCTTCCCGTTGATCGGCCTTTTGGTGGTAGCATCCCCGGCCCCCTGGCGGGCCTGCTCTATCCCATTGATTGTTAGATGCATGGCTGTCAGGCCATTAGCCCCGGCCAACTGAAAGGGTTCACCGCCAGGAGACTGATTGTGAAACTGGGTCTTTATGATCAATATGTCGTCCTCCATTAGGTTCATTTCCTCCGAAGGAAATGGGTCGGGCCATTAGGGTTTCTGTGTGTTGATGGGCCTCTCACTGCCCCCACTTCAGCTTCACAGGGAGGAGACCAGAGCCAGCAAGGACTTCGGAGACGTACTTGCTAGACTGAACTGCCCAGGCTCTTTGCAAGCCTGTCTTACTGGCCTTGGTGACCAAAAGTAGCCAGAATCCCATGTGTGAAAGTGACAGAATAAATGATTTTGTTATATAGGAAAGAGTGACCAACTCCACCAGGTACAGAAAACATGGCATAAGTTTGGGCACAGCTGGAAGGACTTTCCGAGCACAAGGGCTATTAAGCAAAAAAGAAACATTGTTGAATCCCCTTTTCTTAAGATCTGTAAGAACAGGAAAGATTCTTTCAAAGATACAACCTTGAAGAAAGTACAACCTTGTCTGGTCCTAAGGAGGAACGGACCGGATGGTCTCAAGATCCTTTGTCACCACAGACACAGTTTATCACTTCTAGTTGCTTCTGAGGACCTCAAAACGCTTTATAAATGTCCCATCTCTCTTTCTCAACCTGCTTGTGTGCAGTTTCATCACCTCCTCTTTGGAGATGAAAAAACTCAACCTCCAAATTGGGAAATGACTTCCTTCGGGGAAATGGCAGCTGCAAACCAGCGCCCGTGTTCTAGCTGCAAGGATCCACTGGGGCAACAGTATTCGGCCTGTCCTTTAGTTTTATTTAACTTTTACTAAAATAGCACCACTGCCCCCTCCTTGGCTTGCGTAGCTCTTAGCTGCTCCGCAAACGCTCCCCCACGTTCATTTGGCCTCTGATCATCAATTAAAAGTGGGATTAAATCTGTAAGGATCTTATTGGCCACTGGTAGCCAAGAGGGTAACCATATCAGAAACTGAAGTCTCGATTAATAGGCAGTAATGGGTGAGGGGGCTGCAGGATGTGAATTCAGGGGGTTACGCTGGTTACTCTAGAAGCATCTCCCATCGCTGGCCACTGGGGAGCCTGGACTCCTGTCTGCTCTGTATTTTGTGTTCATCCACCCCATCCTCATACCCTCCTGCTCCTGATGGGGGGCTCTGCTCATGGGGGATACTCTCTCTTGCCATGAAGTCCCATTACAACCTGGAAGGCACCCCAGATCTCCAGGATCACACCCAGTGAGAGGTTTAGGGGCCACTTCTCCCTGGGTTTCCAGAGAGGATGGAGTTTGGAGGCCATTGGCTGAGATGCTGCCCAGGGTTCTAGGCTCATGCTTTGTTTTTGTTTTTCTTGCGGTACGCGGGCCTCTCACTGTTGTGGCCTCTTCCATCGCGGAGCACAGGCTCTGGACGCGCAGGCTCAGCGGCCATGGCTCACGGGCCCAGCCGCTCTGCGGCATGTGGGATCTTCTGGAGCGGCATGTGAGATCTTCCCAGACCGGGGCACGAACCCGTGTCCCCTGCATCGGCAGGTGGACTCTCAACCACTGTGCCACCAGGGAAGCCCTAGGCTCATGTTTTGACTACTCAATATACTCCTTTGACTGATGCAGACTTTGGTCACTGCCTCCAGAACCAGCCCCTGGATTGGGACCACCACAGAGGTGACTGGACAGCTGACCTGTCAGGGTAGAGCCACCCAGATCCAGGGAGGCTTCTAACAATACCGGCTTCACCATTTGTCATGAGGCTTAACGTCTAAGTGCCTGATACATAGAAGGCCTTCAATTGTGGACTTCCTTATCCTTATTTTTCTCCTACTAGAGAACAAAGATGCAGAGTTACCTGTTTGCACTTTGTTCTCAGGATAGCTGTCAGCTGCAGGCAGGCTCAAGCTGCCTCAAATCATCCATAAAGAAGCTGGCACTGGGACTTCCCTGGTGGCGCAGTGGTTAAGAATCCACCTGCCAATGCAGGGGACACAGGTTTGAGCCCTGGTCCAGGAAGATCCCGCATGCTGTGGAGCAACTAAGCCCGGGCGCCACAACTACTGAGCCTGTGCTCTAGAGCCCGTGAGCCACAACTGCTGAGCCCGTGTGCCACAACTACTGAAGCCCGCGTGCCTAGAGCCCCTGCTCCGCAAAAGGGAAGCCACCGCAATGCGAAGCCTGCGCACTGCAATGAGTAGCCCCCGCTCACCGCAACTAGAGAAAGCCCGCGCACATCAGCAAAAATAAATAAATAAATAAATTAAAAAAAAAAAACAAAAAACCTGGCACTGAGCAGGTAACTCTTCATGGAGCACAACAAAAGCCTCTGTATTTCCACCTAAAACCACATTACAAAGCACCATCTGCTTTGCAGATACACTCTAAAAGAATTCCTCGATTTGGCTTAGTGGCGCCAGTGGCCTCTTTATATGACGAGACTCTCCAACCAAGAAAAATAGAAGTTGGATTCTGTTTGCCCCGGTCTAGTGCAGATCCTGGAAAAGGAATGAGATATCTGATTAATTGGGTCATCTTTTAATTGAATTCACAGTATTAGATGTCGCAAATTTATCAATTGGTATCCTGGATGTTGAGAACATTTAAAAAAAATCCTATATTAGTTTCAAATGTTTCTAAAAGTTGAGATTGTCTTAGCTACACAAAAGAATGATACAATTTAACTTTGGTTGCACAGGGAGCTTTACCCACTTGGAGGATTACCTATTTGACCCCTTGTCTCTTTTCCTGCACAAATAAGTCCTTAGTCACAGAGAACCAATGCACAGAGCAGATGGGATGCCAAGGCCACGAGCATGCATCTACCAGCAAACCAAAGCCAAGGACCGAACAACTTCAAATAACTGGAAAGTTCAACAAATTCGTTTTCTACTTAATTGAATCAAGGTCTTACTATTTTGAAGAAATATATTACTATTTACATTAGTATATAATGTAAATGCCTGTTGTTTTTCACTACAGGTGTCAGATATTTGAGTTTTGTCAAGTGCAATAAAGTAAGGGATTAACTCCCCTCTATGAGTGAGAGATGAGTCAGCCTGGAGAACCTGGGGGTCTGGGTAACCTGTCTGCTTAAGCCAAGGATGGCTTGAGTATTTAATGACCTCAGTATTGAACAAGTTTGGAGCTGAAGGTATTCCTTAGACAGGAAATAGGAATTCAGTGGGTAGCCTAAAAGAAGTGTCTGGCTTCCAAACAGAGACAAGGAATCATAGTCAAGCTAACAGAGAAAGCTTTTGGGATATGGTACCCTAAACCAGACCCAGAGTCTGTTAATGATACTTGGTGTAGATGTAGTTAGGCCAGACCCCCAGATTCTCCAGGGGACAGTAACTGAACTCATCACCCATTACCACCCCAGCCCAAACTTGTTTCTACCCTGCATTCTCACTCAGGGGTGTCTGCGCCATCCACATAGGCCTTCAAGCTACAATTGCTAACCCGTCTCCAAGCTTCATTCAGTCAACAACCCAAACATCTT
Source organism: Monodon monoceros (assembly GCF_005190385.1). Classification (NCBI taxonomy): domain Eukaryota; kingdom Metazoa; phylum Chordata; class Mammalia; order Artiodactyla; family Monodontidae; genus Monodon; species Monodon monoceros. The sequence goes on along the minus strand of NW_021703784.1, from coordinate 9,929,000 downwards.
AGGCAACGTCCCCACCCTCATTATAGTTCAAGACTCAGTGTCCCTCTTCTGATCGATTGTCAAGGTCTTTTAAATAGTCTCCAGCCTACAGTTTATCTCCCTTGAATCTGACCCTCACATGCAAATCTGATCATGCCTTCATTGTTCCCCGCTGCATAAAACAGGTCCAAGCCCTAAAATAGCACAAGGACCTTTGTGAGCTGTCCCCTTTCCAGCTTCATTTTTACCTTCTTCAAGCCTTGCCGTTTTTGCTCTAGTATCACCAAATTCTAACTTCCCCGCCCATACAGTGCTGCCTCTCACCTTCCTATACTAGCTCCTGATGTGGTCGTCGCTTCAGATGCCCTTCCCTCCTTGTGGATTTCTCTAGCCAGCTCTGACTCTGCTTTGAAGATCCAGATCAATCATTGTTTCTTCCCGGACGGATTCCCAACCGTCTCAGTTCATAGCACCCTTAGAGTCTGAGTAATTTTTACATAGAGCTTGTAGACCAACATAAATACCTAATGGTTCTGTGTATTTAGTAGCTAGATCCAAACAACTCAATAAGTCGCTCCTAACAATTTAAGGACCGTGTGAAAAAATAATACACAAAATTGAAAGAAAAATAATATTTTTATTTCATTCTTAAAGAATTGCGACTACTTACTAATGACACGTGTGTATGTATAACTGAATCACCTTGCTGTACACCTGAAATGATCACAACATTGTTGATCAACTCTACTCCAACATGAAATAAAAAGTTTTAAAAAAAAGAAATTGTAACTACCTCGAACTAGTAGCTTATGGGATGCCCAACAGCTGATGAAGGTGGCTTTGTTTCCTTCCAAAATTAGCGATTTCCCATGGCACCTCTGAGTTTGCTGTGGTATCCTGACCTAGGGTAGCTTTGTGGACAATTTGAGACCCTCAGCCCCCCAAAATGCCCCACTACTGAGTTAGCATCCCTATTGTGAGCAGCCCTAGCACACTCGGCCCATCTCTTATGGCCATTAACGTATCGCCTTGTAAGAAGCTGCTTGTATATCTACGTTCTGAACTCTTTGAGGTCCAGGATCGTCCTTCCCTCTTCTTTGCTTGCTGGTGATAACACAGCGCCTAGCACACAGCTGGTTCTCGGCTGAGAAGACCTGAACTACCGAGAGTGTCAGAGACCTCCGTGGAACCCAGAGCACCAGGGTGGCTGCAGAGGAAGTCAGCCTGGGTGACAATTAAGCAGGAAATTCCATTCTGGCTCAGAACGTGTGTTTTGAAGAGGGAGTGAGGATCCTGCTGGACCCGGACATGGGACCAGCCCAAATCCGCTCATCAGGCCCGAATCCAGCCGAGGGTACCAGAGACCATGGTCTCTGAAAGGGCTCCAACCAGTCAAACTTCAGCTGAGACAGCTACACCCAATAAACTCTTGGTTTTATTTTTGGTTTATTGGTCCATTTGGTTTCCTGGTAAGAGTTCCTTGGGAGGAGAAGGAAATAATGAGAAAGGTAGGAAGAAAGTAGGAGGGAAGGAGGGTGGAAGGGAGGAAGGAAGGATGCTGCTTTGCCTCTCACAAACTGTGACCCTGGTGGTTGGGTAGAGCCATGGTTCTGGGGCCAGAGCCACCACGGACCCAAAATTCAACCAAGCTGCGGGCAGACAGTGGCAGGAATCCCAGCCCCCGCAGCCGCAGTAAAGCAAGGCTATCAGTGTGCGCTACTCGTTCCTCCCCATCTGGCTAATTTCCTCACGGCTGCGTGCCTGAGTTTTTTGATGAGCCATTGCTTTTATCTGCTTTGTGCTCTTCCTCCCCATCATTAGGCATTAGAGTTTGCATCACTTTTTTTTTTTCCCCACACTCTGCTAAGAATGAACCCTAGACATAATTGGGAAGGTTAGGACCAGGGTCCGAAGTCAAATTTGTGCTCTCATGTAATAGCAGAACCTCAGTAGTTCACATGTCCCTCTGATTCTTACCATGAAAGTCCCAACTCAATGGCTGCTATGATCCAGGAATCTCTCCTTGGAGTTTAAAGGGATATTTCCCCTTTATCTGCCCAGCGGGCTCTGCCGACTTCTGAGTCACTCTGAGGGTAGCAGCTGTTCAAGCTCAGCCTGGTGTTTGGGGTCTACCCCACACACCCCACTGTTCTTGGCATTTACCCCATCGGTGGACCATGGAGGTGGCAACTCTATGGCAACAGGCTTTCCTCAGTGGGATGGAGCAGAGAGATGTTCTGCCACTGCCTGTGTTCAGTCTGTTTTGTGGGCAGAGCTCTGGGAACAGACTCGGCACAAACCACCATCAGCCTGGCAGTGGGTGAAGGAGTAGCAGAGCTCAGCCTCTGGCTCAGGACCCGAGGGAAGCAGTGCTATCACTCCTCCTACAGCCTCCTGCCTAGAGAATCACACACCTGTTTCAGATCGGTAACTACTTTCTAGAAACTTCTCCAAAACAAAACAAAACCAAAAAACCACTTTAAAGCACATTACTGCCAGGACGTTCTTTCCGGAATCTAACTTGAGCCCCTTGTACTATTGCCAAAGCTTCTTTTACTTTGGCTGACCCTCGCTAGGAAAGCTGCACAGATATGATAACCTTCCATAACCCTGAGGACCTCTCAGACTTGCCTTCTTCAGAAAGAAGAATTGGTGTTTCCTTAGTCTTTCACCACAGCCTTGTCACCCAAACCTTTCATTATCTTTCTCAATTGTATCTTTGAATCCTCTCCAAAACTTGGCTTTTGAGTTACAGGGACCATAACTTAATGAGATCTTTCATTTCCAGAGGACATTCCTAGTGCTGAAGGAAAAATAAATTAAACTTCAGATAAAATATATTTCTTTGGGGCAAGAGCCTAGGAAAAAAAAAATTGGATCCTTTATATAAATAGCACATCGTACTGCAAGTGAACTTTCCTTTTCCCAATTGTTTTTGAAATAATGGGTCTTTTTTTTGGTGAACTTAATCCCTCAAAGATTCTAACCTCTAAAAGACCACGTTTTGTGTTCTTTTGTGGGTACACGGCTTGAGGATTTGAAAAAAGCACAACAGGTGACCTCTGATTGTCTAGTAAGTGGTAAAGGAAACAGGGCTTGCATCTTGGCAACAATTAAGCACCTTATGCAGGTGTGGGAAGGAGTTTCCTGTGTTTCCATCTTTTTCGGCACCGGCTTCTCTTCCAAGGGGCTCTGAGGTCTTCCTTCTTCATAACCTCATCTTACCGTAAGTAGGCTTGTCTTCTAGAATGCCGTTCTACTTAGCTGTGCAGATTTTTCTATTCTGATCATTTGGTATTTGTGCTCAGAGTTTCGTGGGGGAAACGAAGGGATTCTCTTTGGACTGTGGAAAAGAGCAACTGAGGCTGGCCTTGAATCAGGCTGGAATCTGCCCTTCACTCAGCACTCACCGCAGCCAGGCTGCCCTGAGCACGTGACTTGTCTTCCTTTACCTGAATCTCCCCCTGTGTCAAGTGAAGAAATTGGGGCCCCAGTTGATGTCTTAGGTCCCTTCCAATCTGACCCTCTGTGACTGTCACAGCATCATGGGTTCTCATTGCTCCAGAGAGGTACCAGGAAAAGGCAGGAGGAGTTGGGTTCAGCAGACAGTCAGGAAAAGGATGCCTGGGAAGAGCATCAGTTTAAACTAGAAATTCCTGCCCTCTCTTCTCTCTCCCAAGGACCCTGAATTGGGGTAGTATAAAGGGATAGGAATAACCAATTATTGATCACCTCCAGTGAGTCAGGCACAGTTCAAGGCTCCTCACTGTAGAGGAGAGGTACTCGGTGAATTCCATCACCACAGCCCCTCACACCCAGCCCACCCCGCCCTCCCCCTCGGCTCAGCCCAGATCAGGTGTCCCAATCCTATGTGCTTAAGGTTCTCTGTGCTCTCCCCTCATTGCACTGACCACCCATGTAATTAAATAATTATTTGTGCAGTTGACATTTTCACGCCTGCTCAACTGAAAACTCCCTGAGGGCAGGGACCATATAAGTCTTGTGTTTCAGTGTATTCCTGGAGCCTAGCACAGTGCTGACAAAGTCATAGCAATTCAGTAGGTATGTACTGAGCAAACATAAACTTGAATGCCTGAATGGACGGAAAAGTAGCGAAGCTGGATACAAACCCAGAACTATCTGGCTTTTGCAGACCTGCCTGACGTTTCAGAAGCGCTCTCGTCGTATGCTCGTGTGCAGGGCTGTGACTCGCTGCCAGCGCCACCCTGTGATCCTGCCCCACCATGCACAGAACTTTTGAGTGTTTCTCCCACAGTGGGAGTGATAGCCGCCCTTCTCCAGCCAGCCCCTTTTACCAAGTGCTACTCGTCCCCAAAGACGTCTGTAAAATTGTTGGAGATGATGGATCCAGTCTGAGGCTGCTGGTGGTAGTTGGAGGACAGTGGGAGGAGGTACTGGATTTAAACCAGACCAATTGTCCTTCTGGACATTTAACCTCAAGTCTCAATGGCCTTAATAGAAAGTGGCGGGGGGTGGGGGTGGTGGTGGGATGAACTGGGAGATTGGGATTGATATATATACACTAATATGTATAAAATAGATAACTAATAAGAGCCTGCTGTATAAAAAATAATTAAATTAAAAATTTTTTTTAAAAGCACCATTTTCTAGCACACTTTGCCAGGAGGCTGCGAATGAGAAAATGTTCTGTAGGGGATCTGGGTCAGGAAGAGTGAGTGGGTGAAAGGGAAGGAGGGAAAAGCAAGACATGACAACCTTTAGGGAAGCAAAAATAAAAGTCTAATGTGGAAATGGCTAAAAATAGACGGCATGGGCTGTTAGGCTGCGTGCAAATCCAATGCTAATTACATGGAAATTAATCACAAGTCCTAACGTCCCTGTGCCTTGCTGTGACCCCTGGGGGGATGCCCTGCTGCAGGTGTCTCCCCTACACCCTTGAGGAGGCTTAACAGTGCCTGCTTCACACCCAACTCTTGCCACTGCAGTGGGAAAAGCTGATAGGAGGCTAAAAATACTAACAATAGAAATCTGATTTCTTATTCCAGACAAAAAGCCTTGGCATCCACAGGAGGAAGAAGTGTTCAGGCAGCATGTGACTGGTTGGTATGAAATAAATAAATTGAGAAAATAGCATGTAATTAACTCTAAGTGTATGTGGATGAGCAGGGATGTGCAGCCTGTGTCTAACGGGCCCTTTGGGGGTGGGGTGGGGGGGAGGGGAAGGATCCCAAAGACTGTGTGACCAGCCGGTGTATCAAGCCATTCGCCTCCCCTGTCCTGGCCCCAGAGTGTGCTCTTCTCAGAGCTGTCAAAGAAATTCAGAGCATTTCCAAGACAGAGCCTCTGTCATGCTTTCCGCCCCCTCCTCCACTCACTTAAAGATCCATCCTAGATATCGGGCAAATGGATTTAGAAATATCCTACTTACTTACCTTCCAGGATATCGCTACCCAGGGCTGACCCCACAAGGCGACCCTCCAAGCTTCCCTCGTCTTTGGAGACACACGTGTTTAATCCTAGACGGAGCTGGAGGGACAGGCCGGGCTGGAACAGTACTGATGGCCTGGGAAAGGATTTGGGGTTGATCCAAAACACTTGCTGGAGAGCGGCCTTAGGAGGGAGTCGTGGGATGCCCATGCGATAGGATAGGCAGGAGTAGAGAAGTTGGTGCATCTGAGAGTTGGTTACAAAGTGTGAGCTTCGAGGGGTAGATTTTTAAAGTACAAAACTGAAAACCCTCCCGGCTCGCGGTGCTTGGTGGGGTGGAGGCTGCCCAGGATGGACCTTGATGTCAGTTCTCCCTTTGCTTCCATTGTTCTCAAGTGAGGCGTGCTCGGCCCCCCTCTCTCTGGCAGGTTGTTCTCCCACGTCGGCGACCCCTTCCTGGATGACCCCCTGCCCCGGGAGTACGTCCTCTACCTCCGCCCCACCGGCCCCTTAGCGCAGAAGCTTTCCGACTTCTGGCAGCAGTCGAAGCAGATCTGCGGCAAGAACAAGGCGCACAACATCTTCCCTCACATCACCCTCTGCCAGTTCTTCATGGTGAGCCGCAGCCCCCCACCCCGGGGCGCCTGCATCCCTCCAGCCCCAGGGGACTGGAGTTAAAGCTGGGAGCTGGGCTTCCCGGGTGGCGCAGTGGTTGAGAGTCCGCCTGCCGATGCAGGGGACACGGGTTCGTGCCCCGGTCCGGGAAGATCCCACATGCCGCGGAACGCTGGGCCCGTGAGCCATGGCCGCTGGGCCTGCGCATTCGGAGCCTGTGCTCTGCAACGGGAGAGGCCACAGCAGTGAGAGGCCCGCGAACCGCAAAAAAAAAAAAAAAGCTGGGAGCCTCTCAGGATGTTGGTAGAAACAGTCACGGGCTCCAGAGTTGGGTGAGCCTTTGAGGAATCAGTGAGGTCCACGGCTGCTCACCCTGGTCCTCTTTCTAACACCTGCCGAGACCTAGGTGCACCCTGGGTCTGGTGTGGCATCGTGATGACCGTGTGCTCCTCAGGACCCAGGGGACAAGCCTGACCCACTGGGTGACACACTTGTCTGGTAGCCACAAGGGGAATGGATTCTCTAACCTAGCTTCTCCTGTCTGTCATCTCCCTCCCCTCTCACGAGGAAAGAGCAGACATTAGAGAGGTGGGGATGAAAAACGTAATCTACAGATGGGGGGAGAGACTTTAGCCTCCTGCACACCATCCACAGGTTTTGCCGTGCTAGATCTTTCTAGAGATGGCTAGGATACATTTCCCCTGCCATAGTTACCTAGCCCATAATTCTAGCTGTCATGAAGCTTATGCAGAGACTGAATCAAATCCCTCTCGTTCCAATAAATGTAAACATATTGCATCTACTTTGGTTCTCTGCAGAGATGGAGAAGAATTGATGTGTCCAGCTATTGTCACAATGAAGCAGAATGGTAGCATTTTAAGACAATATGTTTTTCTAATATTGGGGGTTGTTTTTCCAGAATCTCATTCATATTCTCCCCCATCTCCACCTTTTATAGGTGAAAATTTGTTCCTAACACCTTCTCTTTTACCATTCATGCTGAAAATTAAAATGATGATCATTTCCTCTTAGTCATCCAGGCTCTTTCTCAAAAGCATTCAGAGTTTTAGACACTCTCATTGTTTCTTCTAGTGCCCGGGGGAGGCGGGGGGAGGGTGAGGATACTGCAGCTCTTGGAGCCTCATTCTTCCCAAGTATCATGGGGGTGGAGGTAGAGTCAACTTTGGATCATGTAAGTGGAATAGAAAAGGCACAAACGATGCAAAACTGTAGAAAACACACAACGACTTATCGTGGGGTGCTGTACACTCTCTTGGCACGTCCCTCGTGCTTGCTTTCTGCTGGACCGGCCCTACTGCATTCTGGCGGGGCTCAGAGGAGCACATCGGAGCAGGGAGAGAGGGAGGGGAGAGGTTGTCCGTCGCCCCAGTTTAATTGACTGGTTGGATAATCCATTTCCAGATAATTGGGAGGCTGCAGGTCTTCTCCCTGCTCACAGACAGGAATGATGGTTCAGTTAGCAGCCTCCAGCTCTGGGCAGAGGATGCCAAAGGTAAGTAGCGGCAGACATCTCCCCTTGTCCCTGAGCGAAGCCTCTTGTTTCCCTGCCAGTGTGAGGACAGCAAGGTGGACGCCCTGGGGGAAGCCCTGCAGACCACCGTCAGTCGCTGGAAATGTAAGTTCTCAGCCCCGCTGCCCCTGGAGCTCTATACCTCCTCCAACTTCATCGGCCTCTTCGTGAAGGAAGACAGCGCAGAGGTCCTCAAGAAGTTTGCCGCCGACTTTGCTGCGGAGGCTGCCTCCAAAACCGGTGAGCTGCCAGCTGCCAGGCCTGCCCTGGGCCCTGGGAATTGGAAAGTCGGGAAGGAAAGGGACAAGAAATGATTGTGGAGGAGGAGGGTGGAGTCAGGAGATAGAGGGTCCTGCAGGAATGGGCAGAACGTGCCCAAGAACTCAGCCGTTTCCCGCAGGACCCCACACCTCTTGCCCCTTTAAAAAATATTCAGGGCTTCCCTGGTGGCGCAGTGGTTGAGAGTCCACCTGCCGATGCAGGAGACACGGGTTCGTGCCCTGGTCTGGGAAGATCCCACATGCCACGGAGCGGCTGGGCCCGTGAGCCATGGCCGCTGAGCCTGTGCGTCCAGAGCCTGTGCTCCGCAATGGGAGAGGCCACAACAGTGAGAGGCCCGTGTACTGCAAAAAAAAAAAATTCAGTTACAGTTCTGCTAACCTCCTTGAGAGCAGGTCCAGTGTCTACTCCCTGACACCCATGTTGAAGGTACATAAATGACTGTTCCCATTGAACTATAAATGTGTTCCTTTGCAGCCCCACCATCTCTTCCCTGTTCAGAAATAAGGAACTTTTCTGTGTGTGGTTTTTTTTTTTTTTTGGCCATGCTGCCTGGCTTGCAGTATCTTAGTTCCCCGACCAGGGATCGAATCCCGGGCCCTTGGCAGTGAAAGCGTGGAGTCCTAACCACTGAACCGCCAGGGAATTCCCAAGGAACCTTCTTTTCCTCCTCCAAACCCCCATCCCAGGCAGGTGTTCGTCTGGGTCTCCCCGTCCCCTCCGTGTGGACTGAGGTCTTTGCTCAGGGGGTCATACAGCACAGAGTAGAGTGGAACCACTTAGCATCCAGTAATAATCAAATCCACTGAGCCACACCTTTCGACTTGCTTGAAGCCCAGTAGTCAGGCCCCTAAGCCTCAAAAGGGCCCTTATCCACCCCTTTACAATGTCATCTGCCCTTTGCATGGGAGGTCTCAGTTCAAGCTAACAACTGAGGTTTACCGTCAAAGGAATCAGTTTGGAGGGATGCTCAGGATGTGTGCTGACTTAAAGGCGGGCGGCGGCGAGACGGGACAGGAGGCAGAGGTTTGCAAAGCCTTCCTGTGTGACTGCAGGTGCAGACAGCTCCTCAAGGGCCTCGTCTGCCGTGAGACAGACAGACAGTGGGGGGGCGGGGAGTCTTTTTGGTCCCTTTAGAATGAAATCACGATCAGCAGGTGTTTATTGGGCACCTACTGTGTGTTTATCCATGAGGAACACAACAGGGAAGAAGAGGTGGTTTCTCCAGGCACCGTGTCATAAGAGCTGTGAGAAGAGAGGCCATCATCCCGCCACGGGATGATGGAGTGGGGCCCCCTTCACAGAAGAAAGGACAGTCACTCCGGGAAGACGCTGATCCATCGGATGGGAATAGGGCCCTGCAGGAGGGCAGGTGGCATGAGCGCAGGCAGGAGGGAGCACGGTGCTGGGGCCGGTGGGCCATTGCCCTGATCAGAGTGGAGGGCGTGAGCTGCCCACCCGGGTCCTGAGTGTTGAACGCAGTGCTGGCGGAGGCCCCAGCTGGCCAGCCCCGCCCTTTGCTCCCTGGGCTCCTGACCTTTGGCCTCCACCTCACCTGCCTGTGTCCCACTCTGCTCTTTTCATCCCCAGCTCGGGGCCTATTTCTCAGTGGCCTTTTCTACCAGAAAATCCCCAAATAGGGCTCAGGACTCTAGGAAGAGTGTGGTGAGGGCCCAGCGTCACTGAACAGGATCACAGTGAGGTCTCTACTCTCAGAGGAACCCGGGCCCTTAGGTCACCTCTGTGCGTTGGGAGCCTGGTCTCCTTAGATGCCCCACCTCCACCCCTTCGTCCCCGGGGACTCATCTCTGCTCTCTGACTTCGGTGGAACCTGCCCCCTTCACAGGAGCATAAAATCTCAGAGAAATGGCCTCATAGGCAGATTATTTCCTGTTCCCATCCCTCCACCTCAGGGAAATGGCTCTTTTCATCCCACAGTAGCTATTGTCAAAACCACTAAAACTCCCACAAGAACCAAATCTAATGTTGTAGCCACAAAACCCAAATCATTCGCAAGTGAGTAAAGCAGGTCTCAGCCAGGACGCGGCCAGTTCATAAGGCGCATATTGAGCGAAAGGCAGGCGGGCCCTTGCTGGCTTTCCTGCCAGGAAGGGGGCGAGCCAGCGCCTCCGCAGCCATCTGAGTCCTCTGCAAGAACCGGTGGGCTTGGCTGGCTTCTCGGCCCTGGTGTGGCCCCCTGCTGGCGACTCGGAGAACTGGGTGGCCCGGTGTGGGAAGCGGGCCATCAGGTCTTTGCCCTAGAACTTGTGTCATGGTATTCAGACGTGTGGCAGACCCAGATTCCGTCAGCGAGTAGATGAAGTGTCATCCTCCATCCTTGATGGTTTAAGGAGATTCATTCGTGTGTCTTCATTCATTTAACAAATACTGAAAGCCCGTGGGGTGCTGAGCACGGGTTGGGGGGTAGGGGGGTTATAATCCATGAACAGGACACAGAGCCCTTGCCTTGGGAGGCTTACACCAAAGAAACGCATGTGGTATAACAGAAAAGTACTCAAAACCACAGCCCCAACTTCTACAATTCTTCTACCTCTGTGCGACTTGAGCAAGCCCCTTAATTTCTGGAATTCCCTAAATTCCCTCTAGTTGCATCTTCTTTGGTGTTGGAGCTTGGACAGTAGATGAATCTCCCTCACTGAAAGATAGACAAAAGACAAAATCTCTTGCCTTGTGTAGGTAGGCTGGTTTCTTTTGGTTTGCTTTTTAGGGTGTCTTAGAATAACAGTCTGCATACTTTAAACCTGTGGTTTTCAATCGGAGTGATTTTTGCTCCATCTCTCCCCAGAGGTCATTTGGCGAGGTCTGGAGTCGGTTTTGGTTGTTACAACTTGGGGGGTGCTGCTGGCATCCAGTGGGTAGGGGCCAGGGTTGCAGCTAAACACCCAGTAACGCACAGGACAGCCCCCATAACAAAGAATTATCTGGTCCAAAATGATGTTGAGAGACCCTGTTTTAAACTTTGAAAATAATCCATCTTTTCCCCTCATTTCTCCATCAGAGCCACCCAGAAGCTAAGAGGCTTGATTTCAAAACAAAGGCAAGATAACCTGGGGAGTCCCATGATGACAAAATTTGCTCCTTATTTCCACATAAATTAGCTCATCCCTTTAGGTCTCGGTTTCCTTATCTGAATGGTGGGGCCAGTGACACTCATCTGGATTTGTTGTGAGCAGCCGCCGATCAAAATGATTGTCTCTCAGCTGGTCCAGAAAAGCCAGACATGTGGCTCTTTCTCTCTCGGACTGTGGGTTTTTATCCCCCGCCCCACTCTTATTCCGCTGCTGTGAAGGAGAGAAACAGGTTTTGTCTGACCGAGGGACTCTGTCCTCTGCTATTTGGGAAACAGATTTATCAGGGCACCGTTCTGTGTTTTTCCTTGTCTTCACCATCGAGATGCAACAGCTACCTCTTTCCTTCCTTCTTCCAGAAGTGCACGTGGAGCCTCATAAGAAGCAGCTGCACGTGACCCTGGCTTACCACTTCCAAGCCAGCCACCTGCCCACCCTAGAGAAACTCGCCCAGAACATTGATGTCAAACTCGGGTGCGACTGGGTGGCGACCATATTCTCCCGGGATATCCGATTTGCTAACCACGAGGTAATGTCTCTCTGGGGCTCCTGACTCTGCCAGGGGTGCCGGGGTGCCATCAGCACCAGTAGCACTTGCTGCTATGGGGAGATGGACACCAAAGGGAAGTAATGCCCAGGAGTCATCTGGCCTGGAATTTCATCCAAGCACTGGCCGGCTCACTGGGAAGCTTTGAGCTTGCATCTCTTGTCTCTGGGTCCCAAGTGGCTGAGCTGTGTAATATCCCCATTGTTCTATCTGCCCTGCCAACCTTACTGGGATGATATAGAAATGAAATGGGAGAATAGATAGAAAAGCATTGTTGATCAATTTTTAAATATTCTATCAGTTCACAGTATTAACAGGTAGAAGGAGAACACCTAAATACAAAAAAGACCCCAAACAAACCCTGAACACATAGCTAACGGATATTTGCTGAGTATCTGTGGCATGCAAATTACCATGGAACATACTAAAATTTTATTTTATTTATTTATTTATTTTATTTTTGGCTTTGTTAGGTCTTTGTTGCTGCACGTGGACTTTCTCTAGTTGCGGCGAGCAGGGTCTACTCTTCGTTGCGGTGCGCGGGCTTCTCATTGTGGTGGCTTCTTGTTGCAGCACGCAGGCTTCAGTAGTTGCAGTACGGGCTCAATAGTTGCGACACATGGGCCCTAGAGCGCGCGGGCTTCAGTAGTTGTGGTGTGTGGGCTCAGTAGTTGTGGCTTGCGGGCTGTAGAGCACAGGCTCAGTAGTTGTGGTGCACAGGCTTAGTTGCTCTGCAGCATGTGGGATCTTCCTGGAGCAGGGCTCAAACCCATGTCCCCTGCATTGGCAGGTGGATTCTTAATCACTGCACCACCAGGGAATTTTAAAATGTGGTCCATATGAAATGAAAGCACAGACCAAATATTGTGAGAGTTTGTGTGTATCACATGGGAGACCTGAGAGGGACAACTGAATTCCAGGACAGGCAGAAAGATTGGCGTGGTCCTGCCATCCTTCTTCTGAAGGAATTGACATTGCTTTCCAGGACAAGCACGTGCCACCTCTGAAGAGTCTTATTGTCCTTTTTTTCCTGAAGGAGAAGCTGAGACATAGGGATTCAGTGGCTGGTCCAAAGCTAAAGAGCAATTTAGGACCAGAACTGAAGCCAGAAGCCAGGGGTTCTGACCAATGAAGACGGGCAGCCCATCTAAAAAAAGACCACAGAGTTTGCAACAATTGTCATCCAGTTTAACTACATTTACGGAACATACGTATAAATTGTTTCCTAGTTTTTCAGCAGCAAAAGAACTGATATTTTGTTAGTTTACGTAGCCTTTTAACATCTGTTTTAGATGGATTTTTTTAAATATGAAAAAGAGTTAGAAATTCAGGGTCTAGGCCAGGCGACCTCATCGTTGTTTTGGAAGTGTTTGGAAGAGCCAACCCACGACAAAGGTCCAGGACTGTGTGCGGGGCCCGAGAGTGTCAGGGACGTGCAGATTTGTCTGGCTCTGCTGATGGGAATGTCATGTCCTCCTTCCAAGTCATTTGATGCAAGTTTCTGTAAAGACACGGCAAGGAGACTGGGCTTAATCTTACTTCAGAATTCTGAAATCTCCTGGACTTGCTTAGCGTGAGCCCTAAATAGAACAAGAGAGGTGTGGCTGGTTGGATTCCTTCCGAGGGCAGAGGAAAAAAAAGTCAAGGGTGGCATGCCAATGGACGGTGAGAAGTCACCTTTCTAAGAGAAGGAAGGTGGCGATGGAATTTTCCGAGGAATATCTTCTAATCAACACTGCCCTCCAGTTAACTCAGAGGGTAATTGCTTTTCTGCCTGACCCACATTCTGCTCGACTGGCACGGAGGGAAAGAGGCAGCTAGCGCCCACATGAATTATTTTCTAAAAATAACATGGCCTCTTTTTATCTCTTATTTGTAAAAGCTCATTTATTACTGTTCCTCCTGATAAAGTTCTCCGTCCGAGGTCATTTGGCTTTAGCTGTGCCCTCCTGCATATGTAAACCTCTACTTACCTTCCTCCTCCTCCTGTGCCCAGGAGGCAGGATTGATTAACTGGTCCAGTGAGGTGACAGATGTCCGGAGAAGGCCAGTGGTTTAGGCAAGGACACTCAGCAAGTGATGCTTTGGAACCCTCTGGGGTCTCACCCCTCTTCTGTTCAGATGCTCACTTGATGTGGGCTTGCAAATGCTTGTTTGTACTTCACACCATCTCTTCCACGTTAGCGATCCCAGTGTGCCATGCCAGTTTTATGTGTCAAGCACTAGAAATCTAGAGGAAGGACAGAGTTACAGAAAAAGCATAAATTCTGGAGTTGGGTACACACGGCTTCAAATCCTGGCTCCCTCACTTTAGCGGTGGTTAGATTCGCTTTTACAACTTCTAGAAAATAATCCAGTCCTTAGTTCTCTCGTGTGCAGAATGCCGGCGATATTTTGCTGGACTGTCGCCTGAACTAGAGGACATGCGGAAAGGTCCTACCATAAGAGCCAGCACAGTGGGCATAGCGACAGCGACAAAATTGCCACAGCTGTTATTGTTACTGAGAGTAAAAAGGGCTTCAGAGGCAAAGAGGGTCAGTTCCTGTCATCACCTGGGGCTGTACCTGCCCTTCCCAAGATGTCAGTCAGCAAACTTTGAGCTTAGTCCCCAAGTAGGAAGGGAGGGAAAACATACTTGAGACAGACTCAAGAGTGCTTACAAGTAGATGCTAAACATAAAAGAGTATCACATAGGACAAAACTAGGCACGTGAGCTGAGATCCCCCAAACTTGGGCTGACTTTTGCACACGCTTTTGGTAAGTGGGAAAGGGCTATGGGGACCTGGGCACCGGTTGTAATTTGAGATTTGCCGCAATACCTTGATGTTTTTTTTATTGATTATTCGATAAATCAAAGCTCCTTATTGTCCAATTACCCTCTGCCCAGGACACGATGTCCCCTCTGCTCCTCTCTGTGCCTCGATCTCCCTGGAGATCGTCTAGAGCTAGAACACTTACCCCAGCACCCCCAAGTGAAAGGAGGAATGAGTTCTTCTCCCAAGTCATTTTTGAGGTTCTCAAAGAAAAGACACTTCTGCCGAGTCAAAGGCGTCATTAGCCAGGACTGTGCTGCACTTGAGTGTCTGAGGAACCTGAGTTGAGTTTAGACTTCTTCCCCATGACTTGGTGCCTCTCTCTACCCTGTTCCAGGAAAAGGAATGTTCCTTTTGGTGTCTCAACACATACCTAGCCTATAGATTTAAGATTTTTTTTCTTTAACCTCTTTTAACAACCCAGCAAAAAAAAAACCTTCCTGGTTAGTGTGGAAACATGGTTTGAGTGAGTATGTGGCAGGGGAGTGGGAAGGCGATGGGATGCAAGAAGATCTAGAGCTGAAGGGGACATCAGAAATCCAGTGGAGCAGGTAGTCAAGTTCTGTGCATTATCATGTTCATTCTCTGGGGGGAAAATCATATTTTTACTGGCTCCTCTCATTAGCAACTTCCAGAAAGAAATTCTTTATTGACATGCTCTGATGTACCACCTTGACCCCAGTGAGCTGACGAGCTCACAAGCCTACCCAACACAGGACTCAGGGGTCAGCATCAGCTAGACGGAAAGGTAACCCTTTGAAAGCCAGCCGTCATGGGTCACTAGAAATAATTATGCTCCTTCTGTGTACCAGAGGCCTCAGGAGTTTTCTTAGGTTGTCTCATTTAACTTTTATAGTCCGGGTATCATTTGACAGATGAGAAAACAGAGGCCAAAATTAAAAACCTGTACGTGGGCACCAGAATATTTTGCCTGCCACTGGTAGCTTCAAGATCAAACGAAAAGCTGATAGAACAGCCCCTCTTAGCCCTTGTGAAACACAGAAAATATTTTCCTTACTCTTGAGGTCTCCTGCTGTTAACAAAAATGGAGTAAAAGAAATGTTTTCCAAAGTATCTTCATGCCTATGCCTGTGATGTTTCTATATACCAGAAAAGGAGGCAAAAAGTGGAATAAATCAGCCAAGTGGCATAGCCTGAGGTTGGCCCTGGGGGCTTTTTCTGAGCCCAAAGAAGGAACACGTGGTCTCCATCTGTTCACTGACAAAAGCTGGTTACAGACACGGCACACTGATGGCTACGAAAGATATTTTTCCTTCCAGGCCTTTGTTAAAAATGGAGGTTTAAAGAAAGCTTTTTTTAAAAAATTATTTTATTTTTGGCTGCGTTGGGTCTTCGTTGCAGTGTGCGGGCTTCTCATTGCAGTGGCTTCTCTTGCAGAACATGGGCTCTAGGCGCACAGGCTTCAGTAGTTGTGGCACGTGGGCTCAGTAGTTGTGGTGCACGGGCTTAGTTGCTCCGGGGCATGTGGGATCTTCCTGGACCAGGGCTCGAACCCGTGCCCCCTGCATTGGCAGGAGGATTCTTAACCACTGCACCACCAGGGAAGCCCTAAAGAAAGCTTCTTGAAGGCAGGGACCATGTCTTGTTTAAGCCGCTGAGTTACATGGAAGGGAGAACACTTCATTTCCAAAGCCTTCCTAGGGGAGTCTCCATCTGGGCATCAGTGACATCTGCATGGAAGACTCCCTTTCCCATGAGTTGCATTTCCAGGGTCTATTATGGCACCTACCCCGGCAGACGGAGCAGAGAAAACTAGGTCCAACCCTGTTTGTATAGAAGTTTACTGGAGAGCCTACAGGTTTTCAGATGAATTTCTAAAAACCGTATCTTTTGAAGCAAAGACATGCCTGAAGGAAAGTCTGGAGACAGCCAGGAGCACCAGCACATACTCACAGTACCCTGAAAAGAGAAGAAACGCCTTCTGATCTGAATCCAGATCTCCTCAGAGCCTGCAGACCCCAGGGGCACCTGTCAATGTCAGCTTCTGGACGTGTGCCCTGTTAGAGCAGAGCACACAGACCGGCCCTGGAGGCGCTCAGAAGAATGGGTCAGATGTGGGCCTCACGCATCCCTCTCCTCCTTTTTCAGACGTTACAGGTGATCTACCCCTACACCCCGCAGAACGACGATGAGCTGGAGCTGGTCCCTGGGGACTTCATCTTCATGTCGCCCATGGAGCAGACCAGCACCAGCGAGGGCTGGATCTACGGCACGTCCCTAACCACAGGCTGCTCCGGACTCCTGCCTGAGAACTACATCACCAAGGCTGACGAGTGCAGCACCTGGATATTTCATGGGTGAGCAGGTGCTAAGTTCTCTGTCTGCTGCTTTTCAAAGAACATTGCGGAGTTTGAGGAGGTGGCAGGGAAACGGACTCGATCCTGGATGGGCAGGGCAGCAGTGCCAGTAAATGAAGTCCGAGGGGGAAGAAAGCCCTATTGGTTCCAGACTTTCAGGGAAGGGCTGAGCTGGGGCATGAGAAAAATGGGAGATGGCTTGCCCTGCTTTGCTCTGCCTGCCCCCATTGGATGTAACATCTGTCTGAGTTCCTGACTGGAGACTAAACTGAGGCTGCTTGGGGGACCATCTCTTCTGGCCTCAGTGTGGGTCATCCCAGCACTGAGTCTTTATGGCTTTGGGGCTTCTGTCCACTCTTTCTTGGGTTGTTGCACAGAGGGGTCTGACTCCCCAGAGAAGCAGGACAGATTCCCACTATGCCAGCCAGACCAGTAGTGAAAGGATTTGCAAGGGTCAGGAAACCGAACCGCCCCTCACCGCGAGGTGACCCCGAGCAAGTCCTGAGACTTGGCATGTGAATGCCTAGATGACAGAGACCATTTCTGTGGCAATGGGCAACCGCCAGAGCCTTAGAAAGGCAAGCGGTCCCTCCCCCACCCAAGTTTTCTGGAGAGTGATAGCGTTCCACCCATCCCTCACTCCTGCTTTGCCCCCAAACCAACCTGGTCCCACGTTGAGAGTGACCTGCGCTGCATGACCAGCTTTGTCCTGAGAGAGAGGTGCCTTTTGTTCCTCTTTTATGTTTCTTAATCGGAGGAGTTCAAAGCCAGCCCTTCCCTGGTGCACTTGGGCATCTGGCCAGGGTGTGCGTGCTGGTTTGTTTTTCCTCCCTCTTGTTCTTGCCATGTGCCAACGTGGCTGAGAGCCGGAAGCTCTGAGCACCAGCTGCATGGTGTGTAACACTGCTTCTCTTTTATGACAGTAATAACAGAGACAGGCAATTTCAGTGAGTGTTTTGCCTGGAGGAAGAAAAGAAAAGACGGTCCCCTACCCCGGTTAGCGGCAAGCCGATAAACCACAAACCCAGGGCTGGGAAGGAATATCTTCTTCCTTAATAACCGCCTCCCCAGCAACCCTTCCTCTTCCTTCCCCATCCCCACCCAAGGAACATCCAGCATTTGGGGGCACAAATTGGAAGGTCAAAGCTGCCTCGTGCTCCCGAGACCTTTACTTTTCTTTTTTTTTTTTTAATATTTATGTATTTATTTGGCTGTGCCAGGTCTTAGTTATGACACGTGGGATCTAGCTCCCTGACCGGGGATTGAACCCGGGCTCCCCCTGCATTGGGAGCACGGTGTCTTAGCCACTGGACCACCAGGAAAGTCCCCCCAGACCTTTGCTTTTTCAGAAATGTTTCTAAGTTGGGTTTCCAAAGTCACCGCTTTATCCCTGTAAAAACAAAAACAAAAAATATATGTGAAGAAACGGAGAATCAAAAGATTATTTGGTGATATACAGCTCCCAGATCACATTCTTAAAAGTAGGGCTCCCTGTGGGAAGAGTATGTGGGAGAAGTTCTGCTGACCCGGTTCAGATCTCTGCATCTAAACCCACTCTTGCCCAAGTTAGAGCTCAGCTGAAATGGGGGGGGGGGGATCCTCAGTGACCTCAGTCCATGGATCCCAGGGAGGTCTGTGTGTCATCTCCCTTTATTTTGAGAGATTACTAGTGATGTTATTTCCCTGGGAACCATGTCTGAAACTTCAGTGTCAGCTGCCACAGCCAACCCGGCTGAGAGGGGGGGAAATACTAATATACTAGGTGTTTGTTAGGACACTGTAATTAAGAATTTGAGTTTTTACTCCAGTAGTCTCAGATTCAAATCCTGACTCTCCCACTCACCAGCTGTGTGACCTTGGCCAACTCACATGACGTCTCTGAGCCTCAGTTTGCTAATCTATGAAATGGAGATAATAATTGCCTTTCCCGTAGAGGCGTGTGTGAACACTGCTGTAAAGGACTTAGCTTTATGTGGATCAGGGCCGTGTATAAAACCGCACTGAATCTACAAGAGCCATCAGCTTTATGGTTATTTTCTTTTTCTAACTTGTCTTTTCTAGTCCTCTCTTACATGCTTGTCAAATCAAATGTCTCTTCCACAAAAGCGACCCTATAGAAGAACTGCACTTTCCTAATTAACCCCAGAAGTGGAAGTGACTCAGCGAGGCAGAGCCCAGCTGCTGTAAGACAGCCTTGTTTCGCCCCTAATGACAGGTAGCCTGGGGGAGGGGGAGCCACGGGGTCCCCAAGCATGACGCGGCCGACTTGATGGGAAGTTGCAGAGGGGATTCAAGCAACCAACAAGTAGGGACTTGGGGTCAGCAGCCCTTCACAACTCTTCCTCCCCTGTCCTCAGTTTTCCGAGTCCCTCCTAAGGAAATATTTTCCTACCACCCTTATTAGAGCACCCTGCCGGGTTCTGAGTACCTCCAGATACGTATCAATTGGTGAAAGACCCACCATGTCTTCTAAATTGGGGTAGGCTGGCCGGTCCTTCTCGGCCGACACACAGCCCTGATGTGTCCTAGGGAGGTGCCAGTGTCTCTCCGATGCTTGAGAAGATGTTCCGGGCGTCAGGTGCAGCTTTCTCCCTACTCTGCACTCAACATGAAGCATCTGACTATTGTCTTACTGGAACTGACAGCCCCAAACTGCCTCAGTGAGTCGGGGGCTTTGATGACAGTGACAGTTGAGAAGAGAAGGAGGCTGGCAGTCTCGCTGCCGGCTGAGCTGAAGGAGAGAGAGAAGGGATTCTAGCAGTGTCTTCACAGCTGTAATAAAGTAAAGAAATTAGGGAACATGTACAAGTAAGATGTCAGGATGATTCCATATATCCAGACATCTCAGGCGCTGAAGCTTTGATGAATCACAGTGAAACTGAATTTTCTTTAACTGTGCGATGTTTGGGAGGGTCTCAGTTTAAAATAAAGGAAAACAACCAGCCTAGTAGACTGTGTGAATGGCACAAGATTTCCTTAGAAATAACCCCAAAATATTAAAAAATAAAAACATAACCATAAAGCTAATGGCTATTTTAGATTCGGTGCTCTTTTATACATATGGAACTTTACCCTATTTGTAAAGAAGCAAGAAATCTAAAATTTAAATGCTCTCCCTTGACGCTGCCCAGTGATGTCTGTTGGATTTGCCTAACAACCATATTTGAATTGCAGTGTTTATTAGATAAAGCTTTTTGGAGGCCTTACTAATCAAAATAATTTAAACACAGCATGATTTGCTGCCTGTCTTTCAGCAAGACCTCTTTTGGGGCTTCTGTAGTTACAGTGTTACATCCAGAAATGAGAGCTCTTGGCTCAAAGCTCTACACATCTGGTGAGAATGGTCTCCTCTGGAAAAACGCTGTATTTAATCATCTTGTTGGAGGTATGATTGAGATGGGGGAGGGGTTTGGAAACTGAAGGAGGTAGAGTAGGGGGTAATGGGCAAAGGTTTCCTTGACCATTAGGAGCCACAGGCAAAGTGGTAGAGACGGTCAAAATCCTCCCTCTTACTTGTCAGTTCAGATGGAAATCACCATGGAAAAGATTAAAGGCAACAGGAATTGTTTATTTCTTGGAGCCAGAAAAAGAGCTGGAAACAATGGTACAAAATTGATACCTCATTATTCTGCAGCATGCTTTGGGTGCCAGCCACGCCTGTGGCATCCTAATAAGCACAGAATCACAGGCCCCATCCCTGCCCACAGGGATGAACGCATCTGTTCCAAGTCCAGAAATCCATCTACCACTAATTTATTAACTGCAAGACTTCAGTATAAAACAGGATGTTCCTTATAAAAAGATCAAATCGCTATGTCGTACACTTGAAACTGATATTGTTAGTTAATTATACTTCAATAAGCAATTTTTTAAAAAGATGTTCCTCTGCAGGCATGGGATGCCCCCTGCTCAGCTTTCCCAGCCATTGCACCGCCCCAGGCAGTGTTTCCTACTCATTCCCACAGTCCCGTTGAGCCCAGGGGTGAAGTGCTGATGACTTCTGGCCAAAGCAGTTAACGTCTTCCTTGTCTTCCCTCTGCAGTTCCTACTCGATCTTAAATACATCACCTTCCAATGCACTCTCATTTGGGGATGGCATCCTGGAGAGGCGGCAGTATGAGGACCAGGGCCTGGGGGATACGACGTCCCTGACCGTCATCTGCCAGCCCACCCAGGTAAGGTTGACTGTCAGGGCCGCCTCCTCAACTCTGCTCAGGATTCATGAGCACCTTTTTACTAAGGATGAGACCTTGCCCTTGCTGCCCCCAAAGGGTTACCTGTCTCTCAGGGCACAAGAGCCTAAAAGATATATAAAAATTTAAGGCTTTGGAAGAGTCAGATGGGTGGTGCTGACAATGACTGCCAGCATCTGGGTCTAGGCTGGTAAGGAAGGCTGCTCTGCAGAGAGGACGATATGTTATCTGTAAAGTAGTAACGCGGTTGAGCCTTGAACAACGCGGGGGTTAGGAATGCCGACCCTCCATGCTCCGTACAGTGGAACATCCACTTGCAACTTACAACTGGCCTTCCACCTACCCGGTTTGCTTCCTACATATCCACGGGTCTGCATCCTCAGGTTCAACACACTGCAGATTTTCTTGTAGTATTTACTTTTGGGGAAAAGTCTGTGTATTAGTTGGACCTGCATGGTTCAAACCCAAGTTGTTCAAGGGTCAACTGTATCTAATCTATTTTACAGGCCATTGTGAAGATTAAAGGAGATAAGGATACGGTTCTTAGCACAGTTCCTGGCACATAGTGAACGCTCAGTGTATGTCCGATATATGCCAGAAAGGGTACAGAATGGAGGAGTTTGTAAAGTGTATGTACTGTATTGGCAAATGTGAAGCCAGTAGGAGCTGGCAGCCCTGAGGAAGCTGGGAACAGCTGACTCCATCAGAAAGAAGGAACATAGAAACATCTGTAAGGATCCACGCAGTAGTTACACAAACCAGAGCCGTTTGGACAAGCCTTTGACTAGACTTGCCGATTTCATCACCCAGAGGTAGCAACTACCCTCCCCGAACCACTTCTGGGAACACCGTCTTGCGTGCAGCGAGACCACAGAGCCTAACCTGCGATTAGAATGGGCAGAGCGGGACCTCCTGGCCGGAGTAGCCTTCGGACCACCACACGGTGGAGATGCGGCAGATGTATTTGTGGTAATAAAAGTCCTCGCTCCCTGAAGAAGTTGATGGAGCATCTCGTTAGGGGAAGAAGCTGTCCCGCTACATGGCCGTCTCTCCATCCTGGCTAGTTTCGCCTGTGAGCTGTAACTCAGGCGGTCTTCGTGTTTCAGTATTGGCCAGATACTAATCCTACCAGCAGCAGCAGCAGTAACAATAAAACCATTTTCATAGCCCTTCTTATTTTGCAAAGCACCTGCAGTGCATCTCATCTGAGCCTCGAAATAACTTGTGAGGTCAGTACATGAGGCTTACCACCCCCATCTTATAGATAGGCCAACCTAAATCCGAGGCAGTTAAGGGGCTTATCCCACTCGAACATTAGTGAAACTTGTTCTAGAGC
This sequence comes from Monodon monoceros, assembly GCF_005190385.1. Taxonomy (NCBI): domain Eukaryota; kingdom Metazoa; phylum Chordata; class Mammalia; order Artiodactyla; family Monodontidae; genus Monodon; species Monodon monoceros. Next base: position 9,906,891 of record NW_021703784.1, on the reverse strand, counting down.
GCAGCTCACCTGACACCCAGCTAGCTCTGAGACGTGTCTATGTGTGTGTCCCCACTTACAGCCTTTCTTTCTCTGCAGCCTCTGAGGATCAGCGGCCAGCCTGGCCCTCAGAAGAGATGCCTCTTTGTGTGTCGGCACGGTGAGAGGATGGATGTTGTTTTTGGGAAGTACTGGCTATCCCAGTGCTTCGACGCCAAAGGTCAGTAATTGGTGGGCCTGTTCAGCATTGGCATACCTATCACGGCCTCTAGGGGGCAGAGTCAAGCTACTTTTATCTAGATGGAGTCATTTATGAAGTGCCTGTCATCTGTTACATTGTAAGTCCTTCCGGATTGTCTGGAGTGTTAGGGGAGAGAGAAGTGTTCTTACCCCCATTCTATAAACTGGGACACCATGGACCAAAAGAGGCAGATGTCTTGCCCCACAGCCACATGGCAAAGTCAGAGGCAGAGACAGGTGTCTTGATTCCATGACCAGACCTCCCTCTAGTAAGTCACCCTGGCTCATTTTGGTTCCATTTTCATTTGGGTGGCATGTTTAAGATAGGGAGGCTTGCACCTCAGAGAATCCTACCTGCTTTAGAGTGTCTGGCGTTGTTACTTTCCCTTAAAAACTATCTCTTGTCACTTTCGTCAGCGGAATGGAAGCGTGGATTCCAGGACACAGTACTAAAGGAGGAGGTCAGCTTCAATATTTTCTAGAGAGCTCAGTTCAGTCTCTGTGGCCAAAAAGGAATGGAAGTGGAGGGGCTGGCAGGACCAGCAGTGGAAGCCCTAAGGAGATAGGAAACTCATGTCGCCTTGGCCTGACTTTTCTTTCCAGGTCGCTACGTACGCACTAACCTGAACATGCCTCATAGCTTACCTCAGCGGAGTGGCGGTTTCCGAGATTACGAGAAAGATGCTCCAATCACCGTTTTCGGATGTATGCAGGCAAGACTCGTGGGTAAGTGTCCTGGAGTGATCACACAGCCTTTCCTGGCTACTTCTTCCAAAGACTGGCTCCAGTGGGTATGCCAGAATGCTGCCTAGGGCTTTCCTACAAGTACTATATTTCGTCGATTCAAAAGGGATTTATTATGTAACCATTAGGTCCAGGGCAACTGGGTTGGTTTGCCAAAGTGAACAAGGTGTGATCGCTATCAAGGGGCAGATGGTCCAGTGATGGGGCAAGGTCAGGCTTGGTGCGGCAGACAGGTCAGCTTCTAGCGCAAGGATGAGAGGGCAACCCAGGAGTGGCTGAAAATATAGAGGCCAACCAGTCTCCAAGATGCTCAGTTCTTTGCAGGTCTAGGTCCATACCTGCCACACAGAGCCAGCAGCAGCCTTGTGCTGTTCAATCATTTAACACACGTCAGTTGATCACTTACCTTGTGCAAGGCACCATGCTAGGTACTGGGGACCTAAGCGTGAGTCCCCACCCTCGGCGAAGCTTGTAAGTGGATGAATAATATAGAATATTCTTGTTACTCAAGAATAGAACTATGTACAAAGTATCATGGGAGCACAAAAGACGACATAAGAGGAGAACAGAGTAGAAGTTAGTAGGAAGGTGGGACAGCATCTAAGTGGGAGGATCAACATCAAGTCATAGACATGAGAAGCAGTGTCCACAGTGCAGAGGAAACAAGCCGTCTTGTTTCTAGAGCATCAGCTGTGACCAGGGCGGGAGACAAGGCTGGCGGGATGGAGACAGACAAGTTCATGGAAGACTTTGACCGCCATGTTAAGGCATTTAGACTTTATCCATGAGAGAAAAACGGGCATTTTACTGCTTGTTAGGACCAGAGAGACAGAAAGAAAACAGACAAGAAGGATGTATCCCTTGGTCTTTCACAGAAACACTGGTCAGGAGAGTTGTTGAAAATGAGATTGAAACTGCTGGTGCTATGTGAGCGCCCACCTGGAAAGAGAGGTTTGCAGGGTCTGTCTGGCACCCTCTCCAACACTGAGAGTCAAGTTGAGGCTTCGTAAATCATCGGATGGATTCTTCTCTGGTTTCCTTCGCAGGTGAAGCCTTATTAGAGAGTAACACCATCATTGACCATGTCTACTGCTCCCCGTCCCTGCGCTGTGTCCAGACTGCATACAACATCTTGAAAGGTGAGACTGGATAAAGGTCAGCTAGCCCATCCCTCCGTCTCCAGGCAACCTGACACAAATTATCCTACTCAGGGCACATTAGCCAGTTGAAAGCTTTGAATTTGAAATGTTTAGCAATGATTCTTTCTTTTGGAAGATGACTTTGCAAAAGTCCCCAAATCATACTCTGGCAGCAGAAGTGAGATCAAGAGAATATACAAATCATGTTTTTCTTGAAAATGTAAAGCTCTCTTCGATGAATTCGAGGCTTGTAAAATATTGTTCTCTGGCAGTAATTTAGAGCCTACAGAGCGTGATCCTTTTTTGTTTTGTTTTTTTCTTTGTTTCCTCCCACTCTGCTCTGTTTGCCTCTTTACAGCAGGGAACGGTGCTCCTAGGTGTCTGTAAATCTTAATCAATCACCCTTGTTTCTTTAGTTAATTGGAATGAGTTCAAACGTACCATTGTTATAAAGATATTCAGCTTTTACCCTAAAATCCGTGGAAGCTTGTGTTACAGGAATCTCCATTCTCATTTCACTGGAAGGAAAACTAGAAGAAACAGGGTTGACTGTTTACTTATGCCAAACAAACAAGCCAGAAAAAGCTGAGTCAACAAGGAAATTACACTACGTTTGAGACTTCTGTTCGTTAACCTTAAGTAAGCCAGAATGCATCTATGTATTCAAACGCATTATCTATCACATTTGCAAGGAAAAACTGGGCTAAATGCAATACAAAGAGTTAAACAGGGACAGTTCCCACTCTGAGGACAATTACACAATCACAAAACACAGGACTTGTGCACTGGCATTGGTAAATATTCAACACTGGATTTTCTAGTAGAGAAAATGAACAATCTCTATGATACGCAAATATAACGTAAGCGATTGTAAAATAGTGGATGCTAAGAATTTCTGAAGTTTCTTGGTTAAGAACATTTTGGAACTTACTTTAGAAAGAGGAATTATAGTAGTCACAGAACTGTAATAAATTATATGGATAATGACTTTTTCTTTAATCAGATAGCATTTAAAGCCAGCATACATCCTGGTGATGGGGCCAGAATAAACTCACGTGCTTATAACACAAAAATTAAAAACTCTTGTCCAAACCTGCATACTTTACTTCCTTAAGCTACATATAGCATCTGCTAGGAAAGAGAATAGAAGGTTTATGAGCATTTTTGTAACAATTTGGCCTCTAATTTACTTTTCCACTGAGAACGTAGTAATACTTCCTTCATCTTCATTTTATTTTCCCTCTAAGGTTTACAACAAGAAAATCACTTGAAGATCCGCGTAGAGCCTGGTTTATTTGAGTGGACAAAATGGGTTGCTGGGAACACACTACCTGCGTGGATACCTCCATCAGAGTTAGCTGCAGCCAACCTGAGTGTTGATACAACCTACAGGTAACCCTCTGAAAGCGCTGTTTCCTGAGGCCAATGTGGAAGTACTCTTCTCCACCAGGCCAGGCTAATTAAGGAGATGAAGGACCAGATGTAGCCCACAGCCAGTTGTCCATATTGGTGGAAGTCACGCTATGATTTAAAAAAAAAAAAAAAACTGGAGAAAGCCAGCATTCCCTTGTATTGGGCATTGGTGTGGAGTATGTCTCCCGTCACATGCACTAGGGTTTTCTGACTTTACTACATTGATTTCAGTGAATAATAAAACCACTTCGCATGCCAGGAGCACACACCAGCTAATGATAAAGCAGTTCAGAAGCCTGTTGGGAAATAAGGGAAATGACGGTGTCTTGCCTTGGATTGTCGCTTTCGATTTTTCAAAGCATTTTTAATTATCTTCATTCATTATTGCTATAACCCCAGGATGGAGGCAAAGCCACTCTCATCTATGAGAGAGTTCTGTGGGCTGCCAAAAGTTATACACGTAGTGGACATATCTGACAATAATAATAACTAACCTTTATTGATTGTTTTCTGTGTGCCAAACACTGTGTAATCTGCTTTATAGTAGTCCTTTGCTTTTTCCATTAGACTATTATTAGAAAGAAGTGTTTGTAGATTGTAACATACTTACATTAACCATCAAAAATCCACTCGGGCTTCTTACTGACGTGATAAAAAGAATGCTTTTTGTGTTCTTTATAGCAATATTTATTTTAAATATTTTTAGTAAGCAATGATATTTTTCTCTCTAACCCCTGTATTTGGTTTAAATATTTTTGTTAGTTGTTCCTGTTGTTAAGTGTTTAAAATATATCTGATTATCTTGTCAGTGTGCAATAAAGTTTTAGGTTGAGCGTTAAAAAAAAAAAAAAAAAATCCACCCAGACATTTGTAAAATGTCTTTGAAGAAGGACAGATATTCACAACCATTACGGTGGGGAACTAAATGCATTTCTTAAAACAGAGTTTGGAACAAGTGACCAATATAAGCAAAACTTTTCCTTGTGCTATCCCTTGACCTTTCATTTCAAATACCTACCCAAACCTCAAATGAACCAGTGTGAGTTTCTGGCTAAGGTAGGAGAGAATATCTTTTCTTCCATACTAAGTTTTGGCTCTGCAAATAAGACCTCAGATAACCCCATTAATTAATTAATGTGTGCTACTCCTTGCCTTAAAGGAATGAGCATTCCTCAAAAATAATCCTCAAAAATAAGATTAAATCAATCAGTCAGATCCTCTACTGAAATAATTCACATTTTGTCCTATCTACTCTATGGCCACTGTTTCTCTGTTCCTTGGGAAGCAGCAATAAATGATTGTCCCCATGCCAACAGCCATCATCCCTCTGCCCTGGAAAGAGAACAAGTTACTGCCAACGTTGGTAAAATGACTTTCCTCACCTACCACCCAGCCCCACCCAGGCCAGCTAGCCTTCAGATTCCCCTCTAAGTGCATCCTGCAATTCTTCCCAAGCTACTTACAAAGGTCCCCAGAATCATTCTACCTGAGCCTTCAATGCGCACACAGACACATACCCCACCAGTAGTATGAACAGAAGGATGAATGCCGGGAACCTGGGGGTCAGGACACGGTTCATATTCCAGATTTCCTTTTCCTCTACAAAAAATCAAAGTTCTGTTCAACCATTTTGTGTTGGGGCTTGGGGTGGTGGTGAGATTAAGCCTCTAATTCTATAAATCAGTCGTGAAATTCATTCTGTCAAGTGAGCAGGGCTTCTGAAGCAGGTAGTGGTGCCCAAATGATTGATTGAAGAAACGTGGTGATGTGCAGAGGGGCAAGAACCGACAGGCAGGGTATTATAAGCCAAGCAAGCACTGCTCATAGATCCCTCCCTGTCGCCTTGAACAGGAGGGAGGAGCGGCTGGAAGGTGGATTTAGGCTGGTGACCAATATCCAAGCGTCAGCCACGGGCAACAAGACCCATCCTGGGGGCTGGGTGTAGAAAGCAGCCCCAGGGGAGCTAGGCGGGAAGGAGCAAGACAGAAAAAACAAAATACACAACCAGCTGCATGAGGCTTCAGAACAGGGCCCTGACTGGGGGAGAGGCAGGGAAAAGGGGATGGGGAGCCATGGATCTGGAGTATTAGCGAGACAACAAATCAAACTTTGGTGGGGGACTCAGGGCAGAAGCCTGCTCTATAGTCTGGACCAAAGTAGGCTGGGGAGAGGAGAGTATACACGGGAGAATACTATCCCAAGGGTACTACCTGTGTACCCAGAGCTCTGGGTGCCAGGTCTAGTTGGTGGTTGGAGGCCCACCTGAGTCCCAGAATAGTACAGGGGTCCTGTCAGAAGCAGGATGCTGCTGACAAGAGTGAGAAAGCTTTGACTGTCCCATCCCCTTCAGGGCTCGTTCAAACATGGAAGCCATTCATAGGTTCAACGTCAAGGCCAGAACTGAGGAGGAGGAACTGGATTCTGGCATCTACCAACTCTTCACTTCCGCAAATCTTGTACATTACAGTGTGGTTTCACCCCTGCCGTGACTCCCTGAACCAAAGAGGCCTTTTGTCACAGTGTGTATGTGTGTGTGTTGGGGGAGGGGTCCTGGGAAACCAGGTGATGTAAAGGGTAATGGAACTGGATGAGAAGTAGGGATGGGAAGAAAGGGTTTGCTCCAGAACAAGGAGGCACATCCCTAACGAGTGGGGAATTCATGTTTCTCCCTGTCACCCAGGGTGTTGTAAGATTCAGAAGGTTGTTTTCTAGGAGAAATAGTATGCTTGCAGAGAGAATGTTATTTAGATGAAGGCAAGTTACCTTCAAATGGAACAGCATCCTTCCTCTCCAGACAGTAAACCCAAGTGCACAGAAGGGCAGCTTTGAGGAGGGCACTAGCAGAAGCCATCCAGGGTGAAGGATAACTTTATAGGTATTAATCGTCTCAGACACAGGTTCAAATCCGGGCTCTAAGAGTTGCTAATGATGTAAGCAAAGGCAAGTCAGCTGTAGCCTTTCTAAGCCCTACTTTTGTCATCCATAAACCCAGAATTTGCAAAAGGGTTGCCAGGTGGGCTATGTTCAAAGAACGCAAGCAGGGCGCTTTGCGCAGAGCCTGACACAGGGGAACCTCTCAGTAGATCTTAGCAGCAGCAGCAGCAGCAATGTATTCTGATGCAGATGCCGTGAGAATTCACTTTGAGAACTCGCTAGCACCTCCATGCACTAAATACCAACAGTGAAAGACAAAGTAAGAAAATATGACACAGTTGTACTCGAAAACAAGGTAAACACCTCATAGACCAGAAAACTAAATAGCAAAGGAAGGTGGAAGACAGAAGTGACTGGGATTGAAGACATTCAGGGTCACCAGGATCGGAGGGCCCTGCTTTGACCATCGTCTTACATGCGTTTGTACATCGTGTCATAATTATCATTTACATCATGAGCTTACTCACCCCAACCACACACAGAGAGCTCCTCAGACATAGAAATTGGGTTTTCTTCATCTTTATGTTCCCTGGACTTCTCCAACTGCCAGGTATGTGGTCTGTGTTCAAACTAAGAAAGAAAAGGAAAGGCTGGTGAAGCGTTATTAGCTCACAAGTCCAATGGACCTAATATCTCCTTTAAAAACCTATCCTTACAACTCCCCATTTCATTTTATGAGGCCAGCATTACCCTGATACCAAAGCCGGATAAGAATACTACAAGAAAAGGGAACTACAGGCCAATATTCTCAACAGATATTAGCAAACCAAATTCAACAGCACATCAAAAGGATCATACACCATGATCAAGTGGGACTCATCAAGTGGGTTGCAAGGATGGTGCAACATACAAAAATCAATAAATGTGATACACCACATTAGTAGAAAAAAAGATGATAAAAATTATATGATCATCTCAGTAGATGCAGAAAAAGCATTTGACAATATACACCATCCTCTTCATGATAAAAATTGTTCAACAGATTGGGTATAGAAGGAACATATCTAAACATAATAAAGGCAATTTGTGGCAAGCCCACAGCTAACATCATACTCAATGGTGAAAGGTTGAAAGCTTTTCCTCTAAGATCAGGAACAAGACAAGCATGGCCACTCTCACCACTGCTATTCAACATAGTTCTGGAAGTTCTAGCCAGAGCAATTAGGCAAGATAAATAAATAAAAGGCATCCAAATTGGAAGAGAAGAAGTGAAACTCTCTTTGTCTGCAGATGACGTGATCTTATATATAGGAAATCCTAAAGACTCAGAAAATCCTAGAACTGTCAGAACTAATCAACAAATTCAGCAAAGTTGCAGGATACAAAATCAACATACAGAAGTCAATTGTGCACAAAAATAAACTCAAAATGGATCAAAGACCTAAATGTAAGGCCAGACACTATAAAACTCTTAGAGAAGAACATAGGCAGAACACTCTTTGACGTAAATCACAGCAGGATCTTTTTTAAAATTTATTTTATTATTCTTGGCTGTGTTGGGTCTTCGTTGCTGCGTGCAGGCTTTCTCTAGTTGCGGCGAGTGGGGGGCTACTCTTGGTTACGGTGCACGTGCTTCTCATTGCGGTGGCTTGTTGCAGAGCATGGGCTCTAGGCATACAGGCTTCAGTAGTTGCAAGATGCGGGCTCAGTAGTTGCAGCATGCAGGCTCAGTAGTTGCGGCGCATGGGCTTAGTTGCTCCGTGGCATGTGGGATCTTCCTGGACCAGGGCTCGAACCCATGTCCCCTGCATTGGCAGGCGGATTCTTAACCACTGCACCACCAGGGAAGCCCGCGTGTCTCCTTTTGAATTATGGTTTTCTCAGGGTATAGGCCCAGTAGTGGGATTGCTGGGTCATGTGGTAGTTCTATTGAGAAAAGGGATCCTTGTGCACTGTTGGTGGGAATGTAAACTGGTACAACCACTACGGAAACACTATGGAGGGTCCACAAAAAATTAAAAATAGAACTACCGTATGATCCAGCCATCCCACTTCTGGGGTATATCCAAAGGAAATGAAAACAAGGCCTCAGAGAGATATCTCCACATAATATCACTTATATGTGGAATCTAAAAAAGCCAAGCTCAGAGAAACAGACAGTAGAGTAGCATGGACACCCATGGGACCGTGGGGAGGGGGAAATAGGGAGAGACTAGTCAAAGGACTACAAACCTACAGTTAAAAGCTGAATACATTCTGGGGATCTAATGTACAGCATTGTGATTATAGTTAACAATACTGTGTTATATTCTTGAAAGTTGCTGAGAGAGTAAAGCTTCAATGTTCTCACCACCAAAAAGAAAATGTGACATAATGGAGGTGTTAGCTAAGACTATGGTGGTCATCGTTTTGCAGTGTATAAATGTATCAAATCAATACATTGTATATACCCTTAAACTTACACCATGTTATACATCAATGAAATCCCAATAAAACTGGAAAAAGATTAAGTAAAACTTACCCTTACTGCTTATCATGTGCAAGCCTACTAGAGGCTTGGGAAATCTCTGGTGATTTAAATAGATAAAGAGATCTAACCTCTGCTTGGCTTCCTCTTATTTATGTGACCTGGGACTGACTGTCAGTAAAATTAGTCAAACTGCTATGAGATATCCTGCAAGGGAAGCCTGAACTGAATGTTTCTTTTCAGCTGGTCGCTTTGACACCATGCACACATGGCCTTTATTTCTGTACATTCTGCATATTAGGACCCCACTTCTACATAGTTGAAATACCCTTCCCTGTGCCTCCATCCTTTCCAGGGAAATGGATGAACAGAAATATGGGAACTTTAGAAAGGTCTTGAACTAAAACTTAGAGTAATGGCAATTGCTTTGTCTTGGGATCAAAATGTTTTCGGTGCCTTTGTTCATTTTTCTATTGCAGACCTCACATTCCAGTCGGCAAATTAGTGGTTTCAGAATCCTATGACACCTATATCAGTAGAAGTTTCCAAGTAACAAAGGAAATAATAAGTGAATGTAAAAGTAAAGGTAGGTATTATTTTGGACTCCATAGTTAAATCTGTGATCATTTTTCCACCATGGTTAATTGGCTATTCAAGATGGTTCAGCGTGCTTTGACAAACTTGCTTAGTAGGAAAGAAAACTATTTCCAGACTCTCTTATAGATACTTTGATGTTAAATTTGTACTATTCTCTTGAGTACCTCAAATGGTAGATATTCCGTGGAAATACATCAGACTTAGTTACTCTATGAAATAACAGAATTCTGCATTTCAGCTATTTATCTTCCACTCTCTGAAGGAGGTTCCCTATTACAGTTTCCAGAAATTCTTTACCATAACACTGTTTTGCCTATAATTGGATCCAGGAGCATGGACACCTACACACAAACACACCGACACAGATACACCTACCGTCACTACTACCACCAGCCGAGAGCAGTGTGCTATACGACTCAAGTCTGCCACTGAATTTTATAATCATTGAACTCAAATATTTAATGATGTGTAGGACTGTAATATTTGTAGTAAAAAGGGCAGGTTACAAGAGAGGCTGCACATTCCCATCCCCCACTAAAAGTTAAAATATTTATCTTCATAGAGCAAAGGCTGGATTTACATACACCAGAAAGTTAACAGTGGGTAGCCCTGGTCAACAGTATTGTGGATGGTTCCCGCCTTTCAGTTATCACTTGTAAGCCACTCACTTCACGACCACCCCTGTGGTACCACCCATCCCCACTGCAAAGAAACTCAGCATGTTCTATCAACCAGAAAGTCTCAAGCGCTCACAGCTCTACCAATGGCAACATCAAAAACTATAATATATTAGAAGTAATAGCAGAGAGCCCTGTAGACATAGAACAGTTTTGTACCTTGATTGAGGTGATGGTTCCCAAAAGCTCCACATGTGATAGACTTGGCTAAAGCTGGTGAAATCTGAATAGGCTATGTGGAGTATACCAGTGTTCATTTCCTAGTTTTGATAGTATACCTTAGGCAAGATGTTACTATCAGAGAGGCTGTGTGAAGGGTGCATGGGACCTACCTAGTGTGTGTGTTTGTATAGTATATATGCAAGATACATGTTGTACATATATGTATGTATATGTGTATATGTATATACATATTATATAGTATGTGTGTATAGTATATATAAAATATACACACGTATATTTAATATGTAAAGTATGTATTTGTTACCTCCTGTGAATCTAATTACTTTAAGATTAAAAGTAGGTTTGTTGTTGGGTTTTTCTGTTGTTTTTGTTTGTTTGTTTTTTGCTTTTAATGACATTAGGCTGCCTTAACAGTACAAAGCATTTTCAAAATCTTGCTTTTGGCCGAATTGTCTCCTTCTCGAAAATGTTTGCCTCACCCTGGAACACTTGGCTTCAGTACTTATTACAAGGTTTACATATGTCTTTATAGAAACAGTCTTTTCAGTCCTTGCTTTTTTGCCCCCAGGAAATAACATCCTGATTGTGGCCCACGCATCTTCCCTTGAAGCCTGTACCTGCCAACTTCAGGGCCTGTCACCTCAGAACTCCAAGGACTTTGTACAAATGGTCCGAAAGGTAATTCCTGCTTGCATTTCAGGGGCCTGTGGGGCCTTGGAGCTTCAGAATGGTTCAGTGCTGGCTGATAGCGAAGTTCTTTGGAGCTGGGAAGGTACATTTATTGGTTTATTCAACCAAGATGTATTGAATGGGGCTCTGTTTAAGGCGCTTTACCAGGCCTTGGGTAAGAGAAAAAGATGTGTTTGAGCTACTTCTGGCTTCTAAGAGCTAAAACTTAAGAGGTAGTAAGAATCATGAGCAGATTGTCCGGACTTCCCCGTGGGACCGCGGAACGGATACGGAGGAGGTTTGTGGGCCAAAACACAGCATCTGACAGCTCAGCTGGAAGAGAGGCCCTGGCGGATAGGCCAAAGGAAGCAGTGATTCAAAATGATGAGGCTGAAAGGCAAACCCAGGAACAAGGCAGCGAGACAGAAAACCCACCAGGCTGACCAACACATCTGGATTCTTCCTTCTCATGCCTGTGGAAGAGGTTTTCCCGTCAGCCACCCTCCCACATACACTTCCCTCCAGGCTGAGTTATATGCTTCCTGTAACTATCCCCAGAGAACCTGGTTCAAACTCGACGGCAGTTCTTTTCTCATTTTTTTAAAAACTTACTTACGTGTCTGTCCTTCCCATTAGTCTGTAAGCTGCTTGAGGGCAGAGATTTTTGTCTTGTTCATAAATGCAACTCTGGACACACACACAAATACGCTTTGAAATGCCATGCCTACTGAAGTTAGGAAGGGCACACAGCTTCAGCTCTGAATGTGTTAGATACACATGCCAAAAAATGGAAGAAAAAGCAGGATAAAACAAACTCTTAAAACTTGGTTCATCTTTCCCATTGTCCAAGTATAATTTCAGAAATGTTTGAGCTGCGTTTTCAGCTTGACTTGCAATTAGGAATGAACTCCTAGCACCTTAGCTTTATACATGAGTTCCTTTTTTTCCTCCCGTGCTGTATAGAAACCATGTATAAATAATTGCACTAGAAGCGCTCACCATTTAATGAATCCTTCCGAAGAATCCTCTTGCGTTGTAAATACTCTTCCTTCTGATTTATCAGTTCTATCCATTTCATTTTCAATATTTTGGAGGGGATGCTTGCCTACAAAGCCCTGATTCATTCCTTTGAGTTTTCCTTCGTCTAGGTAAAAGTTAAAGCACTCAACCTGTTTTCTATTTTCCCTTTCTTTACTATCTTACCTCAGATCCCCTACTTGGGGTTTTGTTCCTGTGAAGAATTAGGAGAAACTGGAATCTGGCAGCTGACAGACCCACCAATCCTCCCTCTTACCCATGGACCAACTGGGGGCTTCAACTGGAGAGAGACCCTGCTGCAAGAATAACCGCACGAGCGAACAAGAAGAAAAGGCTTGAGGAAGGCTTTGGGAGAAGTGTCTTTTTGTGTACTTAGTTACAGTGGGAAAGTCTACACCACACCCTAAGCGGACAGCTCAGAATAATCTAGCACATTTCCTTTCAGCCTTTAATGTTCTTAGGATGAGACCGTGTCAAGGAGAGAAAGACCTGATTCAGGGGAAAAAAATGCATTCTCCCTGGACTCTTGCCTCGCTAACAAGGCTTTCAAGAATTGTCTTCCTATACAGGGGCACCTGCTACGGCAGGGGATGTTTCCTCCCTTCCACCTGTGCTGAGGAGCCTGGGTCCTCCCAAAGAGAGCTGCCAGCCCACTCTGAGGAAGGATGCAGGAGAATCCAGCTGGAGGGACACCAAGCTGCCAGTCCAGTGATGGGCTTTTCTTTTCTTTTCAACTCCATGTTCCAGTTAAAACCAAGCTGCAGAATTCTTCTAAGGTGATTAGAAAACATGCGGTTTCCCATCAATTTCTACCCTCAGTATGACCCACACACACACTAGTGCTGCTGGCTCAGGCCATCTGCCGGAGGACTCTAACCTTCACCCTGGTACCGCCACATCACATTTTCTCTAGAGAAAAGCTGACTACAGCTTTGTGCTACTGTCCTACCCCCTTGCTTCTATCTATCTGTGAAATGGGGAGACAGCATTTTTACTCTCCAAAAGCACTTTTGGATACTCAGGAGGAAGATAAGATAAACGTGTGAAGTATTCAATTGTAGGCGCAGCGAACTTGCCAGATATATCAAAGGAGTTACTCGCGTCACAGCTTAACGAGCCACAGGACTTCTGAATCACCGTGATTCTCTCGTTTTCGCCCCGAGAGTCTAGACCATGTTAACTGGTTAAGGATGTTGACATTTTCAGATGTATGTGAAATACATTCTTTGAGTCAGCAAGAAGCTCATTCTTGTGCAATATGGACGTCGTTACAAACCATACCAAGGGTCAGGTCATTGTACGCTTACAGTACATGTCAACCATAACAGAACACCCACAAATGCATCAGTTACATCCAGAGACGTATTATGAAGTCAGGGAACTAACTTAAATGATGACAGTCACGACTGCACTGCTGCTTGTGCTGTCGTTTTCGTTTGTTTGTTTGTTTTGCTATGGTAATTTAAAAGAGGTAGGTAGGGCTACTTAAGGAAAGTTGGGAGAGCCACATCCTGTCGTATCTCGTCACACTTGCTTCCCGAATTAGGAGGGAGTTTATTTAAAAGAAAAACAAATGACAGTCAAGCGAAAACAGTTATCAGTGTCTCGTTAATTGTGTGACTAGCTGACTGTTGACGGCAGCAGGCAATGGTCTGGCATGGTACAGTTCACTCTGTAGAATATATGTGCAAAATGAAATCTCAGCCATTTAAAGAGAACATTCATGTAAAACAAATCAGTATATATTGTAGCATTAAACAAGCTTCAAAACCCAAAGGAGAAAACATATGGGATATAAAAATAGATCTATGCTCCTGTTTGAAACTAGAATTTGATGATCCTTGAAAAGAAGAGGAAGTGAAAGGATGCTGGCTATGTATGTTGATCTGCAAGAGGATTATTGTTGAGGTTTTTTTTTTAAGTCACTTAGAGAAATATGTCATGAATTTTATATTTTAAGAAATCTTGATTTCTTCCAGCATTGCACAAACACTGATCCAGCTTCTGGGTCTAGAAATGACTCTGTGCTGACATGATTGATTAATGTAAAAGTTTTCATCTTAAACTGGGGGAAATAACTCATATTAAAGGTTTTAAGAGAAAAGTCACAGCATGGCCAATGCAGTGTCGCTGCCAGTCATTCTTTTATCTGTAATTAGGAGAATCCACTCTAATCAGATCTATAATGTTTATTAGATTCTCCACAAATTTTCATGGACTTTCAGTGCTCAGAATAACGCTCGAGCATCTCATATTCGATTTCCTTGAAAATTGTAGCAGTGTGTTCTGGACAGGGTCTGTACTTGTATAGAACAAAGTTCATAACAGGTTATCCCTCTCTCCTTCTCCATGATCTTAAGCCTTTGATGACCTGATAGGTTGGTTTAGCTGGGCTACGGTCCAGTGTCCTTGGTCCAATATGGACAGAGCCTTAGGCCATCATCTGTGTGAGCAAAGGAAGGCAAAGATCTGAAATAATCTTCTGAATAATTTAGGGTGGAAAACCTTGAGTCAAAGAGTTTATTCCTCTGCTTTATCCAGATTGTTGATCAAAATGGCCTGAATGATCTGAATTCTCATGAAATTCTCTTTTCACATTTACCTAATTAAAAAACTAAACTTGGACTCCAGTTGAGAAATTCTTTGGAAATTGTGTTGAATCTATGTGTAATAAAAGGAAGAGACAACTGTATTACATGATTTCATATCCATTTAAAAATTCTAAATTGCTATTACAACTCGAAGTTCAGGCTGGTTTCTTTTGAACTGAGGCTGATGTTTGTTAAATGTTTTGGGGGGCTAGGAGAAAGAAGGAAGGTAGAAGGGAGGGAGCGGGGGAAGGAAGCAAGGGAGAAAGGAAGGAAATGCCAGATTGGAAGAAGCAAATGGTTTCCTGTAGAGAGGAAATTTTTTTTTTTTTTAATGTTGAAAGTTATCTGAAATAAACTGAGATAAAATTAACTAAAGGATTTAATCTGGGATTGAAAGTCCACAACAGTCTGCTGCCTGCACAAGTGTGCCACATCAACCCGCTAATGGCTCAGTATTATTCACAGATAGACTTTGGTTTCAGTGATTTTAAAATGCCACGTCTATTCCTTTGTGGACTAGAATAATTGGCACATTTTAATGCACAAGCTGGGGGTTTCATTTTCCCAGGCTCCCACTCCATCACTGCAATGGTAGCTGGGAGCTTATTGCTTCACCCCAGCAAGGAGTTCAGAATACAGTGTTTTCCATTACATTTAGATTCATAGAATCTGAATGGCTGATTAAATGGCCATCTGATGGCTGAAAGAGGGGGGTATTTTTCACCCTGTATTGAAAGGCTTGGGGGAGTCTCTAGTTTTTATTTTAATTATACTTTAACCAAAGAATTCTTTTAAAGTAACCTTATATTTGAAAGACAATTTTGCAAAAAATGAAAATAATAAAAAATATCTTCTGGAGTGATGTCAGTTTGGTAAGTCATTGTTGATACTTTCTTGCATTTTAGGCTGCTGTGGTCATTTTCCTGTCAGTGGAATTTGGAATGCCTATAGATTGTCATTCAGTTGTGCTTAGCATTACCATAAATGTATCTTTTCCACTCAACTAGCTGTGTTCGTATTAAATCAAGTCTCTTATTTCAATTACCTAGTGTCACTGGGGACTGACTGAAGAACTGCAGAGAGGTTCCTATCTCGTTGCCTTTGTAGAAAGGCGTGCCTGGGTGGTAAGGGAGGTATTCCTCGTAACCTAGGCACTCTGCCGCTCCGGTGTCTAATTTGAAAGCAGTGATGAATTGCTCTTTTGAATTTACTCTAAGTCACGCGTGTGTTGGAATACAGATGAGCCTCCTTTAACTTTCACAGGCACAGTCACAACTGGCCCGTCTGCACCAACTTCTCAGATAATGAGGCGCAGGGTTATTTGCATTTAAATTGTAGTCCTGCACACGTGTGAGAACTCAGAGACGCCAGTCTTGCTGCCTCGCCATGAGGGATGAGATCGGGCGGAGGAGGGTAGGGAAAAGAGCGATTTAACATCTATTTTAGGTTAATATTCACTTTACTAAGGTGATGGGGGGATATTTTGTTAGGTGATGGCAGATGCTTTTCATGTTTAAACAGGATTCACTTTGGATTTGCTTCTCTTTCGTACCGCAACATACTGAATTTTCCTAGGGAAGTGACTAGCTGTAACAAATTCAAGGGAAGGGGGAAGAATCGCCTCTAAATGCAGAGGAAATCACTTGATTTTTAAATACATATACTATTTTGTTCAGTGTGTGTAAGCTTAAAATTACGATGAATAGTCAAAACTTAATATACCATCAGTTCTTACAAATGGTTTACACTGCACCATTTAGCTGCCATTACTCACACAGAAATCGGAATTTTTGCAGCTGCTCAACTATTCTTGGACTCTGTACAGGATACATATGTATGTATAATGGGAAATATGTACTGGTTCTTTCTTTGATTGCCACGCAAGATTGGGAACACCATCCTGAAGCATTTTGGTTACACATAGACCATTTTAAACCTGCTGTTTGGGGAGGTGTATTGGTTTCTTTCTCATTTATAAGGCTATTGTATCATTATTTTTCTGTGTGATTCAGGCATATTTATTTGGTGAAAAGGGTTTGTAATTATAAAAGAGGAAACCACACCTAATTGTGTCGCCAAATTCCTTGTAAAGTACCTGTGGCATCTGTGCTTTTCCTGGCTGCGTGCTCTTCTCCATACAGCTCTGGCACCATTGTAATTAGTTCATTCCATTCCATGAGCAGCTCCATTTAAGTGGTTCCTAGATGATTTAATAAAGAGAAACTGTGTCCTCAGTCGATCCAGAGCGATCTCATATTACACTGAGTGGTCTCGACTCCTATCATGTCCTCAGACGTTGCTGTGGTCATTATTATTTCATAAATGTCCATTAAGAGTGGGATCCTTCCCTCAGAGGGGCACTTGCTGCTCAAGGAAATGAGAGGAGGCTCTGGCAGCACCGTGGGCCTCTGCTCCCTTCTGGTTGGGCATCTCTCTGAGCCATCCTGGCTGGAGAGGTGAAAACCCACCCAGGAATGAAAGAGCGAGCTCCAAAACGCTTCCTCTGCCCCACGTGCGAGGCTTCATCCCTTACCACTACCCACCCGGAGGAGGTGTACCAGGAATGATGCATAGAGAAAGAATTTGGGTCAGAGAGAGGACAATTCCAGTCCAAGCTGGGTTCCACACTACTAAAAGCCATAGACCCCATTTCTGAAGTAATGCTATGTTAAGCTAATAGGTTTTAAAATAAGCCATGTATGCAAATGTATACCGAGAACATGAACACAGATTTTCATTGGCACAACTGGCTACCACCCTTGCAGTGTTTACTTACTGAGGAAACTTAACAGCTAATGCTCAGATCTGACAAAAGACCAAGCTGTGGTTAGCCTTGTGGCTGGTTCTCAGCTGTTCTGTACTTGACAGTTTCCCAAGCTCATTTTGCCCTTTTGTGATATATGTACAGGCTGCCTGCACATCCAAAGAAAACGAATCATTGTGCTTTGGATCTGTTTAAGCTTAAATAAGCAAAAGTTTTTTGTTTGTTTTTTTTTTTGGAAAGTTGTTTGAGGACCAAAAAGCAGTTTTCCTTCGGAAGAAAGAGAATGCGTCATTTTGCCCAAAATAAACATGTAAAACCCAGATGGCTTGCTCCTGACCATGAAAGGATGCCAAAGTTTATGTAGCTTGCTGGTTGTCATTGTACTGATGGGACAATTCAGAAAGTCTTTGTATCACTGAAGAGGAACTTGATATTGTACCAGAGAGGAACCCCTAATTCCAGAGTCAGATAGAGCCACGTTCTGATCCTGGCTCAGCTACTTCCTAGATCCCTTAAACTCATTTCACCTGGAAAAATGGGCACATAATGATTTTTTATAGATATGAGCATCAAATAGGATAATACAAAATACCTAATACTACATGCTAATAATAAAAAGATACTACATGCTGATAACTAAATCGCTTTTGCTAAGGCCAAGATAAAATCACTCATCTAGCCATTCCTCTTGTCTATGGGGAATATCAGGGACAAGGAATAAAACAGCCTCATTCATACTGGTGTCACTTTACTATTTGCCCCATAATTTAGCTTCTGTAGTAAGAGAATGGTAAAAGTTGGGGTGTTTGTTGAATTCTGTGATTTGTCTAAGAGGCTGCCCTAATGATTTTACCACCTTCCCCAAGTATAATTGTTTATAGTTTTAAAAGCACATTCTCATTTGATCTTCAAAACAAGTTTTCAAGGTAAGGAGATCAGGTATTATTAACTCGTAGGAGAGAAATTAAGATACTAAGATCCTAAGGTTGTGGACTTATCCTTCATTCTACAACACTGATTGAATGCTACGTTCCTAGCAGGTGGCAGGTGGAGGTACAGCGGCAAATCAAAAAGCAAGATCCCGGGGCTTCCCTGGTGGCACAGTGGTTGGGAGTCCGCCTGCCGATGCAGGGGACACGGGTTCGTGCCCCGGTCTGGGAAGATCCCACATGCTGTGGAGCGGCTGGGCCCGCGAGCCATGGCCGCTGGGCCTGCGCGTCCAGAGCCTGTGCTCCGCAACGGGAGAGGCCAAAACGGTGAGAGGCCCGCGTACCGCAAAAAAAAAAACAAAAACAAGGTTCCTGCTTTCGTGAATTTGGGAGATAGACAATGAATCCACAAGTAAACAAAATAATTACAGGTGTTGATCCATGTTGTTTAGGAGGAAAATGGGTTATATGATAGTACATTTGGAAGGGATGCGGGGCAGGGGACGCTACTTGAGATGGGATGGCCAGCTTTGGTGTACCTGAGCA
Source organism: Monodon monoceros (assembly GCF_005190385.1). Classification (NCBI taxonomy): domain Eukaryota; kingdom Metazoa; phylum Chordata; class Mammalia; order Artiodactyla; family Monodontidae; genus Monodon; species Monodon monoceros. The sequence goes on along the minus strand of NW_021703784.1, from coordinate 9,888,041 downwards.
GTGGCAATGAAACCAGCAGTGGAGGCTTGAGTAGAAACTGGTTGTGGTGAAGAGCTAAATGAGGAGGCTCCTGGGGAGACAGAATGAGTGCAAAAGCCCCCACGTGGGAAGGAGCTAAGGGTTAGAACAAAGGGGGTCAGCGGGCTAAACCTTCATGAGCATGGCAGGAAGTGGGGGGAAATGAGGCAGGAGAGGAAGGCAGACCCAGAAACACGGGGCCCTGTACACCAGGGCTCTGCAGAATCTGGCCTACAGCCCTGTGTTTGTCCAGCCCACAAGCTAAGGACGTTTTTACAATTTTAAATGGTCGAAAAACAAAAGAATATTGTGCAAAAAGATACAAGCACCCCTATGTTCATACTAGCACTATTCACAATAGCCAAAACATGGAAACAACCTAAATGTCCATCGACGGATGAGTGGATAAAGAAGATGTGGTGCACATATCTATATACAATGGAATACTACTCAGCCATAAATAAACAAAATATTGCCACTTGCAGCAACACGGACGCAACTAGAGATTATCATACTAAGTGACGTCACTCAGAAAGAGAAAGACAAACACCATATGGTATCACATATATGGAATCTAAAATACGGCACAAATGAACCTATCTACAAAACAGAAACAGACTCACAGACATAGAGGTCAGACTTGTGGTTGCCAAGGGAGAGGAGGGGAGGGAGAGGGATGGACTGGGAATTTGGGGTTGGTAGATGCAAACTATTACATTTAGAATGGATAAGCAATAAGGTCCTACTGTATAGCACAGGGAGCTCTATCCAGTCTCCTGGGATAAACCATAATGGAAAAGAGTATTAAAAAGAGAATGTGTCTATATGTGTAAAACTGAGTCGCTTTGCTGTACAGCAGAGCTTGTCACAGCACTGTAAATCAGCTATACTTCAATTTAAAAAAAAAGATTATGTCAGGACACAACTCAATAATTATAGGAAATCCAAATTCCAGTCTCTATAATAAAGTTTTTTTTGTTTTTTTAAGTTTAGTTTTATAATTATAATAAAGTTTATTGGCACATGGCCATGCTCATTCATTGACATATTGCTTACAGCTGCTTCCTGCATACAAGGGCAGAGGTGATCACATACAAGAGGACACAAGACCCTCAAAGCCTGAAATATTTACTTCTTGGCGCTTTACCAAAAAAGTCTGCCGGCCTCTGTTGTGGACCACGGTGAAGCATTTGGATTTTGTTCTAAGCCCAGAGTCCAGCACAGAAACCATTCCTACTGTATAACAAATGAAGAGACTGGTAATGTCCAGTAGGTGGCAAAATGACAGCCAGCATTTAGTGAGGGCTTATCTCGTAAACCTCTTTAATCTTCTCAACAACGCTATTTTAAAGATACTATTATTATTCCCAATTTACAAAAGAGGAAGCTGAGTCTTAGATTCTACAACCTGCCCAAAGTCACATGGCTGGATTTGTTGGAGCTAAGATCCCGGCCATGTCAGCCTGGTTCCAGAGCCTGGACAAACAGTTTGAAATATTTTTGAAAGAAATTTTAAGGAAAATATCGAAGAACCCTGAGGCACCTGGGGGATACATGGGTTCTTCAGAACACAGTTGGAAAACAATTGCTCTCATCCAACCCCCTCATTTGCACATGAAGACACCAAGGGAAGTCACTTGTCCTGGGAGATCTATGAGCTAAGATCTGAAGCTGGAGATCGCTTTTCTGCGGTACCTTCCCCCAAACCACAATTTCCTTCTGAAATCAGCTCTTACTTGAGTTCTGTTTTCAGAATGATCCATTTGATTAGGTTGTAGGCAGAAGCCTTAAGAACAAAAGGTGAGCTGGCCCTTTCGTTTTCCAGGAACGTCTCACCAGCTGTGGTTCCTGTGGGGACAAGGTGCAGCCCCAGCTCCCTGAGGTCTGCAGATTTATGGAGGATCTTGGTTGTGCCGCCGTGCTGGGCACGATGGGTAATGTGTTTGATTCATACCTCCCAGTCACCTTATGCTGTCATTATTCTTCCCATTTTACAGATGAGGACACTGATACCAAGAGACAAGTATTCTCCAGACGACAGGGCTGCTAGTGACAGGGCCCAGTGGACAAGTCCGGGTATGTCTGCCCCACCACCCCTTATTCATCCCGCTGAGCTCTGCTGCTCCTAGGAAGCCCTTTTCTCAATCAATAACTAGTTACAGAGGCTGCTGCTCTGGTTTGCAAACTCCCCAACCACTCTGTGTAAGTCGACAACAGTGCTCAGAGAATCCCGACAAGGTGTGAACTGGGCATCCTGCATCTGCTGGGAAATGCAGGCCAGGCCACCTCTGGCCCTGGCTTTGGGAAAGGTCACAGATTCTTCACAGGAGCCATGAAAGGTCAAGAAGAAAGTTTAGGCCCCTCTTGTAACTGCAACAAAAACCTCAGGGGCTTCTTTCTGCATGGGGAAATCCCCTATCCTTTCTGACCCTTAAAAGAGTCCATCTTTCACCTACTTGATAAATCTCCTTTTCAGAATTTTTTTTCTTCCTGACAACCTAGGTTGATCAGGGTGATGATGTTTATTTCTCTCAAATCTGTCCCACCACCACGACCCCATCAAATGCTACCTCCTATGAGTACAAAAACATACCATGGGGATTTCATGAAACCCAGATCAAAGTGACAAATGGGCTATCAGCTATGAGACCTCCCACATACAACGTGGTCAGTAGACACTTTTCCATGAGAAAATAGGTAGAAGGTCACTCCTTGACCACTATGCTCTGACCTCACCTTTTCCCTCCACTTGCTAAGCAGGCACAAACTGCTCCCTTCCTCTGCTGAGCCCCCTGTGGGCTGCAGGCTGAAGTGGGGGTGTTGAGAGGGGGAAGGACCATGAAAACCACAAGGGCATGTCACTCAGAGCCTGCCTTGCAGCATTTCCCCCACGGACCATTTGTCCTTTCTGAGCCCAGTGGACTACCGTGACATTTCTCAAGGTTGGCAACCAGTTGACAGCACATCCATGGGTGAATAAGATATACTCATCATCTCCCAGAGGGCCATTTAAAGTAAGATCTGGGCTTCCCTGGTGGCGCAGTGGTTGGGGGTCTGCCTGCCAATGCAGGAGACACGGGTTCGAGCCCTGGTCTGGGAAGATCCCACATGCCGCAGAGCAACCGGGCCCGTGAGCCACAACTACTGAGCTTGCGCGTCTGGAGCCTGTGCTCCGCAACAGGAGAGGCCGTGACAGTGAGAGGCCCGTGCACCGCGATGAAGAGTGGCCCCCGCTCGCCACAACTGGAGAAAGCCCTCGCACAGAAACGAAGACCCAACACAGCCAAAAATAAATAAATAAATAAATAAAAATTTAAAAAAAAAAATAATAAAGTAAGATCTTTAATGCTCTGAAAAAAATTGTAAGACAAGCATCCTTCTAGGCTCAGAGAAAAAGAGCAGTGTTTCTACCTCAGATGGAGAATTCATTCATTCTTTCATTCACTCACTCATTTGACAACCTATTTCAGGTGCTGTTGTGGGTCAGTTTCCCTGGAGAACAGATGCTGAGATGGAGACTTGTGTGTGGGAGTTTATAGCCACACTCTCAGGACAACACTTGTGAAGGAAGCAAGATGGGGCGGAGAGAGTTGCTGAAATGGGGTGCTGTGGCAACAAAGGTCTCAGCTAATCCTGATCCCAAGGGGAGCTCTGAAGCTGGACCATTTCCCTTTAGAGCTGCTCCACCTGGAGGCAAGGGCACAGGACCTTTCAGCCCCTCTCGAGGGGGCCCATGGAGGGGCCCCATGGAGGAGGTGTGACTTGGGCAAAATGATTCTCCCCACTGAAGGCAATTCTCAGAGAAGGAGGCTGCTGACACATCCCAGCCTCCCAGCCTCTGGGGGATGGACAGAGAATCTGAGTGTCACACCTGAGTGTACACTCCAGGTGCCAACTAAGGACCAGCATTTACTTTAACATCTCTTGCTAACGTTGAGCTTTTTCTCTGAATTAGGAGATTATCACAAAAAGTAGATGTGGAAACACACCAGGTTCCCCTTAGTTAAAGTTTTGCTACAGCTGATTCAATTTAATAAACAATTATTTAACCCTATCCTATGGTAAACAACCAGAAGTCCATCTACAGGTGAATGGGCAGACAAACTGTGGTAAATTCATATCATGTGCTTCTACCCAGCCATAGAAAGGAATAAACCCTCGACAAATTATTTTGAGATGAACCTCAAAATAATCATGCCAAATGGAAGAACAGTGACAGAAAGTAGATCAGTGGTTGCTTGAAGAGGGAAGGTAAAGAGGGAAGGAGAGGATTACAGTAGTCAGGAGGAAACTTTAGGGGGCAATGGATAGTTCACCATTTTGATTGTAATGATGATTTCATGGGTGTATACATATATCAACATTTATCAAATTGTACATGTTAAATATGGACAATTCATTATGTCAATTATATCTAAATAAAGCTATTTTTAAAAAATAACCATGATCTTCAGACTAAACAACAAAGCTATAGTAATCAAAACAGTATGGTACTGGCACAAAAGCAGATGCATGGATCAATGAAACAGGATAGAAAGCCCAGAAATAAACCTACACACTTATGGTCAATTAATCTAGGACAAAGAAGGCAAGAATATACAATGGAGAAAAGGCAGTCTCTTCAGTAAGTGGTGCTGGGAAAACTGGACAGCCACATGTAAAAGAATGAAACTAGAACATTCTCTAATACCATATACAAAAATCAACTCAAAATGGGTTAAATACCTAAATGTAAGACCAGATACTATAAAAATCTTAGAGGAAAACATAGGCAAAACACTCTTTGACATAATCACAGCTATATTTTTTGGATCCATCTCCTAGAGTAATGGCAATAAAGGCAAAAATAAACAAGGGGGATGAATTGGGAGACTGGGATAGACATATACACATATATACACTAATACGTATAAGATAGATAACTAATGAGAACCTGCTGTATAGCACAGGGACTCCACTTCGCTGTACAGTAGAAATGTACACAACATTGTAAGACAACTATACCCCAATTAAAAAAAAAAAAGTGGGACCTAATTAAACTTAATTTTTTCCTTTGCATAGCAAAGGAAACCAAAAGAAAGACAACCTATGGAATGGGAGAAAATATTTGCAAACAGTGCAACTGACAAGGGATTATTTTCCAAAATATACAAATAGCTCATACAGTTCAATATCAAAAAAACAAACAACCCACTCAAAACGTGGGCAGAAGACCTAAATAGACATTTCTTTAAAGAAGACATACAGATGGACAACAGGCACATGAAAAGATGCTCAAGATCACTAACTATGGGGCTTCCCTGGTGGCACAGTGATTATGAAGCCACCTGCCAATGCAGGAGACACAGGTTCAAGCCCTGGTCCAGGAAGATCCCACATGCTGCAGAGCAACTAAGCCCACGTACCACAACCACTGAAGCCCGCACGCCTAGAGCCTGTGCTCCGCAACAAGAAGCCACCACAATGAAAAGCCCGCACACCACAACGAAGAGTAGCCCCCACTCGCCACAACTAGAGAAAGCCCACGCACAGCAATGAAGACCCAAATGCAGCCAAAAATTAAATAAATAAAATTAATAATTAATTAAAAATTAAACAGTAAATTTAAAAAAGATTGCTAATTATTAGGGAAACTCACATCAAAACTATGATGAGGTGTAACCTCACACCAGTCAGAATGGCCATCATCAAAAATTCTACAAACAATAAATGCTGGAGAGGGTGTGGAGAAAAGGGAACCCTCTTGCACTGTTGTTGGGAATGTAAATTGATACAGCCACTATGGAGAACAGTATGGAGGTTCCTTAAAAAACTAAAAATAGAACTACCACATTATCCTGCCATCCTACTCCTGAGCATATATCCGGAGAAAACCATAATTAAAAAAGACACATGCACCCAATGTTCATTGCAGCTCTATTTACAATAGCCAAGACTTGGAATTGACCTAAATGTTCATCAACAGATGAATGGATAAAGAAGATATTATATATCCATACAATGGAATATTACTCAGTGATAAAAAAAGAATGAAATAATGCCATTTGCAGCAGATAACCTAGAGATTATCATACGAAGTGAAGCAAGTCAGACAGAGAAAGACAAATATCACATGATGTCACTTATATATGGAATCTAAACGAGTGATACAAATGAACTTATTTACAAAACAGAAACAGATTCACAGACATAGAAAATCAGCTTATGGCTACCAAAGGGGAAAGGGAGGGGAGGGATAAATTAGGAGTTTGGGATTAACAGATACAGACTACTATATATAAAATAGAGGGCTTCCCTGGTGGCGCAGTGGTTGAGAGTCCGCCTGCCGATGTAGGGGATACGGGTTCGTGCCCCGGTCCGGGAAGATCCCACATGCCGCGGAGCAGCTGGGCCCGTGAGCCACAGGAGAGGCCACAACAGTGAGAGGCCCACGTACCACAAAAAAAAAAAATAATAATAATAATCAACAAGGACCTACTGTATAGCACAGGGAACTCTGCTCAATATCTTGTAACAACCTATAATGGAAAAGAATCTGGAAAAGGTATACATATATACATATGTGTACCATATATATATATATATCTCTTTGCTGTATACCAGAAACTAACACAACATTGTAAATCAACCACATTTCAATTTTTAAAAGAAGAATAAAAAATAAACTATACTATGAAATGGTCTGTGCCAGGCTTCAGGAACACTAAACTAAATAAGAAACAAACTCTTCTTTCGGGGGCTCAGAGGCTAGCAAGGGAGATACATGGATACTCAACTAAATATAATAGAAATCAGAATAACAGCTAGTATGATAAAAAAACAAAGAAATTATCATGGGGGCAAAGAAAAGTGGAGAACTGAATTTTTTTCTGGGAGACTAAAGGATAGCAACAGCTAACTCATAGAGTATTTACTATGCATCCTTTGTCCTTTAATTCCCACATCAACCATGTGAGTGGGTACTGTCATTCTACCCATTTCACAGGTGAGAAAACCGAGGCTTTGATTCCAGAGAGACTGGTTCCAGAGTCCACATTCTTAATCACTAGTTACTATTCCTCTCTGAGAAGTGCCGAATCAATCTGGGCCTCAGAAGACAACTAGAATCACCCCAGAAAGAGAAAGCTATTTTAGGTAGAGAGGGCAGTACAAACCACAACCCAGTGTGAACCATGACGATATAGACGTACTGGATGCTTGAAATAGGACAAGAATTTTCTATGAGTATGGGGAATGGAGGGAAAGGAGGCTGAAATGGGGGCCAGGGTGTGACTGGCCTTGAATGATCTGCTAAAGAGTTTGCACTATAACCTTCAGGCAAAAGGGAACCACTAAAGGTTTTTGAACAGAAGAATAACATATCAGATTTGTGTTTTTGAAAGAGAATGAGAAAGACTACCTGCCTACGGTGAAACGAACACTCGGCAAATTTCATGCGAATCCATTCTCAAAAGACCATTTGATTCACAGATATTGCACTAAAACCACATTAAATCAGTAGATCCGGGACAAACTACACTGTAAATTTAGGTCCGTCTCAGAAGGTTTTATTCTCTGGTCACCTGAGTCTTGTATTCATTCTGTTACTTCCACCTGTTTCTCCACATTTTTACCAAATAGAAAATTACAGAAAACCACTATTGGAAAAGAGAGAAGCAAAGTGACCCTTCTCCAGGCCCTACCTGAATTTAGTTCAGACCGGGTCCAAGATTTTTTTCCCACTGGCTTAAAATGAGAACTCCCAAGATGACACTTCTACCTTTGTTTCTTGTCAAAGTGATTTTTTTTTACCTCCTCATACATTCAACCTAGATGATAAGCTCAAGATCTGAAAAATCAACCAGTAATTAAGTCCAGACATGTTTCTGGCTTTATGAGGGCACATCTGACACCATTGTGTCAAGAGGAAAAGTACAGCCTTTTCCTCATGTGCTTTGACAGGAAGTATTAGAAAATTCTATAAGGAACAGTATTCTTCTAGGTGAAAACAAACGTGGGAAACTATTAACTAGCCACAGGCTAGTTCACACCTTCCAAGGGAGGCCCAGAGACACCTTATATGCACTTTCCTTGGGTTTTCTTAAGGGGGTACAGACAGATCAAGTGTCACTCTAAAGCAAGGACAAGACGTTAGCAGGAAAATCAAATGCTTAGACAGCCTTGGAGCCTTAAATATAAAAACTTGAAGTCCCTAGAGGGAATCTTATGGGGAAGAAAAGAGAAATCAGACCAAATACTCAGAAGTCTTGGTTTGTATTCTCAGTTCTGCCACTAACTCACTGTGTCATCTCAACCAAACTCCTCAATTCTCTATTTTGAAAAATGGTACGATGCAACCTACTGATGCCCTGCTCCCATACATATCAATATATTCAAGAAGCATTTATGGAGAACCTTCTATGGCCCTATAGCCACACCAGCCGGTAGCAGAGACAGGGCTACCTCTCACATCTCACGGTTTCAATGCCAGAAAACCCTCACCATCAGTGCTGCTCACATTCGCCTTCTGATATCTGGAGACCTTGTTAGACATACCAGTAGCTCCTCATTCCAGTGAAATTCTTATTTAATCAATCTGGAGCGGATCCTACCCATCTGCTGCTTTTTAGCTGGGGGCCCAAGGCATTTATAACCTCAATTTGAGAAAGAGGACATTATATCCTGCTAAACTCTACAAGGAGACAATATTTCTCTCAGTTTTTTACTCTCTTTCTACCTGTTAAAATAGCTAACATATTTGAAAGACATTTTTGATGGATATAATGTTCCCTACCCAAACTATCAACACATTTAAGAGTACTAACGCTAATTTCAATTAGAACCAGTAAATATTAGTTCCTTTACAATTTTCTAAACATTGCAGACTAACCTCTGTTTTCTAAACATAAGTCTACCTGTATTTTGCTGTATGTCCCCAGAAAAATGAAATAAAGTCTATCTCAATTTGTCCAGTAAATGAGAATTAAATACCAAAAATTGTTCACTTGCATACTCTCACCCTCACTAAGATCATATTCTCTTTAAACACAAGGCTTTATCTTTCACATCTGATCATATCTTAGAGCGGTGCATACTAGATGGCTAGATAAATAAAGAGATGGATGCTGGATGAATGACAGATGGGTGGATGGGTGGGTGGATGGATACACAGATTTTTTAAATGAGTAAATCTGTGATTTAGTGAACTTTGCCCCCTGATAACCATTAGAAATTGCTTCCAGAGTTAGAAATATATTCACAAGGGTTCAGCAAAAATTGCCTAATTTTAATTGTTTAATAAACTAGACAAGTGAAAACAAGGTGACGTCACTACACAGGAACATTTTAATATCTCTTGCACTCCCTCCTCTCCCCAAAAGCCCTGCAACTAGTTGACTTACCAGGACTACCCACGTGCAATAGAAAGATTTGTGCCACCAACACATCACTCACCCCTCTCCACAATCGAGGTGACACATGTGGTCCCCTAAATGTTCCACCGGGAGGTATTTTGGGGGCAGCTAACTAAGAGGGGGGCTTCCAGAGCGGATGGAGGAGGTGAGACACATGAGGTCACAGAGCCACTGCCTCCCCCTTTCAAAAGAAACCAGTCTGCTCTATTTATTTCAGAATCCAGAGGAAGTTGACAGAGTGCGACAGCAGCACAGCACAAAATGTGGTGGAGGCTTTGCAGCTTGCTGGCTTGGTTCCCCTTACAAGGTAAGGACTTAGAGCTCATGTTTTTTGATGTTCAGTTGACCTAATGTTTGGGCACATCTATCTACCAGTCAGTCAACTGCTCTCACGGAGGACCAACTGCAGAAGCAGCTCAGGTAAATCTGCCACTTTCCATGCCACACCGAAATCACATATCTGAGGGATGTTACTGGATTCATTGAATCTCTTGTTCAGTGGCTACAGGGTCTAGAAACGTCATTGTAGTGTGTGTCTCTGTGGAATCTGTGTTATGGCAAAGTGTAACAAGCTTATTGGCTCTTTTAAGGGTATACCAGTTGAAAGGGCATCTCTTTGGGATTTTTTAAAACTTCCTTGTTGTATAAGCCTTAGCCAAATAAGTTAACTTCTCTGAAACAGTTTCCACATCTTGAAATGAAGATGATAACAATATTTGATCTACCAAACTAGATTGTTATAAGGATCAAATTTCAAATGTGAAAGTACTTTGAAAGTGGCAAAGTGCTATATAACTCTTAATTCGTTCAGATCATAATGATCCCCGTGAAAACTTTGTGCTTATTTTTTGAGTCAGTTATACTTTACATTTCATTATAATTTTCAAATGTGATTTTTTGATGCTTAATTCTAATGTAGTGTTTTGAACATTAAAGAAAGACACAGTTACCTTTTTAGCACAGGTCAAATTATTCCTACCCAAAAGTGGGGGCAGGCTGTATTGTCTCTGAATCTCTGATTGCAACTTGTATCATTTTCTAGCAAAGAAAATTACACATATACAGTGTTGCTTGCTTGTTGAATGTTGGTTTCCAAAATTGAATGTATTGTTATGTTCTAAGTAAAGCAGCTGTCCTTCTAAATCTTCATTCACCACAGAACTGCATCTGAAGAATAGTATTTTTAAAAACTAGATGTCCTCTTTTACATAGTACTTCAATTTCCTATCTTATACACTTCAATTAGTGCCCTCTGTTTTGGTCCCTGCGTCCTGAGGCACTTAATAAAGATTCAAGTTTTGTAATAAATAATAGTGTCTTCAATAAGTGTCTTGAAGAAGAGCTAATACCTTCAGAAAAAGTACATTTAGGTGGCTAAAGTTAGAATGCTTTCAATTATTCCAAAGTTTAAAGCCTTTAACTGACCTTCACTTTTTCAGGACTCGAGTTATTCCCTTATAAAAATAGCTCACAGAAATCATGTTTTAAATAAAAAACTGCAATAATCATGTCCTAAGGTAAACCTAAGATAAGTCTTTTAGGATATAAATTATTCAAATACTATTTATAAAGAAAGGGGAGAAGTATATTTATTGTATCGTGCACAGTGCTGAGTACTTTATGTTATTTCATTTATCCTAGCAAAAATACTGAGGGAGGTATCCCTAATTTACATATGATAAAATTGAGGTTACAAGAAATTAGACAACCTGCCCAAGTTTTCACAGCTAGTAAATGACAATGTAAATATCAGGAAAGCACACATTATCTCATGAAAGTTTTCAGTGAGTGCGTGTGTATTGGGTTGTGATAGAAAATGTGTTTCTTAATGTGGATCAAAAATTTGAAAGCTATAATATACACAATTTGGAAGATTCATTCTTGAAAAATCCCAAACGGAACCCTCATCCAAAGGGCCAGCCAGAGGGCGTCTAGGCTCAATGGTATTTGGGAACCAACTGCCCACTCTATCCTAAGCTTACTCATGCCCATCAGAGTCCCAAACGGGAAAGGAGCTGACCACGTGGCTTTCTTATCAGCAAAAAGGCAGCAAATCAGCAGTTTGGGCAACATAGATTACCAGCTGCTTTTAGCTAACTGAATTATGGGAAGATCACTACACCTTCTTCCCCTGCACAACTTCTATGGGTGCCAAAAACTTATAGCCCCCCCCCCCCCAAAAAGTCCCATAATCTTGGAGCCTGCCCTCTTTTCAAGGCGCCTACTGGCAGCCCCTAGGGTGGGGGAAACACAGTAAGAATGGAGAAGCTTTCAAATTCTTCCCGTTTACCTATATTACAGATGATGGAAAGCCACCAATTTGCACCCTCTGTTCCGGTTGTTTAGTGGAGAGGAGGATGCAGGAAACAAAGAACAGTTGCAAGTTGAGTAGCGTCCTCCTGATACTTCCTTTGACCCGGAAAGAGTCATCCATTTACTGACATGCTGTTGAGACGGATTCTTTAAAGCTATACTGGGAATCATTTGATTTTGAGAAAGTCTGATTCATTGGCACACTCGTAATTTTCTCTATCAAATCTATCTAAAGAATAATAATAATGCCTTTTTGTAATGACCTGAATCGAAGCCTATTTTGCCTGCTAACCTCATAAGAGCCGAGCAAATACAGCTCTGGTTTGAGAATTAACTCACTGTGTGTCTCTGGCTTTAACCTAGCTCATCTTTATTATTTAACATAACCAAATGAGCATCCTATTAAAATGTTTATTACTGAGTAGATACATTTACTCATGATTAGCCATTGATCGAACAAATACTTAAAATGTTACTTTGTGTTAGGCCCTGGGAATATAAAATGAATGACTAGCAAACAACTTTTGTATGAGGAGTCTGTAATCTATCCACAGAGACATACTTGTAACCAAAAAGGTAATGTGTGAAGTGCTGTAAGAGAAGTTTAATGGAAGCCTTTGGGGATCTGGAGGAGAGAGGAGGTTACTGAGGGGAGGGAGAGGCTAAAGGCTGCTTGGGCAGCTTTGACAAAAGTGGTGTAATTTGACTTGAGCCTTGAAGGAGCTAAGAAAGGCATTCCAGGCTGAGAACAGCATGGACAAAGGCAAAGTATCTTCTTGAGCCTGGAACTTTCTGGAAACAGCAAGTAGCCATTTGCATGGAGCGTCTGGAAAGGAATATCGGCAAATGAGACTGGAGGAAAAGATGTGAGTCAAGTTATCTGGAATTTTGACCTGATTCCTACAGGCAGTGGGAGCCGTAGCAAATATGCTAATGAAGGAATCAAACGATCAAATTTATACATTTTAACTGTAATTCTGAAGCAGACGAGGCTGATAAATTAGAGGGAGTAGAGGCTAGAAGGAGGTTATTGCAATGGTCCAAGAAAGAAACAATGGAGGCAGTGAGAGTAGTGAAAAAAAGAGAAATGAATTGATTAAAGAGATGTTTTGGAGAGGGAAGACGCTGGGGTGCCTTTCAGATACCTGGCATGCAATGGCTTGGGATGACACCGAGGGGTACAGGGAACTACCAGAACCGAGCAGGTGGTGTGTCTGTGTTTGGTGTGTGTGCAGCGCAAGGGACAGTACAAATGATGAATTCCAAGCGGACGTGTTGAATTCGGGGTCCCTGCAGGACAGACTGGTTCTCTTCTGGAGTTTTAAAAGTTATTGCATGCAATAATAATTGGGCTACTAAGAAAAAGAAAGAATATCTTACTCTTTCTTCAGTCTGCCATGATGACCTAGAGTAGGGTGGACACACTGCAACTCCCCAAACCTTCGGAAAAACCAAGGACTCTTAGGAACTGCACAGGTTTTATCTACGGGTGCTTTGGTAGGTAGCTGTGGCTGCTGCTTGCCCTTCAGCTTAAGGGTCGGTCACGCGTACTTTGGCGCGAAGCGATTCCACTCATAGGACAACTGGTTCACGCGGTGGGGGTTGGAGATGATGGTGAAGGTCACAGGTTCCCTTTCCATGTATAAATCAGTCACACAGTCACAGTCTATAGCTCCAGACTTAACTAGCGGCCTCGTAACACATGGCTGTGCATGGATGGATAAACCCGGTCGTGGAGATAATGACCAAGCCCAGCAGTCAATAATCCACTCAGTAAACATGACGTACCAGCAGTGAGTGGTGACCTTCCAGGAGAGACATCACAGAGATTCATTGTCAAGCTCTGTATGTCCAGCATTTGGGAGTCACGTCGGGCTCGTTTGTGGGTGAGAAGTCTGAAGCCCAGACAGGGAGAACTAGCAAGTAGGCACAGGGCACTCAGGGTCTACACTAGAAAGCCTAAGGGTGAATAAGGATATACATGTCTTTAGAACCTGTAGGGGAGGAAGTGGTGAGCAAAGAAGATACCCCTCACCCCATCCCTCTGACAAAGAAGGTGAAAGTTTGACTCTAAACTTAGGTGAAGAAAGATTTTAAAGACGAGTTCCACTGTAGTTTTCAATGGCAACAAAAGAGTCATGGGGAACTTCTTTCTTACAAGACGTGCCATCAAAACTTAGGTACCCACTGTGGTCCTCTTCTACCCTTTGACGTGACTTAGACACATTAGACAATATTTTTAAGCACTACCACTGAAGCAATATGGCTCAGTGGCTTCTCACTGGGCTAGTCTTCCTTTCTACAAGGATTTCCTGTCTCTGAATCAAACACGGGGTCTACATGACAGCACTGCAAGATAATTAGGCTTATAAAGCCAAAAGCAAGGCCAGGAGCCAAGAGTAGAGGAAACGACAGTGTTCTATACCTCAAACACAGCCCTTTCAATCTGGAACTCAGGCACCGATTCTTGTGGTCAGCAACCTGATCCTGAACTCTCAAAGGCAAGAGCAAACACTCATCTCGGGAGATAAACTTCTTTAGCATATGCTAAAAAGCCATACTACCTTTTAGGACAATTTTTAAGACACTGTGAGAATCAAATGACATTATTTAATTCATAAGCATGCATCCCAAGAAAAAGACAAGGATGATATACACCTTTAAAATGGGAAACATTTATTCATAAACAGGCAGCAGACAACTCTCGCCACTCCCTTCTCCCCAAATGTGGGCTTCCTGTCTAGACAATCATTTTACCAAAGGTAAGAACATGGGCAAAACTTCTCAGTGTCAATTTCTGGCCCGAAGGATGAAATCAGGGGATGTTGCTTAACACTAGTTTTTATTCTATCATTTATTTATGTAGTAACTTCCCTCCTGCCTCTCAGTTTTCTTACTAACAATAGGAGAGCATAGATATCTATCCATTGCCTGCTAAATTATAGTGTCATCATGAAAGCTGGCATTAAACCATTACTTTCCAAGCTCACGCTGTGATAGTTTCTATAAGGAATGAATTTTAGAGAAATAGAAAACATAGTTATTGCCCTCTTGAAACTTCAATCTGTTTGTGGGAAGCAAGATAATGCATGAGAACTAGAGAGTAAAGCAAGAATCATAATGGAACAAAGCAATGCAAGTTAGGTCTAGATTCAAATTCTTGGTTCAAAAGCTGCTTAACCTTGGAAGAAACTCCATTGTCATTTCAAAGCATCTCTACTAACATTAGCCTTATTACTCGATTATAGGTTGATTTTATAGATGAGAATATTTCCAAATGACCTGCCTAAGCAGGATTCTGGCCTATGACTCAATGCTTTTTTGAAAATAATCTCTTTTTATTGATTCCTTGTTCATCGCTGTATTGGCTGATGATATGAGTGGTTTTCCCTTCTGACTCAAACAAACTGTTTTCCCATGAAAGTCAATATGAATACAATACAGTAATTCTGGGCTCTTATTGCCAGAGGCTAGGTTGAAATTAATGACCGAGGAATGGAACAAACTAAAAAGTCTGCACCAGTTAATTTCCAGAGCTCTCCAAAGCGCTTTTCCTAATATTTGAAATTTATCACAAGGAAATAAACTCCCTTCTTGCTTCTCTTTTTTAATTTCTTTTTTTTTTTAAGGTTTAAGATGATGCAGTAAAACTCACTGCATTTGCTGTTCATATTTTATAACCCCACAGTATTCTTCTGTTTATGGAAGTGTTTGGTACTTTCACTGATAAGAATTGTCTCGTCCTCAGGAAAAAAATTTTTTTTAAATTTAAAACTTGAAGAAATAACAAATGGCAATAAATGTGCCAAATCGGCAGTAAAGCCAATTTATTTTTCTATCAGTTTCTTTTTTGGGAGGATAACTGTGTAGCTGCTTAGAACCAATTGTTTCTCATTCTCTGGGGATTGTGATTTGGGGAAATTAGACTCTCACGTTTGCCTGGGGAAAGCGCTGCTGTGGAATATTAAATCGGAAGAGATCTGAGAACATCTTCCCTCTGGTGGAGAAGCCCTTCTGCGGGTGGGGCGTACCTACTCACCGTGATGGGCAGCTCCATAATTCGCAAGAGCCCGATGGGAAATAACATTCTTTCTTAGAATCCAAGACCCCCAATTTGTACTTGAAGACACAAGTCGCCTGTTTTATAAACAGAGTCCAGAAAGGCTGAGTTTTCCGGGATCTCATCACTTAGGTAGTCTGACCTAGTTACGTGAGCATGGGCTTGCAAGCCTGCACACGTGGGCACAGATGCCAGGCCCAGGACCTCTATGACCTTGAGCCTCTACTCCCTCATCGTCAAGTGAGCAAAATAATTCTTCCTCTAGAGGGTTAGTTTGAAAGTTATGTTAAATATCGGTAACATGGAAGACACAATTCCCGGCATATGGCAGGCAAATGCCTAATAGACATTCAACTTTCTTCCCATCAAAACCCACCCCTTCATTCAGACCTCTTTCGAGAGACATATTTACTGCCCCTGCACCCTGCATTCCCACCCTTCCTCGCATTGTTTGGTGTTGACTTACGTTTTGTTTCTCTAAGAAATGTGTAGTAAATAACCAAATAATGAATGAGGTTGCATTGAGTCTAAACCCCTGCCTCAGCTCAGGAGTGGCGTGGCCCGTGCCAGCTCTGACTGTCCCCGATTCTCTTCCTCTGCAGAGGCCTTTCAGGCCAACCACGTGGAAGCCGTCACCGTGGAGGAAGGCCAGACACTCACTCTAAAGTGTGTCATTTCTCAGGCTGCGACCACCTCCCTGCAGTGGCTGGCCCCATCGGGCTTCACCATTTTCTTCAGTGAGCATTCCGGTAAGTGAAGGAAAAGTAAATCACCACCAGGCCTCAACCTGAGGGATTTTCCAGACAGACAGGTTGGTGGGACAGAAAGCGGCCATGAGTCACCCAAACGGTGGGCTTGGCTCTACCCACTGTGACATGTAAATAGCAGCCAGAAGCTTATTATTTCACAGGTGGCTGCTTTTACTGACAGGAAGTCTGAAATGGAAACCCCACCAAAATGGTTGGTTAAAGGGGGCTCAAATGACAGAGTACGTTTCCATCAACTCCCCTCACCCCCATGTCACTTTCTGACTCTCAGCGACCATGAAAACCACCAACAGCATGATGACAGACGGGTAGCAGACTGACAGACTGGGGGCCCTTGGTCCTCAGGCAGCCAACACATCACCCCGCATCTGGAGCCAGCTGCTTTGTTTTCCATCTGAGCAATCCAAAGCCACATCTCAAAGCCCCTTCCAGATGGCTCCCCTTCTCTTGTTGGTCTTAACAAAACCTTTAGATCACTAGGCGATAGGAACTGACAAGACGTATTACTTTGAAAAGGAGGGCAATCTTCCTCTCTCAGAAATACACATTGAGTCTTAGATGCCTGAGATGGAAGAGGACTCTTTTTTCCCCCAATTTTATTAAGATATAATTGACATACAACATTGTATTAGTTTAATGTGTACAACATAATGATTTGATATATGTATACATTGGAAAATGATACCACAATAAGTCTAGCTAGGATCTGTCACCTCATGTTGTTACTTTTTTTTAATAGTCTATTATAGTCTATTTAGTTCATCTCTTTGGGCAGGATTTTATGAAACCCTCCCCTTTATGAGACCATTTTATATCTCCATTTAATACTCCTAACTGTCAAATGTTTGGAAAAGTCTCCAACACAGCAAATTTCATTCTGCTTTATAAAAGCAGAGCCTCTAAAAAAAATTTGATGTGCTTTGAAAATGTTACTAAATATTGACAGGTTCAATGTAAAAGAACTATATTATTTTCTAAATCAACTAGATTCCGAAAGAATAAGTAGATATTAATTGTTAAAAGTTCTGAGAGGAAAATTTAAGTAGAGAGAATTCTGTTAAATCATGCTTTCCATTGCTTTGTTTTGGGTAAACTGGGAGAAGACGGACGTTCTCAAATTTCGGCAACAGGATGCCTTGATCTAGCTTGGTGGTTCTCAACCAAGGGTACTTTTTGCCCTCTGGGGGACATTTGGAAATGTCTGGAGATAGCTTTGGTTGTTATAACTAGGGAGAGGCAAGGGGATCTGGACTCTAGTGAGCAGGGATGCTGCTAAACATCTCATAACGCACAGTGTAGTCTCCCCTCCCGACAAAGAATTATGGACTCAAATGTCCATAGTGCTGATACTGAAAGCACCTGAATCCCAGCTCAGGTAACATCGTGTCCCAGGACACACAGCAATTATTCCAGATGAGAGACAACCTTCCTTGGTCAGCCATTCACAATTTAACTATTTTAGGCTGGTTCACATTATAAATCTTAACATTAGAAAAAAGAAGCAAATAAAGCCATTCATTTAAGGAGCCTCTGATTTGCTAAGCGACCTTTGACCTGAGATGCAAATCCCAGGTCAAGGTAGAATCAAAAGGAACACTTGCTATTGGCTAGAACTTTCTGGAGCTGTGGGGGATCTTATGTTGGGGTTTGTTTGTTTGTTTGTTTGTTTTGGCGATTCCTTAAACATTTGGAAGGACTAAGTCATCATCTTTGGGAAACTTCAAATAATAATGAACTTTTAAAAATTAAAAATAACAAGCACCTAGCTGGAGCAATGAATATCAGTGCATTTATTTTCCATTCTTCACATACACTGTGACAAGACAATCACAAATGAATCAGATTTCAAAGACATAAATCCTAGTGGGGCGTTTTCCACAATGTAAAAAAAAAAAATTATTTAATATCCTCCTGCAACCTGAACCCTTTGCCAGCACAGGGCTCTTAATTTCCTACGAGCACAAATAAAGCAAATTGCTTATTTCACAGATCCTAGAATCAAAATATTTCATTTCCTAAACTAACTTCGAACTATTCAAGGCCTCCAGCTGGCAACACCAGAATTTGGAAAGCAGCTCAGTTGAAGATGGGACATTTGTTCCTTTAAAGTGTGAAAATCAAAAGCTATTTCTCTGAATAATCAATCCACTGAGAGTCTGCATTCATCTGATCTCTCTCCTCATAATAGCTCTTTTCCCCTCTTGTACAGGTTTAAAAAATTCCAAATACCAGCTTCTTCATTACTCCTCCAATCAGCTCTCCATCAGGGTACTGAATGTAACACAGCAAGATGAAGGCGTGTACAAGTGTCTGCATTACGGCAACTCCGTGAGAACAAAGGAAGTGAAAGTGATCGTGTTAGGTAGGTGTCCGAATGCCAGTAAACCCAGCCTGGGAACAATATACTTAGGAACGTGATACATCATTTTAAAACTTAATATTTTAGTTAAAAAATGTTGCCTAGAGCAAGGCATTTCCTGGGCGCCTTTGCCACCTTTTGTTGAAAGGAAAACAGCATTTTGAGTGGCAAGCCCCAGACTAAAATGTGAATTTGTGAAATCTGTCTTTGGCATCAACTAAATTTTCTCTGCAGGGAACTAAAAGGAAAGAAAACTAGTACTGGATGAGCCGCGACTCTGTGTCAGGCGCTGTGCTAGTCTGCAGAGAATCAAAGATAATTAGGCACAATGTCTGCCCACAAGGAGTTTGCACACTAGTTTAGGAAGGCACAAAACACATACGGACATCAAGCAGAAACTTCTGACAGCATATCCTAAGATGGCATGAGTTCAGATGTAACTGCACTGGACAATCAGCTCACATCCTCTACAAAACAAGTTCCTCTCTTCTGCTGCGGGTGGGTGGGTGTGAGATTGGGAGGCACGGATAGGAAGGGACAGCTCTCGATGGGTTGGAACTTGCTCAGTTCTGCAGATGGTCAGCTGTGTTCAGCGTAAGTCTCACTATCTTTACCTTTTTGCTTTTCGTGGCAGAACAGATCAATTAAAAACGTTGCTTTTTATTGCTCTCTAAATAACATAAATCCACATATCACACAAAGAATTTCTTAGACTTCTCTTCTTGAATTATTAGAGTGTGGTACCTGCCGTAAAGTAAAGGCATGTTGACTAAGTCTCTAGGAAGGAGTGGCTCCCTAGGGGTTTTGAGAACCAATGTGACTCAGCTTAGGGATCACCTTCTCCCCACCTTACTGGCCACCCCAAATACCACTCGGGCTCAGACTGACTGTGTGCCCTACTGAGCTCTCATAACACCCCGTGCCTACCACTATCATTGCACTTAGCACTTGGCCTTTCAATTAACAAGTTAGGGGCTGAGCCCATCGCCAGACTATAGCTCCTTGGCGGGCCTTACCTTTTCCTTATTTGCATTGCTAGCATCTAAGGCATCTAGTGCATACTTGGAACTGACCTCATAATGTCTCAATGGCGGATGGATGAGTAAATCAACATGAAAGAGTGCAGTTCTGGACCAGGGAAGAGGAAGAATTAAGCCTAACTGAAAAGGATTTCCAAGACAGGAGTAGAAAGAAAAAGGGCCGGTGGGCCCTTTAAAAGAGAAATGCATCTTTGATGCTAGGAGGGGACAGAGGTAACGTACGTTGAGGTGAGTCCTAGACTCATGAAAGTTTAGACCTGAAACAACGAGACCATAAACCAGTCATGTCACAGACAAGGAAACTGATAGACCAAGAAGTTGTGGGATTTACCCAAGCGCTTACAATAGCTGGTGACAGAGACAGGACTAGAATTCAAGCCTCTATTCCTCACTTAGTGTTCTACCAGCCAAATACATTCATATATGATGTTTAATAATTACTGTTGTAACAAAGTCTGCCTGGGAATTTCTAGAGACTAATCACACACTGGACGACAAACATTCTGATTACAGCCAGAGTAGCTTTCCAAGTACCTAAAAGCCCTTTAACTATATTCTGAGAAAGGTCAAGTAAAAAAATACGCCCATTATTTAGACCCCATCCCCTGCAATGATCCCTGTAGATTATTAGGCTCTGTGCTTTGCTGATATCTATAGACCAGCTAATTAAGCAAAGAAAAATCAATTTTCTTCTAGCAACTCCTGTCATGCCAACCTTGGAAGTTTCCGTTAGAATGCAAAATGGAGAACATGTCCTACTGAAATGCTCCACTGTGAGAAGTAAGCCCCCTCCACGGATAACCTGGCTCTTAGGGGATGACATGGAGCTCCAAGGTAAGTGAAGAAATGGCTCTCTTTCCTCCTTTGTTTTCCTCCCCGTTTATGTGCCTAAGGAATTTTTCAAGGTTCTGGCACCCTCTGGTGGCAGAAGGGGCCACCATTCAATATTTCATCAGTTGTTTCAAGACAAATTATCCTTACTAACCAATCAATACCATGCCTTACTCTTGAAAGCCTCTACACAAATAACATGGTTACATGTTTTTGTTTAAAACAAGGTAGAAACCTAAAATGTAATATTTATTATGGCTTCATAACATTTCATAAA
Source organism: Monodon monoceros (assembly GCF_005190385.1). Lineage (NCBI taxonomy): Eukaryota > Metazoa > Chordata > Mammalia > Artiodactyla > Monodontidae > Monodon > Monodon monoceros. The sequence continues at coordinate 9,866,984 of NW_021703784.1, read as the reverse complement.
ATAAAAGGTACAATATAGCTATTACCTCTGAGCATAAACTTTGTAGCAGGCATAAAATTAAAAATACGATTTAACAGGGACTTCCGTGGTGGCGAAGTGGTTAAGAATCCACCTGCCAGTGCTGGGGACATGGGTTCGAGCCCTGGTCTGGGAAGATCCCACGTGCCGTGGAGCAACTAAGCCCGTGCGCCACAACTACTGAGCCTGTGCTCTAGAGCCCGCGAGCCACAACTACTGAAGCCTGCATGCCCTAGAGCCCGTGCTCTGCAGCAAGAGAAGCGCACTGTAACCAAGAGTAGCCCCCGCTCGCCACATCTAGAGAAAGCCTGCGTGCATCAACAAAGACCCAACGCAGCCAAAAATAAATAAATAAATAAAAATACATTTAACATAATACATGTAATTGGAACATATATGAACTTGCTTATACCGTGGAGTACTATGTCATACTGCCCACGACAGACAAAAATATTTTGGTAACAGAGAATCTAAGCTTTCAGCCTTTTAACTGAAGCAGGAAAACCAACTGTGGTGCTTGGGAACTATTTCTAGTTTGTTTACATTTCAACAGACATTCCATTCGATTTTATGTAACCATAGATTCAGTCCAGTGCCAATTCTGGACCTCTCCTTTAATTTGCCTTATTCATTCAACTTGAGTAAGGTCTTGGGTCTTTGTGTTTCACAACGTTAGGCTTTTCCCGTGTAAACATGATAAACTTTGGATTTTTTTTTTTTCCAGTAGTGCAGGGTTTATAGAAACTTATCCACTCTTGTTCATCTGCTTCTCTTTGGGACTAGGGTCAAGCATGTCCCAGGCAGCTGGGGGATGTTAGAGTGAGGTTAGAAGTCTAACAGGTTTGCCAAGATGTCAAGGCCATTGGTCTCTCAGAGACGCAAACACGTCCAACAGCATTAAACAGCCACAACCTCACACGCCTCTTTAAATTGCTCCATAGGTGAAACCCACCATGAATATGAAACTGATGGGAAGAAGTGTAATAGCACCAGCACACTCAGAGTCCACACATATGGCAAAAACTCAACAGCGAGCTGCATCGTCCGACACAAAGGCCTGCAAGGAAGAAAACTGGTAGCCCCTTTCCGGTTTGAAGGTTTGGGTAAGAACCACCAATGACTGTCTTTAATTATTTTAAATTTACCTTTATATTACACTATCAAACAAAATTAAATGGGTTAGGAAAAGTCCTTCAGAGTGAGCTCAGGTCAACAAAGCTTTCTTTAATAGCAAATTCCTTTCATGATTGAAATGTCTCCCGCTAGCCAACAGGGTTGCAACTGTTCCAACACTGAGAGGAACCCCCGTTGTGCAGAAAGCCTAGCAGAGTGCCACATGCAAACAGTGTCATGGTCGCTTTTTGATCATGACAGCTGGCATAACTTGACCTTAAACAGTTTTATTGCAGTCATGTGTTTGGAGAGATCATGTGAAGCATACTACCTCTCTGTACTTAACCCAAAAGAAGACAATACTAACTGAAATAAATCTAAACTTGTCAATATCATTTTATGTTAATATAACACTCACGTAGTCACATTAAGTCATGATTATGCTTTAGTTATTTCGTTACAACCGTTTTGGAGATTTCAGTTTACCCATGTTAATATTCTGAGCAGAGCACCAAAAAATAAGAATAATAAAAAGAAAAAAACATCAAACATTAAATGTGAAGAGGAGTTGCCTCCATTTTCAGAATTCCTCTTCTCTGATTCCTTCACCAAAAGTTTAAGAAGTAATTTAAAAACTATATAAAACTTTTTGAGCCAAGAAGTATCCTATAAGAAGCAGCATGGGAACTTCCCTGGCGGTCCCGTGGTTAAGACTTCGCCTTCCAATGCAGGGGGCACGGGCTCGATCCCTGGTCGGGGACCTGAAATCCCACATGCCTCACAGCCAAAAAACCAAAACATAAAACAGAAGCAAATTCAGTAAAGACTTTAAAAATGGTCCACATCAAAAAAATCTTTAAAAAAAAGAAAAGAAGCATGAATCACACATCTATCATTAATAAGAGTCTGACCTTCATTACTTTATAAAAGTTCTTCTTAGTGAGAAAAGAGATTCCTGGAGGATAAGAATTCACTCACACTAGTGAAGGAGGAAGCTGTTGGGTGACAGTGCATTTGTTGAAAAAGCTCTTTATCAAATGAACTAACCAATGAGGAAAGGCACTTGTTAACGAGAACCTCTCTGTGGGAAAACTGTCACGCTGCTCTGTGGGCGCTGGCGCTGTGGCGAACAGCTCCTCGCTCACTACCCCGTGCTCGCAACCATTCACTTTCTCATCAAACCAAAAGCAGGTCTTGAGGAAGCTGGGTTTAGAAGACTCAAGTACCCACAGACCAGACTGTACTGTAACCTGACGCAAATATTCCTACCTCTTTGTTTTTGGGGGTTCTTTTAAGTTTTTTTTGGTTTTTTTTTTTTTACTGTGGACCATTTTTAGTCTTTATTGAATTTGTTACAATATTGCTTCTGTTTTATGTTTTGGTTTTTTGGCTGTGAGGCATGTGGGATCTTAGCTCCCAGACCAGGGATTGAACCTGCACCCCCTGCATTGGAAGGCGGAGTCTTAACCACCTGACCTCCAGGGAAGTCCCTCCTTCCTCTTTGTCATTCATTCCGGTCCCCAACCTCCACCCCCATCAGTGCAAGGGAGCATGTGGGGAATGTGAGAGGGTCGCCAAAGAGAAAATGAGGCTTTATTTATCTAAATGCTTCTGAAAGACTTTCGGATTTTAAATAAAAGAATCAACAATATCAAAAAAGCATATTTTTACTTGTCAGCAATTGTTCAAGCCATCTACAAAAATTACTGCTGAAGGGGAAATCACAGTTTCCCCTCCTTGATGGCCATAGTTTTCTATAGGACTAAAAATCATAGCCATAAAATGTTTCTAATAATAATAACAGGCTAAAACTTGACTTTTATTTATGATCTGATTGTCAATTATTTAGCACCACTGCCAGATCCCCAGTAAGTGTTCACAGAACCACACCAGGATCACCTGTTGGTGCATCCAACTGCCTATGAATGTTTCTCTGTGACGAGCGCCTGCATTGACCCACAGGTGCTAGAAATCCGACAAGTAAAAGTTTGCTAGCTGAGGACGCTCAGGAACATATTTACAATAAGGATTCTGACCCTCTCATCTCCACACTCTGCATGGTAGGAACAATGTTTACTTATTTATTTTTAAAAGAATTAACCTACTTCATATAAAGAGAAATGGCATATTTTTATGGAAAAAAATATATTTTGCAATGCCAAAAAATAGAAAAATGGCACTGTTTTACATTTTTAAAATCTTTTTTTTTTTTTTTTTAAAGAAGATGTTGGGGGTAGGAGTCTATTAGTTTATTTATTTTTGCTGTGTTGGGTCTTCGTTTCTGTGCGAGGGCTTTCTCTAGTTGTGGTGAGCGGGGACCACTCTTCATCGCAGTGCGCGGACCTCTCACTATCGCGGCCTCTCCCGTTGCGGAGCACAGGCTCCGGACGCGCAGGCTCAGTGGCCATGGCTCACGGGCCTAGTTGCTCCGCGGCATGTGGGATCCTCCCAGACCAGGGCTCGAACCTGTGTCCCCTGCATCGTCAGGCAGACTCTCAACCACTGCGCCACCAGGGAAGCCCTAAAAATCTTTTTACTATCTGGTTTAATAGAAATAGGTTCTCATAACTTCTGCATTCAAGCTCTTGTAATATGTTGTTTTGCTTAAACTATATAAAAATATGAAGCCTCACACCAAGTTGGAAAAGAGAAAAGTATTTGAATAGCCTTTTCAGATAATTGTGGATACACTTCTTCAACGCTACACTAAAACTCGACAAGAGGTGGTTTCTTTAAGGTTAGCTGCTCTGTGGACTCTAGAACCATGTCAATGAACTTTTCATACTCTTGTTACATTAAAATCCATCGAACAAATTTGCTATTTAAATGATCCAGGCACTATTCCTAACATCATGCCTTGGTCATTTGGAGAATACTGATTCATTGATTGATACAAATCTTTCAAATGTTGGCACATTTCAGTAACAAAATCACATTCGTTAATATCATCACTAATCTTATCTGAAGACTAAATATTTGGAACGTGTCAAGTTCACAGCGGCGGATACAGGTTTTCCAAAACTCTAACTTGAAATGTGGCTAGTGCAACCGAGGAAGTAAATTTTTAATATTACTTGTTATTAATTTAAATTTAAATAATCAGTATAGCTGGTGGATACCATATTGGATAGCAGAGGTCTATAACATTCTAACCAACCAGGGAGATAAATCATCATGTACCAGTATCCACTTAATCAAGACAACATTCAGTCTAAATGAATCTATTTAGCAGTTTTGCTAAATAGAGGATAAATCAAATACAAACTCCAGTGTGTGTGTATATGTGTGTGTGTGTATATATATATATATATATACACACAGACTACTGTACATATATGCACAATTGTATATATACACTATGGCATATACACAATATATACAATGTGTATAATATATGTAGTGCATATAATATATATAACCTGTTTTGTACATAACTATATGGTTATCTGAATTCACATGGTATACATTATTCTAGATCTTAGTCATGATTGACAAATTTTATTCTACATGTCCCCAGTAGTTGCCATATTATGCTCGTCTTATAATTTGCTTCCAGCACTTCTGTTTGACTTGCCTTCAAGCTTTTCCTTCTTTTCATTGCCAGCAGCTCTACTCTTTCTTCAGGTTCCTCTGGCTTCCTTGTGGCCACAGAGCTTACTTATCATCTATATTACTATTTCTCTAGTGTTTCCTAAGTGGTTCTTCTTTTCTCAGAGCCCTTGGCACATGATTCAGGCATATTTATAGTTTTCAAAAAATTTTAATGTTTGATTAAGAAAATAATTTTCAAAACCACAGAAAATTCTTTGATTAAATAAAAGGCTGAGAAACACTTGTAGATTCCATAAAGATATTACATATCAGTATCAATATTTGTAAATTAATAGGCACCATTTTTATAAGCTCTGTGGTTACAGGCCTGTTCATTGACTGGTCAAATCTATGCTAAGCTGAACCTCTGGAAACATTCCTAAACATTGTTTTATATCATACAATAGCATGTAGTAAGCACTGTGCTTAATAAATAGCCAGGTGTTGTGCTAAACATGTTATTCAAATGAAATCATTTATTCTCACCAAAAAACTCCAAGAGGTACATGTGTTAGTATCTCCATTTTACAGTAAGAGAAAACTGAGCATCTGAGAGATTAGGAACCTTGTCCAAACTCACTCAGCAGCAGACAAGGAGCGGCACTGGAATTCAAGCCAGTCTGAGACTGACTCCAAAGCCACCTAATAAATAAGCAGGTAGATATGTGCTTGGATGGATAGACAGACAGAGGGATTGATAGGTAGATGGATACAGATAAAGGTGGCGAATAGTCTTTGCCCACCACTGCCGAAGGCACCACTCCACGGAGGTCCAGCCTGCTGCGCTTCTAAGCCAGGCAGCTTAGCAGATGGACAATCAACGGGACAGACTCAAACACCAGAGCAAGAGCTGCAGAACACACAATTCTGAGGTTGCTGCAGAACCTCCACAAACAGGTAGCAGCCAGATACATTCTCCAACCTATTGTACTGAGCACAATGTGGGTAAAATTGCTCTCTGTAGTTGCAGAATTTTGTTTTTCCCCTTTCCTAGTTACTGATCAAGAGACAGTTTCAGCTGCCCTGGAGACAAGCTCTCCATCCTCTCAAGACCCTCAGCAGTCCACTAGCACCGGTAAGTATCGAAAAACATTAAAACTTAAAAAAACAAAATTATGCCTCTTTGGGAAGGTCACTTTTCCAATTCTAAGTTCTCATTTTTTTGTTTTAATTTGTAATAAGACCATAGAGGACCCCTTGCAACTGACTCCAGCGTCATGGTGACCTGGAGAAGCACCCTATCAGTTAGTGGGATGGGCTTCAGGGTAACTTAACACCTTGTAAGTTCTCTCTCTCTCTCTCTCTCTCTCTCACACACACACACACACACACACACACACACACACACAACTGTGACATTTGAATTCCTCTGTGGTAAAAGGCAATGCTGAATTCATTTATAGGAGACTTGTTTTTCCATCTAGAACAGACCAAACACAAAATAAAGACATGGTAACAACAAAGAGCAAAAAGCAGAATCTGGAGTTTTGGTGTTTGTCATTGAATAACAAAATCACCCTTGAAGGCTCACCACTTACTTGGTTGTCAAGAACTCAGATAGTTTTTGATAACAGGATTGAACTATAAGTGGAGAATTTAGAACACCTGGATTATAATACCAGCTTTTTTAGACAGTAAAGCACTAGATGGTTAGCTCTGGGCAATGATCATATATTTAACTTATCTTTGTATTTTACCTAGCATAGCATCTGGCAATAGCAGATACTCACAAAATGCAGTGTGAATGAATGAATGGATGAATGAATGAATGCATGCATGCCGTTGTCATGGTGCTTTGAGCAAGACAGGCCTCATCCAGAAAGGCATACATTCCTATATGTCCCCTTTCTGTTTCAAATAGTGTCTCTATAAAAATGTCATGTGGTGGGAGAAGTGCTTTCATATCACCATCATGTTCATAGTTCTGAGTAGGAGATTACATTTTTAAAATGCTTATCGTGAATAACTCTGAAAAGTAAATGTTTAGGTTCTTTAAACACTGATAAGTACATATGTACCACACATACATACATACTTTTTCTGCAGGGCGATGGAAACGGAAAATATTATGAAGTGGAACTACCACCTCATTTGCCTTAATAATCCAATATTTTTAAACATGTTTAGAATCTAGTTGTCTTTAAATTGGTTTACACCACTACTGAATAACTCAATTTTCTCCTCTGCTTTTTCATATATAAGATTTAAGAAACATGGATTCTAAAATTCCTTTCAGCTTTCAATTTCTACAATTTTATTACTGTTAATAATGCCCATTTTCAATAGAAGGGGTGGTTTCATTCCCCTTGGGGTCCACATCGTGGCGCTGTGCAATGGGCTAAAAACCAGGAGACGGCAGAGGAAAATAAAAAAAGAAAAGGGAAGATAAACAACAAAATCGGAAAAAACGATCTCATTTTTATAATTTCTCTTACCTAGCAAAAATCATCATAGTACATCCCACTTCTAAGGGGGAAGCAAGCATAGGTTAGAATGACAACTGAGCTGATTTTCAACATAAAAATCGTTGCTCTGTGCATTTCGGGCTATGGGTTTTCTATCCATCAGGCTTGGGATGCCATTCTTCAGTGTTCACTTGCTATCCTGAAGCACCTAAAACTGTCTCAACTGGAAGGCCTGCTTCAGGAAGCAGGCACAAAACACTGGCTGGAACTTGGGGCTCTGAGTCTCAGTGTTGGCTCTGCCACTTATTTGCCGTAGGACTTTAGACAATTTACTTAACTCTTCAAAACCCCTGTTTGCTCAGAGCTGTAGAGGAATATATACCAAATGGTCAGCCTAAGGCCTGGCACAGAGTAGTGTTCAGTAAACGTTTACCTTAAAAAAAGGCAAACTGATCCTGACCATTTGCAACTATTTTTGGAAGAAGTCAGTGTCAACTAATGACCTCATTGTTGTTTTTTTAATGAGGATCACTGAATTTGGTTTCCAAAGCTGCTTTGGGATGACTCTGTGCATATATACACACTACACGGCACAAACATAGTCATATGTATATATCATGTCTTACTTTCACCTTAGTTGCAGTAATGGAAGATTCTAGTACCTCAGAGATTGACAAGGAAGAGGAAGAACAAACCACTCAAGTCTCTCACTTGGTCACTGGTAAGTGTTCCCACCACTCATTTATTTAGCATAAACACTTGATGTTTTAACCTCCTAATCAATACATCCAATAGCCTTTTCCAGTCCTCATTATTTTTGACCTTTCTATTGGTCAGTCACTCCCTGTCCCTTTACTTAGCTGTCTCCCTGGCTTCCTTGACATACTCTGCCTGGTCCTCTTACTTTATTTTTGCGGTACGCGGGCCTCTCACTGCTGTGGCCTCTCCCGCTGCAGAGCACAGGCTCCGGACGCGCAGGCTCAGCGGCCATGGCTCACGGGCCCAGCCGCTCCGCGGCATGTGGGATCTTCCCGGACCGGGGCACGAACCCGCGCCCCCTGCATCGGCAGGCGTACTCTCAACCACTGCGCCACCAGGGAAGCCCCTGGTCCTCTTACTTTTGCTAACCACTCCTTCTCATGTCCGTTAGCTCATGTCCCTTCCTCTTCTGACTTCTTCTATGTAGATTTGATTTTACTTCTCCATCCTTGGTTATTGCCTTAATGCTTAAAGAGTTTTTCCATTCCCAAGATTATTTCTGTTGCCACCAGCAGAAGATTTCCATACCTGCATTTCCAGAACATTCTCCAGAGCATTAGTCCCTGTTTCATTCCATTTCCCACACATCTCTGGCTGAATTTTCTGTCATCTCCTCAAACTCAACATGTCTAAAAACTGAACAGCACTTTTCCCCACAAAATCAGCTTGTCCAAAGCATCACATAGGCCCCAAACCTTGGTGACATCCTTCACTCTTGTGCACGTGTGTGTGTGTGTGGACACACACACACACATAAAATCAATAGGTTCCCAAGGACTTTGGAGTCTTCTCTTTTAGGTATTTTGTCCACTATCACTGCCACGTCCCCGAGGCAGAGCCTCATCATGTCCTGCTGGAAGTATTGTAACTTTAGTTTCTCCCCTTGCTGTGCATTTTCAGCACTTACTATCAAAACATCCCTTTGCACTCTTCACACCTATGTTCAGAAAACTGCTATGGTTCACAGTCCACAGCACGGAATGTGAGCCCTCAACCCTCCATAAGGTGCTCTCTACCACCTACCTCTGCAGTCCTGTCTCTATAAGGTCCTGACCAGAATACACATTTTTCTCTGAAAACTTCATCCTGTTTTGATTGCCCTGCCCTTGTTTACCCTAACTGCCCTGATGAAAGGAAAAGTCCGCATCACTCCTCTCCTTACCCCTCCTTCAAGGCCAAGATCCTCACCGAACACTTTCCTGACCAACTCAGGCACCACTCCTGCCTCAGAATCCCTGAACACATCATTATATTAACACACGTGGGTCTAGAATTTGGCACAGATATCTTAATTCTGTTTGTTTCTATTAACTTGTTTGTTTGCATATATAGACAACTCTCCCGAAAACATAGGGATTGTGCCTCATGCAGCTCTAAGCACAATGTTCTATGCGTAGCTGACACTCCTCAATGGCTTGTTGGTTGAGATGACAGGGACCGTGAATGACATTTAGCAAAGTTGGAGCCCGTAGAATCAGAATTCTAGAAGGATCTTTAAGAGCTCATCTGGTTTATCTCCAGATGCCTTCATGGAGGACCGCATTTAACTTAGCCAAGATTAATGAAATTTCATTTTGTTTGCACAGTTTCACAAACTCCTTAACGATCTCTCTTGCTACTTAACTACACTTTGCTGAAAACTCATTCCTTACATCTAATTTGAATCCCCTGACTATAATTTAATATTCTCACATTTCCACTAGAAATGAAAAATAACTAGCTCGATATCTATGTAACTTAAAAACCTTTTTCAAATCATCCCGCACAATTGCTTTGTCTGTTTGTATCCCTGCTTGCTTGTTTTCAGAGAATAAATGACACGAATCTCTTTACTTTCAGGGTAAAGCTCTCTGTCGTCTCTTCCTCTCAGCTGTGTATTAGCCTCTACTATATTTTGCAAATACTGTGTATATTCCTCAGTGACCAAAAAAAAAAAAGAAAAAAAACAAGCCGCCGAACTGTCTAAAATCCTTTCATTTTCCTTCTAGAAGCGAATCGTCAGTTTGTGGGACTGACGAGGAAGAAGAGCGGCATCCTGCTGCTGAGCCTCGTCTCCTTCCTCATTTTCATTCTCTTCATCATCGTCCAGCTCTTCATCATGAAGATTCGGAAAGCACATGTCATATGGAAAAAAGGTGAGTGGGCAGAGAACCTGACGGAGGCTACAAGATGCTCAAACAGTTGGCCAGCCCAAAGGGAAATTCTGTCAAAGCTTTTCCATTCAATGCTGTACTATCTGAGTGTTGTCATTCAAATAAGCAACCGTTTGTTTTGCAGTAAACACAGGATGTGATTCTCCAGGAACTACAGTTACAGGGTGCACGACCAAGAGAAACTAGAGTAGCTCCAGGAATTGGCATTAAACTGTGGAGGCTTCTACTCACAAAAAGACAGCAAATAGCATATTCATTCGTTCATTCAATAAGCATTCATTGAGCACCTGCTGTGTACCAGGCACTCTTCCAGGCACTGGGGACACATCTGCCAACAAGACAGACCAAGTCCCTGCTCTTGAGCAGCTCCTATTCTAGGAATGGTCAATCAAAGGTTGACTATGATAGACTGTTTTGGGTCCCATTCTTACACTGTAAGAATGCACTCAGCCTCCGTCAACCATACGTTAGTAATTTTCCCTAAGCATTCTGATTTAAAAGTTTATTTCATTGGAAACAAAAACAAAATTACTTAGCTAGCATGGAAGATATCTACTAAAATACAGACTCAACACATATCAGAAACAGAAGGGACCTTAGAAGTTACCCAGAATGACCATCTGCTGTGTTCATTCCCTAAATGTGTGCCAGGATTAAATCCCCTCTTTAATTCTGAGTGGTTACTTAGACCTGGGCTGTTCAATACAGTAGCCGCAGTATGGCTAGTCAGCATATGAACTGTGGCTAGTTGCTCTTGAGAGGTGCTGTAAGGATAAAACACACACCCAACTTTGAAGACTCAGTACATACACACACACACACACACACACACACAAGAATACGTCTAATAATACTATATTGAAGCTACTAGTTAAATAAAACATATTCATTTCACCTGCTTCTTTTTACTCTTTTTACTTTTTGACCACTAGAAACTTTTAAATTACACGCGTGACTTTCATTCTGGCGATCTTGGACACTGCTGATTTAGCCACATACGGCTTGAAAACCTCTAGTAACAGAGAAATCATGATGTCCCGTGGCAAAATACTACATCTTTGAACGGCTGTGACCCTCTTAAAAGTACCACTTCTCCTAGTTTAACATCTATGTCTCGAGATATTGAGATGCACTAACATTTTCATCATAAATATACCTAAACACAGGGTCTGGCTTTCCAGCTGTGTCTGCACAATAGGCAAATGCCATACTATTGTTTCGAAATCTCCCGTTGATACTTCGCCCCCACGCCTCTTTAAGGGCTACTGGAATTGTTTCTTCCCAAAAGACAGTACTTGATTCTAATCTGCGGTCATTTGACTTCCGCAGCTCTTATACTGCCTGGCACAGTGCCTGCAGGAATCATAGAGAATAAAAAATGATTTGTTGAACGAATGAGGACATGAGGTATGGGGGAGGGAGCGATAAGCCCACTATGGTATAAAAACAGGTGTGCTCTTACTCAAAACGTACAGCTCTGAATACAGAGGATGCTCTGTGCACCAGAAATCAATAACAATTTTCTCTTCCTGCAGAAAATGAAATTTCAGAGCACACTCTAGAAAGTTACAGATCGAGGTCAAATAATGAAGAAACATCATCCCAAGAGAATAATAGCCAAAGTAAGTCAACTATGTGACCTGAGATTTGAAAAATGAGGTTAACGTGTTGCCTTTAATGAGGAGAATAAAAATCAAAGTTTGATTTTTAGCACAAGAAAAAGCAAATCACATACATCATCTTGTAGAACTTGAGGAAATACTTCTTAAAAAACAAAAAGTAGCAGTTAAGTTCAGGTAGCTGGCCCCTTTGGGAAGCCATCCCTGAGTTCTCGCTGTCACACACAGGTAGAACCCTCCTGTGTGCCACAGTATCCTATATACACCTTTACAGTGAAGCACTTCCCACGCCAGACTCTCATGTTTGGTGTGTTAATTTAGCTACCACAGTACACCTCCAGGTGGTGAGCAACTGGATCTACTCTATGTGTACCCCCAGATCCTAGCCTGGGGCTTGGCACAGATGGAATGCTGGACAAAACTGTATTGAATAAATGAATATAAGGCTTAACTAATTCAAACAAATGTTTCAGGTCTTTTGGATGACTTCATTGCAATTCTTCAAGCAAATATGAAAAGAAGAGTCTAAAAGGAGACTCTGTGTGTGTGTGTGTGTGTGTGTGTGTGTGTGTGTGTGTGTGTGTGTACTCTTGACAAAGATCCAGTAGAAAGAAGCTAGGAATATAGCAAAACAAGAATCTTACACCTTCCAACCACTGTTTCCTCCATGCAAATCAACTTATTCCACCTGCCAAAAGCTGCAAGAAAATGCAGTGAGCTTTGCCACTAGTTCCTATTGGTTTTACTGAGGCTTTGTAAGAAGCATTTCTTTTACAACACCTCTGGCTTTTTTTCTGGTTTTGACCTAGCAGGGTGTGAAACGGAAAGAAAGACTAGCTGTAGTAGCAGGAAGAGGGGCACAAGTGAGAGGTCTGTGCGAGACCTGGGTGTGGGAGGGGAAAATGTGTGTCAGCTGCATACAGGCTGTTGTAGCACAACGCGTGTTTCTATAACATCCATCTCCTCCCACAACTGGCAGGGGGAGAATGACGTCAGTATAACGTGTAATTGGGGTTGTTTCCTATGCCGATGCTCCCAGGCAAGGGCAACAGAAGAGTGGGAGCAGAATTATAACCTTTAGCAGGAAAAGAAAAGCCCTCAGCTCAGCTACTGAACAAGCAGAAGCCCTTGTAATTCACCTTTAAGAAAGTTTAAAATGAGTATCTATACAGAAGAAATGAGCACAACATTGTAAATCAACTATGCTTCAATAAAATTTAAAAAACAATTAAAAAAACAAAAGGAGCATGTGCACTCAGGACTCCCTCCCCAGAAAGGTCTGCCCCCACCCCGACTCCCTGGGGTGGGGTGGGGGGGCTTGCCACAGTTGTGGGAAGTTGTACTTTATCCTGGGTTCTGACCCCCGCTTCCATCCTCCTTCCCTCAGCACCCTCAAATCCAGCATTTCAACTCTATTGTTTTTGCTCACTTAAAAGCTACCTTCTGGAGCTGTTTCCAGACTCTGCGTACAGAGTTGCCTAGGCTTTCAGTGGGTCGCCCCAGTCCTCTTTTTCCCATAAGCCCTCTTACTTTCAGTATGAAATTATGCTAAAGGCAATGTATTGTTTTGTCCAGCGATACATATGTTATTTGATAGCAGAGATGTCTATATATTTTATTTCAGGTTTATGAGCATATAGTTTACATAAGAAGACATTTTAAAAATTAGACTATCACAGGGCGTTCAAGACCATGTTTACACATCAGTGAATTTCAGGTTCGATTTTTTTAACACATTAACATTCGGACCTACAAATACCACGTGCAGTCCACGTGTTTCAAATAAATGGGTGCAATGTTGTTCAAACTAAATGTTCGTGTTCGCTACGTTTTTCTTTCAGCTTCCCGCTCTAAGAGCTGCATGAACTACATCACACAGTTGTACTCAGAGGCAAAAACAAAGACGAAAGAAAAGGCACAACCTTCAAAATTCAAAGGAGAGCTCACTCATATACCAGAGAGCATCGTGTAGCGCTCATTGCAACAGGAAATAGGATTTCAGGGCAGCCTCATCATCACCTCAGTGGAGCAGCCTGTGGGAAGGAGCATAATTACCGTCACATGAAAAACACAAAAAAAGTACTTTGAGTGCTATGAGAGATGGTGTCCTCCAAGTGTAATCTGCCCCGGACTCAGAGCAACAAATGAGGACTAACCCATGGACATAAAGCTTTGTAGTTAAAAAAAAAAAAAGTAAAAAGAAGAGAAAGAACCTATTATGCCTGATACTACTTCAGAGCAGGAGAATTCTACTAAACTTTGGGATCAGGGTCAATGTGACCAGCTAACATCTTACTGTAAAGGTAACAGGAGATATTAGATGCTGGGCTCTAGTGGAACTCTTTTTAAAAATTTTTTTTTGTCTTTCTTTCTGGTTTCCAAATAAAGAACTTCGGGATGAAAAGGACCCAAAGAAGGTCTCTAATCCTAGGAGCTTACTTTCAAGATGCACTTTAAGAAGCTGTAACCAGCCCATTCCCTGTCTGGGAGAAGTTATGCAAAACAATGAGTGAGTCAGATAAGCATGAAGGTCCCAAGACTGATGCCCCAAGACACAAGTGCTAGTTCAAGGCAGACCCAAAGTTTCCATTTGCTTCTACTTGTCTTGCTAAATCACAAGAGTTGACCTGGTAGGCAATGTTCTCCGGACGCGCAAGCTCAGCGGCCATGGCTCAGGGGCCCAGCCGCTCCGCGGCATGTGGGATCTTCCCGGACCGGGGCACGAACCCGTGTCCCCTGCATCGGCAGGCGGACTCTCAACCACTGCGCCACCGGGGAAGCCCCCTAGACAATGTTTTTAGCAGGACACTTCATTACAAAAACACGTGCAAAAGAAAATAATGAGTTGAATTTCCCAATTACTGACATAATAGATGCTTTTAAAAAATTATTTAATAAAGAGCAGAATATGTATTTGTGTTTCTAGTGGTTGTTCCAAGTCGTACTTCCTCCCTTCACTTTCACGTGTGAAAGTGACATGTGACATGTCTTCCCTCCCCCTAACATTTATGACATTTCTCATTCTTTGGACCTGAATAAACTAATTCTAAAATAATACCACCTGCCCCCCCCCATTGCTCTACCACATGCGTAAAAATTATGAGTTTGTAATTTGTTACAGGGGCCAGATCCAACCAGGCTGATTTTTTTCTCATGATACCATTTTCTTTTAACAATCAAAAAATTACTGAAAGGCGTGAGGATAGAACGAAACACTTTTCCCTCTAAACCACTGTAAGTTGACATGATGTCCTGTCACCCCACAAATGCTTTAGTGTGTATTTCCTCCAAACAAGGACACCCACCCCTATAACAACAGCGCAACCCACAAAATCAGGAAATTAACATTGACTTTTTGTACTGCAGACCTCAGACTTCATCCATCTATCTCCGATTGTCCCAAACCTCCCAGGGGATCCAGTTCAGAATCACATGTTTCATTTTCATCCTATTCAGTTTGGCATACCGTGCCTTCCCTTTCAGGAGCTGGACATTTTTGAAGATTACAGGCCAGTTATCTTGTAGACCGTCCCTCAGTTTGGCCTTGTCTGATGGTTCCTCGTGGCTGGATTCAGGTTATGCAACTTTGACAGGACTATCACGTCAGGGATGTTTTGTTTGTCACATTGCATTTTATCGATCCCATTATTGATGATATCCACCTTGATCACTTGGTGAAGGTGGTGTCTACCAAACTTCTCCATTGTAAACTTACTCTTTTCTGCCTTCTAAGTCAATATTTTGTGGGGAGATGCTTCAAAACTATGTAAATATCCTGTTCCTCAACAAACTTTCAAGTTACCTGTTGACTGATACCTGTATGGACTCATGGTTTCCACTGTTATTAAACAGGCTACCATCTGTCCCTACCCTATGTTAGTCACTGGGTTATACTCTGTGACTGTCAAATTATTCAGCTGCTAATTTGATGATCAAACTGTGGAAACAGGCTTTTGTGTCCTTCTTGTCCTCAAGCTTCGAGAACTTGCTTGCTTTCTGGTACAAAATATTCCAGGCTCATCTAAAACTTTTTCTGCCTCAGCCTTATAATCAGCCATTTCTCTAAGGATCCCTGGTTCCTTTTAGTGGAAAATGGTATTTAGAAGCCAAAATCCAGGGAATAGGTGTACTCATTGCTTCGGGGGCATCATTGTTTTCAAGTTATCTCAGTAGACAGAGCCAGGGAATATATGAGAATGCATACATACAAGTGTATATATATGTCCATGTATGGATATATTTAAATTTATCCATTGAAAACCATGTGTTTATTCTAGTTTTCCCCCTTTCTGTACTTGTAACTACCTTTTCTGAGAAATCCAGCTTTCATTATCCTTAACATAGTCACTGATTTGCTAAATCCCCTGTATGTGAGCATCTCCCATCTCTGCTACTATCCTGTTCTCCTTGAGGATGTCCTTCTCTTCATGCTCGAGTTCTGACTCCCCACTCTGTGCCCCCCACCTCTCCTTGTGGATGCTCTACTCACCAAGCATGGGCTCTGACCACCCCCACTGTCTGGAAGCCCTGGCCACACACTTAGTGTTGAATGGTAACCCTCCTCATCCACTCAGGCTCAGACCCTTCATGCTGGGCAGCCCTTCTAGGGGCACTGCCACCTCATAGGGCTGGGGCTCAGACACCCCTCTCCGGGCTTCCACATCTCCTCCACCAGCCCCCCCTGTGGATGCCTACTTTGTTAGACCCCGCCTAATGACTTCAGGACTGAATTGTTCTGGAAGAGAAGGGAAGTGGTGGAGTTAGAAGAAGGGAAATGAGCCAGATGTCCTGATTTCTAAGAGATTTTTAATGTACAAAGACATCAAGATGAGGCATGTCATTTATAGTTTTGTAGCAGCTCAGACAAATCATTCACCAAGCTATTAAACTGAAAACAACCCAGGGGAAAAACACATTCGCTTCAGCGATGGTGCTTGCCGTGGCTGATCAAACCACACTGCTCTATTGTGTTACTTTGAGTCTATGTTTGCAGGTTAATCCTCCCCAAGGATGTTCACTGCAACTGTTTCCATTGTTCCAGGGCCTTTTACTCAAGAGGCAAATGAATATGCCAACATTATAGTATTGATACCATGTGAAGCAGAGGTAAGCAAACTTAGCTGATTGTCAGATTTACCTGAGAGGATTTCAAAAACAGGGATTCCCAGGTTTGTCCTGAAAGATTGGTCTCAGCAGACCTAAAGGCAGAGCTTTGGAATCTGCATTTTTTTTTTAAAGCTCCCTAGGTGATTCCAACCCTCCCTGACGTAGCACAAATCAAAAATTTTCAAAACATAGCTGAAGTTGAAATATTATCATTAAAGCTGAATTAGAAATAATATTTAGAAATATTATATTTTCCTGGAGGTAGAAGGACCTTATGAGTCATCTAGTCCTACCTGATGTAGAACTACACCCCAATCCACAGGCCAAACACATTCTGTGGACAAAAAATTGTCAACGTTCATAGTGCCCAGCCTATGGTAGTTTCTCAATGTATATTTGGCCAATAGCAGAGGGAAGACAGGTAAAAGAAAAACGACATTTGAAAGGACCTATTATGAGCCACTTTTTTTTTTTATGAGCCACTTTATAT
Organism: Monodon monoceros; assembly: GCF_005190385.1. Classification (NCBI taxonomy): domain Eukaryota; kingdom Metazoa; phylum Chordata; class Mammalia; order Artiodactyla; family Monodontidae; genus Monodon; species Monodon monoceros. The sequence continues at coordinate 9,849,730 of NW_021703784.1, read as the reverse complement.
AGGTAATCTAATTTAATCATCATAACATTCTTGCAAGGTAGGTATTATAATGCACGTTTGACACAAAAGAGCTGCTCTAAACTCTACAAAATGGCTTAGGAGACTGCCGAGAGCGTTTAACCAGGTAAGGAGAGAGCCCAGATGCTGATCTGGGTCTGTCTGGCTTCAATGCTATGCCCCTCCGACTGTTATACTAGGGTGACTCCAGGGGGACATTTAGGAAAAAATGAGATGTTGGGTAGCTGTGCTCATTATCTTTCAATTGCCCCTCCTCACTCTCCCCCCTTTCCTACCTGCCGGGTGCCCTGGAACATTGCCACTTCGGAAACATCAGCAGGCTGCCTTGCCCTCTCTCTGGCTTCCAGCTGGGGAATGTGGATTCCCAGAAGGCGAGCAGAGGATGTGTGTGCAAGATTGCTAGGAACTGACTGGGTCCCCCGACTGGAGGTCACATCTCCCATCAGGCAATTCTCTCTGTCTCTAGTTCGGGAATCTACTTGCTTCCCTCACTTCATCAAGCCTAGAGGGATCCTGCACTGTCTTCTGTGGTTCCCCCAAAGCTTTGGAAGGAGTTCACTTATTAAATCTCCTCAAATTGCCCAGTGTGAATGTATCACCTGTTTGCTGCAGAAACCCTAACCAATACAGTAGCTATATGTATCGATTTCTTGCATCTCAACAAATCTGAATCTAGTTTTATAGATAACCATAGAATATGATCATTAGGAGGGATCTTTGAGTTCATCTCAAGCATTTCCTAAAATTTTGAGGAACACTGGTGACCTAGAAATGTCAATGGATGTTCCGTGGGAAAAAAAAAAAAGTTTTCTGGGGTCAAATAAGTTTGGAAAAGGTTGAACATTGTATCTCCCTCATAGAGATGATGTACAGCACAGTAAAGGCTCTGAAAATCTTCTTAGAAAGGAATCTGTTTGGCTTTGTTTAACCCAGCAAAGATCAAACTCACTTAACCACATAAAGCAATTTGGGATGGTTGCCCACCCAATGACCATTGGCCAATGGCTTCCTCCTTTCTAGTAGATCTGTGATTTTGTTCTAGTATCCACCCCCCACTGTGTAGTCCTGTGCTTCAGGGGAGGCAGGCCTCCCCCCCAGCCATAAAGAAGAATCACGATTGGTTTGAATCAGCCATGGTTCCACTCCCCTTGCCAGTGGTCAGTTTCAGCTCAGGCACATAAAACAATGCTGGCCATTGAGATAAAGAAGATGTGGTATATATACATATACAATGGAATACTATTCAGCCATAAAAAAGGAAATAATGCCGTTTGCAGCTACATGGATGGATCTAGAGATTATCATACTAAGTGAAACAAGTCAGAAAGAGAAAGACAAATACCATATGATATCACTTATATGTGGAATGTAAAATATGATACAAATGAACTTATCTACAAAACAGACACAGACTCAGACATAGAGAACAGACTTGTGGTTGCCAAGGGGGAGGGGAGTGGGGGAGGGATGGATTGGGAGTTTGGGATTAGCAGATGCAAACCACTGTATACAAAATGTATAAACAACAAGGTCCTACTGTATAGCACTGGGAACTATACTCAATATCCTGTGATAAACCATAATGGAAAAGAATATGAAAAATTATATGCATATATATATATATATATGTATATGTATAACTGATTCACTTTGCTGTACAGCAGAAATTAACACAACATTGTAAATCAACTATACTTGAAAAAAATGAATAAAAAATAATAATGCTGGCCATTGAGACAGGAGGGGAAGTCCCTACAGGGCTTCTGGGAAAGATTTCTCTTAATGATAAAAAGAGACACCCAGAATGAAAACATCTTGCCTCCCCTATAATGTTGCCATAACAAGAAGTGATGCTTAGAACTGCCACAGCTATTTTCTCCCCATCAAGGAATCGTAGCTAATGTGGCGAGGATGCAATAGAAAAGAGACAGAGTACAACTAATCCTTGATGACTTTGTTAAGCCGCTGAGTATCTCAGAGCTCCTTGTTAAGTGAGGTAAAGATCCCTATGTTGTTATGTAAGCTGGGTGAATTGGGTTTTAAATTATTTCCAGCTTCTAAATGGAGCACCTTTTAAACTACAAAACAGTTGTTTTATGGAATATTATTGTTCTAACAAACACAATTTGGGAAACACTGATTTTGAGCAATTCTTTTGTATTTTAGAAAGGGAACGGAGGCCCAGAGAGGTTTTGTCAGCTATCAAAGTCCACACAACTGATTAGTGAGACAGGATTAGAACCTTGGGCTCCTGCCTCCTAAAGAGACCAAAGTAGGATCTTGTCTCATTCCTTACATATAACTTAAGAGAGCGTTCCATGCTTACTTCTTTCTGCTCATTGGAAGATGGAGTTAAAGAATAACCAAGAAATCTCTATTTAATGATCCTTCTTAGTTTTACCTTTTGGAGATGAAGTCAGAAAGATACTTATTTTACTTCCTCTCAAATGACTCAAGAAAAACCAAACCAAAATTCTCTGGCTCCAAGCATCTCTCATTAGGTAAAAAGAACAGAGAGAAAAATCATACTAGCCAACAGACTAAGCACACATCAAGTAGAGAGTCTCCCCACAGAGGAAGAGGATGGTTTGAACTGCTCATCATTCATGAGGTCACTAATTTAACCCAACAACATAATCTCCTGTTACTTCCCCCGGCTGAAGTCATGGTAATTTGCTACATTTATAATGGGGTTTTGACCTAGATGAAATGCAGTTCTATTTTTACAGTGTTACACCTAAGAGAGAAGCGCTTTTCCTTCCTGTAATGCATTCATGAGCAAGTTTGTCATCATAGATCACTACTCTAGACCTGTTCAAATATGCTAATTTCCCCCTACCTTTTCTGCTCTACATCTTATTTTCAGACAGAAACAAACCAAAACTAAGGCAACAACAACTTCTTATACTCTCCCCAAATGCCTCACAGTTTATTTATTTATTTATTTTTATTTTTATTTTTTGCGATACGCGGGCCTCTCACTCTCGTGGCCTCTCCCGTTGCGGAGCACAGGCTCCGGACGCGCAGGCTCAGCGGCCATGGCTCACGGGCCCAGCCGCTCCGCGGCATGTGGGATCTTCCCGGACCGGGGCACGAACCCGTGTCCCCTGCATCAGCAGGCGGACTCTCAACCACTGCACCACCAGGGAAGCCCTCACAGTTTATTTTTTAAAAAGCTATCTTGCCTAATTGTAGAGAGACTAAACTTTGTGAGAGCACCTTGAAGTGAAATTTATCATAAAAAATAATTCTGCCAGGTCTTTTGCAATCCCCTGAAACAATGGGTCACAATTTTTAATTAAGACAGGATGCCTCTTTTGAACCAGGCCCTAATTTGTGAAATAAAAATTGTGTCCCATTAGAAAAATACTAAAATCTGTGCCTTCCAAAGTGGTTTGTGGGAGACTAAGTCTCAGATGTCCAGATGAAATTTTCAAATTGTTACCCCCTTTGCTAGAGACAATAACTAAATATTACTCATTATTATTATTATTATTTTGGCCACGCCGTGGCTTGTGAGATCTTAATTCCCTGACCAGGGATTGAACCCAGGCCCTCAGCATTGAGACTGGACCCCCAGGGAATTCCCTAATTATTACTCTTTAAAACAAGGGATGCTCTCTTTCTTTTGCTCTTCCCTAATTCCTTATTCCTAAATTGTGTTTAGCTGGTATTGGTCATAGAATAACTTCCTGTATCTTCAGGTTCCTCATTTGTATAATGGGGATAACAATTCCCACGACACAGAATTAGTGTAAGGACTAAATGAGATAAGAAAATACAGGCAAAGTGTCTAGTCCAGCATTAGACATGTGATAAGTACCTAACAAATGTTTATGTTTTTCTCCTCCACCTTAGATTCATTGTTTTCTCTTTGCACTAGTTTTAGACAATGGCATAGGGACCCCTGAGTCTGGGTCTACTTACTGAGAACATCCTGATAACTGGATAAACAGATTTTTAACTTTAAAGCTAATAAGGCAGAAAGGGGCTGCTACTGAAGAATGACTCACAGAAAGACCCAGTCAGACTGAAGACTTGTAATGAACTCTATCACCTCATCTCAAAATAAAATCAGTAGCAATTAGAAGCATATGTTTTAATACTGATGTAATAAAATAAAAATTTTATATGTGATAAAGATGGTATCTCAAATCAGTTGGAAAAGGTCAACATTTTACTAATTGGGCAGCCGTATCGAAAAAGGCAAAACTTGATAAACACATCATAAACCAAAAATGAAATTCAAATAGATGCAAGGTTTAAATATACAAATGAAACCATAGAAATACCAGGAAAAAAAATCGGTTAATTGTTCTATAACTTGGGAGTGGGATAAACTTCCCTTATGGTGACTCAAAATTCAAAAATAAGAGGGAGGAAGATCGATAAATTTGACTACATAAAAATAAATGCCTTTTGTGGCAAAAAAATAAATAAATAACAAATGACAAGCTGGGAAAAAAATATTTGCAACTAAGATCACAAACGGTAAAATCCCTAAATATAAAGAGCTTCTAAAAACTAAGAAGAAAAAAATCAATACTATGCCACCAAAAAGCAGCAAGGAAAAAAAAGGCAAATTTTTCTTAAACACATAAGAAATACGTAACAAGGAAATACAAAATTAAAACTGCTCTAAAATTCTATTTCTTATCGATCATATTGGCAAAAATCCAAGCACTTCACAATACACTTTGTTGCTTAGGCTGTAGGGAAACAAGCGCTCTCTTATGTTGCTGGTGGGAATGTAAAATCATAGAGCCTCTATGAAGGGGAATTTGTCAACATCTAACAAAATTACATTGGTACTTACCGTTTAAGCCAGCAATCCCACTTTTAGAAATCTAACCCAAAGGTAAATGGAAAAATTATAATTTGACATTATGAACAGATTTTTACCCACAATACTTCTGACAACAAATGTGTGGAGTTTCTTCCCCACACCAACCAATTCTCCAACTCTCTAGACACCAACTGGGTGTCCTGGAACGCAATTCACTTCTGACACTAACTACCTGGTCTTAGCATAGATTCCACAGGTTAAGGGCTCAGTCCCTCAGGACTGCCCCCACTTCAGGTGCCAATCACAGGTAGTAGATCCCTAGGTTACCCACAACTTGTGTCTGATTTAACTGCAAATTGGAGGTTCCCGTGACCCCCTCCTCAGGTTCAATTAATTTGCTAGAGTGGCTCACAGAACTCAGGGAAACACTTTACTATTACTGGTTTATTATAAAGGATGTTATAAATGATGCAAAGGAACAGCCAGATAGAGAGGCACATAGGGCAAGGTCTGGAAGAGTCCCAAGCACAGAAGCTTCAGTCCCCATGGAGTTGGGCTGTGCCACCCTCCTGGCACATGGCTGTGTTCACCAACCCAGAAGCTCAGTGAATGCCATCATTTAGGGGATTTTACGGAAGTTCCATTATGGAGGCATGATTGATTAAGTCATTGAGTGTTGGTGATTAGCTCAATACCCAGCTCCTCTACCCTCTCCTGAGGCTGGGGGTTGGGCTGAAAGTGCCAACCCTCTGATCACAGGGATGGTGCCTCTGGTAACCAGCCCTCATATCCCGAAGCTATCTAAGGGCCCAATCAAGAGTCACCTCATTAGCATAAACTCAAGGATGATTGAAAGAGGCTTATAATGAACAATAGAAGAGGCTCCCCTGACTCCTGTCACTCAAGAAACTATAAAAGGGTTTTATAAGCTCTTGTGTCGGGAACCCAGGACAAAACCCAAATATTATAATAAATGCTGCTTCTATCACTCTTATTCCTTAGGAAATTACAAGGGTTTTAGGAGTTCTGTACCAGGAACCATAATGAAGACCATAAATATACGTATTTCTTATCACGATGTCACAGCTATTCATTGCAGCACATCTATAACAATTCAAGTAGCTATCAATAAGGGGCCGGTTGGGCACACGGTAGGGTATTATACAACCATGAAAAGGAACGATGAGAAAGCTCATTACATGTGTCTATAGGGTGATCTCCAGGATATGTTACTGAGTGAAAAAAAAAAAAAAAGCAAAGTGCAGAAGACAGCACATAGATTCCTTTAATCTGAGAAAAGGGGTGGGTTACAAATAAATAAACGATAAATAAATATGATCTTTTTTTTTAAAGGAAAGCTAAGCTAAAACTAATAAAAATTATTGCTTATATGAGCTGAGAGGGAACTGAGTGGAGGGGATGCAGTGAGAAGTTAGACTTCTCGAAATGTACCTGACTTTATAGTTTTGACTTTGGAACTATGTAAGTGATTTACATAATCACTTAAAAATTAAATCAAAAGTAAAAATTAATTTCTTTTTTAAAAAATGCCACACAGAGGGCTTCCCTGGTGGCGCCGTGGTTAAGAGTTCGCCTGCCGATGCAGGGGACACGGGTTCGTGCCCCGGTCCGGGAAGATCCCACATGCCGCGGAGAGGCTGGGCCCGTGAGCCATGGCCGCTGAGCCTGCGCTCCGCAATGGGAGAGGCCACAACAGTGAGAGGCCCACGTATTGCAAAAAAAAAAAAAAAAAATGCCACACAGAGACGAATTAGTTCAGCTTACTTTAAAATATACATTTGACTGTGTACACCAACAGGATATATCCTAATGACAAAAAGAACTGCAAACAAATCTTAAACTGGTTTCAGTAGTCATATTGTTAGTTACCACACCGGGACAGCCACTTTGAAAGCATAATATATATTGTGTAGGATAAAGTGCATAATTAATTATGTTAATATCATTGGAACCACGATTTCCAGCACAAGAGAAAGAGATATAAATGTAAAATCAAATAAGTTAAAACCCTGTATTCTTAAATTTGAATTGAAAACAAAAGCATGCACTTATAATGTATTTTTCTCTTGGAAAAATAAATAAAAAAGTATTTTCTAGCTTTTCCCACTGAAATGACCTGGAGACAATTACCATTTCAGTAGCAATAAGCATCCTCGGTGCCCAGATTGTGGTCTCTAAATAACATTTAACTAAAACTACCCAAAGCTCCTTGAAGAAATGGCTAAATCCAGGTTGGGGCAAGAAACGTATAAGATGAGCCTGAAACATTTTATACCAGAAAGCAAGGAATTTATCAAAGACAAATCAGTTTTGGAGACTGCTCAGCCACCAACCCTTTAATCCGAAATTTAAAATACATTTGCAATATTTTGAAAAATCACTGTGCAACAAAAATAGCCACAAGTGCGTGAAAGGATGCTCAACATCATTAGTCATCAGGAAAATGCAAATCAAACCCGCAATGAGATAGAACTTCACACCCACAAGGATGGCTATCACAAAAAAAGACAGACAATAATAAATTTTGGAAAGGACATAGAGAAATTGGAACCCCCATAGATTACTGGTAGGAATGTAAAATGTCTCAGTCACTTTGGAAAACAGTCTGGAAGTTCCTCAAAAGTTCAACAGAGAGTTTCCGTATGCTCCAGCAATTCCACTCCTAGGTATATACCCAGGAGAACTGAAAACAAACTTCCACAATGGTAACTAGACTTATCATGGTGATCACTTTGAAATGTATGGAAATATTAAATCACTATGTTGTGTAACAGGAACTAACAGTGTTGTAGGTCAATTATACTTCAAAAACAAATACACAAACTTATGCAAAAAGAGATCAGATTCGTGGTTATCAGAGGCAGGGGGTGGAGGGAGGCAGGATTAGATGAAGGTGGTCAAAAGGTACAAACTTCCAGTAATAAGATAAATAAGTACTAGGGATGTAATATACAATATGATAACTAAAATTAACACTACTATATGAAAGTTGTTAATAAATTAAGTCCTAAGAGTTCTCATCACAAGGAAAAGAAAACTTTTTCTCTTTCCTTAACTTTATATGAGATGATGGGTATTCACTAAACTTACTGTGGTCATCATTTCATGATATATGTAAGTCAAATCATTAAGCTGTACACCTTAAACTCCTACACTGCTGTATATGTCAGTTATATCTCAATAAAGCTGGAAGGAAAAAAAAAACTGCCTAAGGGAATAGGAAAAAAAGAAAGAACTGTCCACATAAAAACTGTACATGAATGTTCATAGCAGCATTATTCATAATAGTGAAAAGGTGGAAACAACACAAATGGCTATCAATGGTTGAATGGGTAAATAAAATATAGTATATTCATACAGGAAATATTATTTAGCAAAAAAGAGGGAATGAAGTACTGACACATGCTACAACATGGATGAACCTTGAAAACATTATGCTATGTGGAAAAAGCCAGACACACACACATAAACACATATTGTATGGTTCCATTTACGTGCAATGTCCAGAAGAGGCAAATCCATAGAGACAGAAAGTTGCCAAGGGCTGAGAAAATGGCAGGGAATGAGGAGTGACTGCTTTGGGAGAGATATTCTGGAATTAGTTGTGATGATTGCACAGCTCTATAAATATACTAAAAACTACTGCATTGTGCGCTTTAAAGGGGTGAATTGTGTGGTATGTGAATTGTATCTCAATAAAGCTGTTATTTTAAAAAATCACTGTAGAATTTGTTTGGATCCTGATTCAAACCCACCAGTTATAAAAAGACACCTAGAAGACAGCCTGGGAAGTCTGAACACTGACTCAGTATTAAATGATATTAAGGAGTCGTTGTGAATTTTATTTCAGATGTGACAATGCTATTGCAATTATTTAAAAATTGTCTCTTAGGGAACTTCCCTGGTGGTGCAGTGGGTAAGACTCCACGCTCCCAATGCAGGGGCCCCGGGTTAGGTCCCTGGTCAGGGAACTAGATCCCACATGCATGCTGCAACTAAGGAGTCCGCATGCTGCAACTAAGAAGCCCGCGTGCCGCAACAAAGATCCCGCGTGCTGCAACTGAGACCGGGCACAGCCAAAATAAATAAATATTTTTTAAAAATAAAAGAGACATCCTTACATGCTTACAGATGAAACCTCATAACAGCTGGGATTTACTTTTAAATAATCTGGTCGGAGTAGAGAACAGTATGTGTAGAAACAAGATTGCTCACAGATTGATCATTTTTGAAGCTGGACGAGGGCTACCTTTCTCTCTACTGTTGTATGTTCTTAAATTGCCATAATACAAACGTTTTAAAATTATTTTTAGAAAAGAAAACCAAGGAATCAAAACAAGAAGAAAGGCAATCGTTGATTATTTGTTAATTTGTATTCGTAAGAGCCATTATATGGGATCATCTTGTCCCTAAAGCTTCTGATCCCAGCAGGCAGAACTCCCCTCCCTCCATCCAGGCTCGCCCAGCACTCGACTAGTTCTCCTAGAACAGTGTTAGTGTTCCCTGCACATCTCCCTGTTGAACTGCATTTACACAGCTTCAGTCCTCTAAAATTCTCAAGACTGGTTATGCTAAATAAGTATATTTTTCTGGATGATTGAGAGTTTATCCCTTGAAATTTTAAACATTTTAATATTTTGGATAAAAATCTTTGTAAAATATATTACCTGATTTTTACCTTTCTAGTATTTATTAAACTGATCTATTTTATATGGGTTTTTAAAAAATTTAATCATTATGAAAATTAATCATGCTTGCTCTAATACCATGATTCTCACACAGGGTTTTCAGCTATGCGGTTGCTTGTTGCCTACACCAAAGGACCCCAGGTGGCTCTGGGTCTTTTTGAACATCTCTTATGTCATTTCTGTTCCTTTACTTGCTGGTACTGTCCTTTCTTTCTGTCCTCAGAGTGCCCTTCTCTCCTCATTCCTAATTTACTGCTCCTAATTTAACATATAAGTGAAGGAACCAGACATTTAAACTTGTTAGAGTTACAGAGAGTAACCACTTTCCGGCTATCCAAGACAATTTCAGGCCATACCTATTGCCTTATTTTATTTATTAATAGCATCTTTTTTAAAATTTTTGAATGTATTCTGGATTTTAATAATAAGTTATTTAATCATCCTAGTTATGTGCCGCATATGAGCATATCTCTAGAAAAAGGTCTGACGGGCTATACTTATCTACTCTCCATTCAAGTGCTGAAGTGTAAGGCATTGTGGCTTTTCCTCAATGTATACTGAGCATCTATTAGGTGTCATGGGCACAACTAGTCCTTGGTCTCTCAGAGCTTATAGTATAGTGAGGAGATGACAGAACCATTAACAGCTAATTATAAGTCAGTGCCATGCATGTGTCGGTACAAAGACAGAATCATGCACTTGGGTACCTTGTGGCCACAGACCAAGGGCCGTTAGTCTAGCGCAGGGTTTGTCAACCTCAGCACTACTGACATTTTTAACTGGATAATTTTTTGTTGTGGAGGCAGTCCTGTGTACTGTGGGATGTTTAACAGCGTTCCTGGCCTTTACCCACTAGATGCCAGTAGCACTCCCCTAAGTCATGACAATAGAAAATGTCTCCAGACATTGCCAAATGTTCTCTGGTGGACAGAACCACCCTGGGCTGAGAACTACCCTATTACTATTTTGATCATTTTTTGACGTGTTTTTCTCATTCTTCTTTGTGGTTTAGTTAGTTCAGCATCAGATTGCCAGTTTGATTCTGAACAGATGACATATGCAAAAGCACTTTGCAAACCCCGGGAAGTTGTTAATCATATGTAAATTATCATCATTATTACCATAATAATAATGCACTTTACAGCTTTATTTTGTTCATATGCAGAATTCTGCAGAACAGTGTATCTCTGTGCTGTTTATTAAACCACTGTCTCTCCGCTTCGAACGCACTCATGCACTCTGCTGTCATACGGGGGCAACTTCTGCAAACCTCTTTTCTCCTTGGCCAGTCACTCCTTGTTAGGCTCTGCCAGTAGGGGGCGGTAGAGGGACACTACACAGCTTGAAAAGGAAAAGGGACTGTTCCTCCCCTGCTTTTTCCTCTCAGAGTCGTCCTGACATATTTCTTCACCCCCGCAGCTCAGCCTGTTTCAGTAGCAGCAGTTGGCGCCAGTTTTCCCAGTGCTCCCAGAACCAGCTTCATCACACCTCTTAAAGACACCAGCACTCATCAGCTTGGAATTTCCTCCTCGTCCCAGCACTGGCCCCTTTCTTCCAGCTTCTAAATGTTGATCGTTACAAATTCTTCCCTGTGTTCCCCCAGAAATAGTGGGGCGGGTAATTGTTTCCTGTAGCTACTATTCCCAGGATACCTGGGCTCCCTTTGCTACTTTTCAGTCAATAAATCTTCATATTAAATTATTTCCATTAAAATAACTGCTGGGCTTCCCTGGTGGCGCAGTGGTTGAGAGTCCGTCTGCCGATGCAGGGGACACGGGTTCGTGCCCCGGTCCGGGAAGATCCCACATGCCGCAGAGCGGCTAGACCCGTGAGCCATGGCCGCTGAGCCTGCGCGTCCGGAGCCTGTGCTCCGCAAAAGGAGAGGCCACAACAGTGAGAGGCCCGTGTACCGCAAAAACAAACAACCAAACAAACAAACAAAAACTGCTGTGGCTTCGGTCTCCTGATTGGACCCTGACTGCCACCTGTGTTTATTATTCCAGCCTTTAGTGACTCTGAGTAAGAATAATCAGAACAGCCATTCCAGAAGAGGAAGGAGGAAAATCAAGTTCAGGGTATTCCATCCTCTGTGCGTGACTAGTCTCTGCAAGTAGCTGCTGGATTGGTGGATTCCTGACTCATACGAACCACTCATTTTCAGACAAGCAGAATAAACTCTTTTCTGGATAATGCAGAAAATACTTGAAGAGTCTGAAGAACCATAGCATCAATTTCCACAGACCAGTAATGAGACAGTCAAAAAGTGTGAATGACTTAGCTCTGATTATATAACATATCCTGTTAGCTGCTATGAGGAATAAATCCTTCTGCGTGGAGTTTGTTTGCAGTTGCTCTGATGTTAACTGTATAATATGCTGGACAGAAAAACATCAATGCTTTCAGCAACCTTGCTTTCATTTCTTCAAGTAACATTGAGGTCCTGTTGTATACTCACAAGGTCCCTGCTGTCAAAAAATTTTTTAAAAAATCTAACTCTAATAAAAGGCAGAATAAAAAATGGTAAAATTGGACTTCCCTAGTGGCGCAGTGGTTAAGAATCTGCCTTTCAATGCAGGGGACACGGGTTTGAGCCCTGGTCCGGGAAGATCCTACATGCTGTGGAGCAACTAAGCCCGTACGCTACAACTACTGAAGCCTGCATGCCTAGAGCCCGGCTCTGCAACAAGAGAAGCCACCGCAGTCAGAAGCCCACACAACACAACGAAGAGTAGCCCCCGCTCGCCACAACTAGAGAAAGCCCACGCGCAGCAACGAAGATCCAACGCAGCCAAAACAAACCAACCAATCAACAAACAAAAACCTGTTACTCATTTTATAAAAAATGGTAAAACTGAGTACTAAAGATATTTTCCAGTGCTCCACGTTTCCTGTCATTAGTGAGACAACTGGTATTGAAGAATTCTTGCCTCTTTGAATACAGTAATTCAAATCTGTTTGTGGTTTCAATGCTGTGTTAATATGAACATAATTCCCAACCATTCCTTCCTTTGAAGATTTTTTAACAGTGTAATATTCTACACATACATAAATGTATAGCTTAATGAATTATAATAAAATGAATATCTATGTAACCAGCATTAAAAGTCATGAAATACGATCTCAAAGGCTATTTACAATGGCCAAGACATGGAAGCAACCAAAATGTCCATCACAGAGGAATGGATAAAGAAGATGTGGTAGGGCTTCCCTGGTGGTGCAGTGGTTGAGAGTCCGCCTGCCGATGCAGGGGACACGGGTTCGTGCCCCGGTCCGGGAAGATCCCACAGGCCGCGGAGCGGCTGGGCCCGTGAACCATGGCCGCTGAGCCTGCACGTCCGGAGCCTGTGCTCCGCAACGGGAGAGGCCACAACAGTGAGAGGCCCGCGTAACACACACACACACACACACACACACAAAGAATATGTGGTACATATATACAATGGAACATCACTCAACCACAAAAAAGAATGAATTAATGCCATTTGCAGCAACATGCATGGGCCTAGAGATTATCATACTAAGTGAAGTAAGTCAGACAGAGAAAGACAAATATCATATGATATCACTTATCCATGGAATCTAAAAAAATGATACTAATGAACTTATTTACAAAACAGAAATAGACTCACAGACTTAGAAAACAAACTTATGGGGAATTCCCTGGGGGTCCAGTGGTTAGGACTCGGTGCTTTCACTGCCAGGGCCGGGGTTTGATCCCTGATTGGGGAACTAAGATCCCACAAGCCATGTGGTGTGGCCAAAAAAAAAAAAAAGTAAAAAGAAAAAAGAAAACAAACTTATGGTTACCAAAGGGGAATGGTGGTGGGGAGGGATAAATTAGGAGTTTGGGAGTAACATATACACACTACTATATATAAAATAGATCAACAAGGACCCACTGTGTAGCACAGGAAACTATACTCAATATTTGGTAATAACCTATATGGGAAAAAAATCTGGAAAAGAATACATATATATACACATATATATGTAGGTACATATATATACGCAACTGAATCACTTTGCTGTACGCCTGAAACTAACATAACATGGTAAATCAACTATACTTCAATTAAAAAATTAATTAAAGAAAAGATGCCACTAATGAAAAAAGTTATTTCCAAATCAGTCAGAGGCCTCTTAGTCAATTCCAACTATATTTATTTCAATAAAATAAGGGAAGGTGGAAGAAAATTACTTTAAGTTTTTATAATGAAATTTGACCAGTAAATTAATAAATCACTGTTGAACTAAAAGTCAAAGGTGACAGCAAATAGATATTTTTAAAGATAATAGCATCAACCACAAGCATATGAAACAAAACTAGGATGTAGCTTTAATCAGTCATGCATCCCTGAGTCATAATCAAATCAAATAAAGCAAGCAATGTTGTAGGGTTCAATTATTTTACCATAATAAAGGTTTTAATTCCCTTGTCAAAAAAAATCTAACTCTAATAAAAAGCAGAATAAAAAATGGTAAAATTGAGTACTCAAGATTTTTCCAATTCTCTGTGTTTCCGATCATTAATGAGGCAACTGACATTGAAGAATTCCTGCCTCTCTGAAGTCAGTTATTCAAATCTATTTGTGGTTTTAATGCTGTGTTAATATGAATCTAATTCCCAACACTTCCTTTCTTTACACTTCTTTGAAGATTTTTTAAATAGTGTAATATTCTACACGTACATAAATGTATAGCTTAATCAATTGTTATAAAATGAATATCTATGTAACCAGCATTAAAAGTCAGGAAATACAATCTCAAAGGCACTCTTCCCTAAAAATCCCCACCCTGCCCTGCCCATCAGAACTGACCACAATCCTAACTTTATGAGAATCACTACTTTGGTTTTGTTTTCATAGTTTTCTTTACTAAATGTGCATCCATAAACATAATACAGTTTAATTTTGCCTTTATAAATATTTATATACAAAATTATTTGGGTTTTTTTAAAACTCAATATTATCAATATATTTTTAAGATGCCTCTGTATCATTGCACACAGCTATGTTTCATTCATTTTCGCTATTGTATAGTAGGTCAGTATATGGAATACTACAGTTTAATTATCTATTCTATTGTTGATGGACATTTCAGTTATTTCCAGTTTGGTTGCCCAGAAGCACACACAGCTGTGGGGTAAATGCCTAAAGGTGAAATTGCTGAACCATAGGGTGTACACATTCTAGCTAATGTCAAGCCATTTTCCAAAGTGTCTGCAAGGCCTCACACTCCCGTCTGCAGTATATGGGGGGGTCTTTGCTCTCCCTCCTCTCCAACCCTGGGCGCTGTCAGATATTTTAACGCATGCCCAACTGGTGAGTATGGAGCTATATCCACGGTGGTCTTAATTTATCCGCTTCTGATTATTAATGAATTAAGCACCTTTTCAATCAACAACAGACAGTTATTGGCCACTGGGTTTCTTTTGGGACATTCCTGTTCAAGTCATTTGCCCATTCTTTAACTGGATTCTTTGCCTTCTTAACTTGTTCTTCACGTTTCCTAGCAGTATGTGTTGCAAATATCTCCTCCCACTCGGTGCCCCGTCTTTCCTTGCATTACAACTTTGGAAAAGCCAGTGTGACCTGCGAGCAGCTTCTTTGAGAGCTCCCGGGGTCCTGGGAGCTCTCCCCTGGCCACCCTCATCACAACCGTTCCCACCCTCTCCACCAGGACAAGACAGGGCACCGAGTGATCGGGATGCTGGAGCCTGGACCGCACCGGCCCCGCCCCCCGGTGCGGCCCCACCCACGGCCGTGCTGGCCGAGCCGCGCGGGGTGGGCCCTGTTGGCCCCGGTCTCCAGGGCAGCGCCGGGCGACGCGGGGCGGGACTGGGAGGCGCCGGGCAGCCGGGCTGTGGAGGCGCTGAGGATGAGGGCCCGCCGGGGTCGCGGCAGCCAGGAACGCCGGGCAGGTGACAGGCGGGGTGGGCGGTGCGCCAGAGGAGGGCATTGGGAGGGGTGGGAGTGGGAGTGGGGACGGCAGGAAACCTCTCGAGGAAACTGGATCTGGACGGGGCGAACTCAAAGGAGCCCGCGCCGGGGAGCACTTGGGACCCAGGCGGGAAGGGCAGACGGTGGCCGAGGCAGGGACGGGGCCCAGGTGGCCGGGATCTGGAAAGACTTTGGCGCCCAGACTCCCAGAACAGCCCTAGCGTGGGTTGATTAGACCGGTCCAGGGCATCAGACCCACCGGACCCATCACTTCCTGGGCCTTAAAATGCTCCTGGTTGCCCAGTCTTGTCCATCGGAGAAAAGGGGGGTGGAGAAAATAAACCCAACTCCCCTTTGGGCAGCTTCGGGCTTGTTCCAAAACAGGGCACCTTTTCCTCTACCACTCATCTTGGTAGGTGAGTCCTTAAAGCAGGGCTCCTTTTCACCTACAGAAGGAAATGTGTTTCTCCCAGTACTAATGGGCTAGGCCCAAGGTCTTGAAGGGACCCCTAGGGAATTAGCCGTTTCTTAGTGCCACCGGTTTATCCCTGTCTGTCTTGTTTATTTAGGAGATGTGTCAGCCCCTCTTGGTCAGAAATTTCAGTGAGAAACTTTGTGCCACTAGGCAGCCACATTCACTACATTTAAAAGGCCCGCTTTTAATTTATTTCAGCTATCAGCTTTTCCTACTTTAATCCCATGCTTTCATAAAATCACACCTTCCACAGACGACCCAACTTGGATGGTATCTGCCTTTGCTCTCTTCATAATCTCCCAAACTTCATTAATGACAAAAATTATATCTTCTTCTATGGACATTTTTAATTGATTAACTCCAAGAAATCCTAGTCCATGTATTTAAAAGAGAAATTGAAGGGACTGAATTATTTCGTGAAGGAGCAATTCCAAATTGAAATATAATGATTATTTTAAGTTTTCTTTAAGATCCCAAGTACAGTGACTTGAACTCTTAAAGTAAGACTGGTGTTTATCACAAACTGTTTCAGTTAAAATGTGTTAGTATTTGAGGGATTTGACACTTTCTAAAAATATCCTAAAAGCAACAGTTGATCTGCTTATCAAAATTAAAATAATATGGTAGAATGAAATTCGTATTTTTAAAATAAGAGAATTAATACAGCAAACTGGTCTGTGCAGTTTGACAATAATATGTTAGTCTACCAACAGGGGGAACTTTGAATTAAAAAGAAAACCATAGATATTTAAATATCAGATGTATTTAAGTCTGAATGTTACCTTTGGTCTGTTTTGTTTGTTAAGTTGCTTTCCTCCAAGGAGTTGAGGATGTTTCTTGGAAATATTAGCAACAAGGTCAACTAGGACTAGGAAGAAGGTCGTGTTATTTAATTAAAGAGAGGATTTGCCCAAAGAACAAGAGCAAGCCATTGAAACAAATTTTACAGTAATCTCTGATGAGAAAGGTTGTTTCTGTTACCTGACCTACAGAAAAACAACAACAACAAAAACAGCATAAAGGCAGTGAGATGGAAGACAGAGCAAATAGAAATGCCAAGTAGCGATGAAAGGAAGCACATCCAAAAACATCATTTCCTTTCAATCCTATCTGAACTCAAAGCATCCTTTCCGCAAACCATCTCGTGGGTCTTTATGACAGCCCTTTGAGACAGGGAGGGCTCACTTGGAATCATACTCTTAAGCTAGTTACAAGGGACCCGAGCTGTTATTCAGGCCAATCTTTCACCCACCCAGCATTCCCCAGAACTGCATTCCGTTCAGGTAGGTGGACACCCAGCCTCTGCTATGAATCACTGAATAGCAGAATTCACAAGGCCACTAAATCTTTTGTTGAACAGTTTTAATCATTATCGTGGGTTTTTTGTTTTTTGTTTTTTCCTCTGAGCTGAGGTTGATCTCTATGTAATGTCCACCTAAATTACACATTCCTACCTAACAGCAATCTGGATATCAAAAAATCTTCCAAATGATAGAGTCAGCCAATATAGGTTTAGGAGCAAAACAGCTTCCATCAGTTTTACAGTTCCAACTGTGGAAACCATACTCTACTTCTCTCCCCCTCCTTTATTTTCCAAAAGGCAGACCCTGAACCTGTTTTACTCTGTCCATAAATACTACTGAACATGGCATATTTATATCAGTGCCCTGGGTCTTGGAAATAATGCATTGAAGTACTGTCCCTAATTAGCCATTTCGCTTTGTCCGGGCTTATCTGTAACAGGCCCTTGGAAGCTCAAAAAAGGAATCCAGTCATTAATTTTCTCAATAAAGCTGCATTTGATTACTCAGACTGTTTATGAGCTCTACATCAGATGTGTTTCTGTAGAGAGAAAAACATAATAGTTTTTCCAATAGACCTTTCTCATACACACAAAAGGGGGCATACAAAAGCCTGCAGGTAATAACAAGTTTCTCTTATTTAATTTTTTGATTAACATTGGCATTAAAGAGATTTCAGTAGTCACAGAGTAACATAAATATAATTTTTTTTTAGGCAAATTCTTTTGCGAACCACGACTTTAAACATTCAGCTGCTGCCATCCACAAGAGTATCCCTGTTCATTTTTGTTATTTTCTCAAGATGATTCATCGTAAATTAATTCCCAAGCTCTCTATTCAGTCTCCTGTTCATCACACCAACTTAAAGGTCCAGTCCACAGAGCCACCTTTTAAGAAAGAAGACTTACATTCGATTTCAAAAGACTCCTTGGAATCTGATTCAGAAAGCCTCACTCAAGAGATCAAGTCCCAGTCTAAACTTGAAGACCAAATTCAGGACAACGACATGGAGCCTGACAGCTTAGAGGAGGAGAACTTGAGTGAGATGGAAGAGGAAGCAAGCAGAAAAGCAGCTCAGAGAAACCTCCATACCCAAGATGCTGGTGCGAATAACAGGTAAGGAATTGGCTTGTGTAAGAAAACAGTGGGTTCCGAAATGCATTGTTAATTACTGGTACTGTCCCAAGTGAAAGTGAGGACAGGCTCTTGGTTTTCGTTTTTTTGTTTTTTGTTTTTAATTTTTATTTTATATTAGAGTACAGTTGATTTACAATGTTGTGTTAGTTTCAGGTGTACAACAAAGTGATTCAGTTACACACATACATATATCTGTTCTTTCTCAGATTCTTTTCTCGTATAGGTTATTACAGAATATTGAGCAGTGTTCCCTGTACAGTAGGTCCTTGTTGATTATGTTTTATACATAGTAGTGTGTACATGTTAATCCCAATCTCCTAATTTATCCCTCTCCCCAGCCTTTCCCCTTTGATAACCATAAGTTTATTTTTTAAGTCTGTGAGTCTGTTTCTGGACAGGCTGTTGTAATGGGCACCTTCATAGTGTGTGTGAGACAGGTCTCCAAGCAGCTAACGACAGCTCGGAGCCAAGATTTTTGTCACATTCATTTCTATTTTTTAAAACAACGCATAAGACGAGAATAGTTATTAATAATAAGGGCATTTGCCTTTCTTATGCTCCTTATTTCCTGTCCATATTCCAAGTGTCTCCACTGCTGTGACCTCACTTGGAGAAATCCCCGAAAGCCTGGTCTAGCAAAATGCCATGACTTGGAGCCAGGTGGTCTTGAGGTGGTCCAGGTACTGCCGTTTAGTGTATAATTTGAAACAAGTCCCTTCAGTCTTTCTCATCTGTCAAATGAGCCAGCCTGCTTCTCTCACAGGATTGCCATCACTGTCAGTACAGTACGTTCTGGGGGTAGAAGCCTACCTGAGCTAGGGGGGGGTCTACCTTCCCGGGCTTATGTAATCACATAAAGATTTAATTTCTAATAACCAGTACTTATGCGGTATTAACTTTAGGCTAGAAGCCACCAAAACATCTAAGAGGATTTAAATGAGTACAATATTACTCAGTTTTAGTGAAAATATAAATGACATGCTAGAGTACTGAAGTTAAAAGCTATTGATTAGACAGGGGTCTTGGGATGGTGGTAAAGTACAGAGCATCTGAAGCAGACCACATGGGTTCAAACTGTGCCACTGACTAGCTGTGTGACCTCGGCCAAGCCCAATTAAACTCTTTGTGCCTCAGTTCCCCCTCAGTAAAAATGGGATAGTAATAATAGTTACCTCACAGACTTACAGTGAGGCGAAAATAAGTCTATGTATACATATATAAAAAGCGCTTCGAACAGTGACTATAAGTTCTGTATGTGTTAGATGTTTTTTTAATTAGGGTTAAAGTAAATTGAGGAAAGTTTACTGGAAGGCCTAGAGCTTGGGCAGGCAGGGTTTTGGAGACTAGGTAAGATTTGGGAAAAAAAGAATAGAATTAGAATGAATGTGTGTGGCACATTGAGCCCCACTTGATGGCAGAGGATTTGTTCTGAGTGTAGGGAAAGTAGACAGAGGAGGGGCCTGCTGACGGGGACTGTCGTGGAGTGCCCCCAGCCCACGCCGCGGGTAGGACGTGGAACACAGAACTCAAATGACGTGTCCCCAAGAATGCAGTCACAGCGAAGGGTTGTGTGGAGCCAGAATGAGAGCCGAGCCCTGAGTCTTTTTCTTCGTCTTTCCCTCTTTCCCTCTTTCACTGGAAATGTCAAGTTGAATCGAGCTCATTTGCTTCTTAGGGGATCTCACAGCACAGTGTACAGTAAATCCCCTACATACGAACCTTCAAGCTGCAAACTTTCAAGGATGCGAATGTATCATAACCCTATTACAGTACAGTACTCTACAGCCGACTGTGTTAGTTGGGCACCTAGGCTAACTTTGTTGGACTTAAGAACAAATTGGACTTAACGAACGCTCTCTTCGTATGTCCACTGTACAAGTGATAAATGCTATAACTGAGGTGCAGCCATAGAGCTGGGGGGCAAAAGAGGGGCTTAGGAAGGCTTTAACCAGCCAGCCGCCCCTGACTGGACTGGGTTGGGCACACCTGGAGGAGAAAATGCAGGTTCCTGGGGAGGGCAGCGAGATGAAGCAGTGTGCAAGGAAGATTATTCTGCAAGCTGGTGCATTATGAATTAGAGGGTAAAAACACAGTGGACAAAGAGACTACCAGATGGTAATAATTACAATGACAACAATAACAGTAATGACATCTCTTTTGAAAGGCCATCTCTTTTGAAGAATTTCACTCAATTCTTCATTGTAATCCTGCAAGAAAGTGCTGCTATTCCCATTTTACAGATTAGGAAGATGAAGCTGGCAGAGATAAAGTCACCCAACGTCAGAGTGCTTTGTTATTGATGTTGAGGTGTTTTTTAAAATACTTTTTATTTTATTTATGTATTTTGGCTGCGCCGTGCAGCTTGCAGGATCTTAGTTCCCCGACCAGGGATTGAACCCGAGCCACAGCAGTGAAAGCACGAAAGCGCCGAGTCCTAAGCACTGGACCGCCAGGAAACTCCCTGAGTTTTTTAATCAAGAAAAAATTCTAACCTACAGAAAAGTACAGAGAAAAATACCATCTCACCCTTATTGCCATGTTTGTTTCAGATATATTTTTTAAAACATAAAATGCTAGATAGTTTCCTGGTTTCCCTTCTCAAATCCGTCCCTGTCTTGCTCTCAGAGATAACCAATACATCAATACATACTCTTTTTTTTTTTTTTTTTTGGCTGCGCCACACGTTATGGGGGATCTTAGTTCCCTGACCAGGGATCAAACCCTCGCCCCCTGCAGTGGAAGCACAGAGTCTTAATCACTGGACTGCCAGGGAAGTCCCAACCCACATATACTCTTATATGAGTGTATATCCTTCGTAGCAATCTTTTATTCATTTACTTCATAGGTAATTTATGAATTAATTACTTCATAGGTAATTCTTTATGTTTATAAAGAACTGATAGGACTTGGTGACAGTTTAGAACTGGGGTTGGAAGGAACAAGAAAAGGCACAGATTACTTTAAGGTTCTAACAACAATAGCATTTATAGAATGCTTGTCCCGAGCCCATCCCTGTGCCAAACGCTTTACATGTATCATCTCATTTAATCCTTATGGCAGCCTCAACAGGTGGACACTATAATGCTCCCATCTTGAAGACTGAAAATGAGGCTTAAAGAAACCAGTTATGTTATACCCATTTATTCCACCGGGTGGGTGGTGGAACGGAAAACTCCTGCAGTCTGACTCTATGCTTTAAACCAGGGGTCCCCAACCCCCCACCCCCACCCCGGGCCGCACAGCAGGAGGTGAGCGGCGGGCCAGCGAATGAAGCTTCATCTGCCGCCCCCCATCGCTCCCCATGACTCGCATTACCGCCTGAACCACACCCCCTCCCCAACCCCCACCCCCGTCCATGGAAAAATTGTCTTCCACGAAACCGGTCCCTGGTGCCAAAAAGGCTGGGGACCTTTAAACCATGTTTGTATTGTAGCTCTAATCTAGGAGAGTCATAGTCTCCTAGGTAATAAATGGTACTTTTATTTACTACGGGGGTGGGAGGGGCATCGGAAAAGAAATATCTTTTGTGGTGGATAGGTATTCTTGTCTGTACTTTTACGATGAAGAAACCAAGGCAAGGATCCATTACGTGACCTCATTTCTCCAATGTTGAGTTTTTCCTCTTTGAGTGGGGCTCAGAGACCTGACTTTAACCTTGCTTTTTACCCAAGGACAATGTAAATACCACTCAGTATATTTCAAAATAAAAAAACCATACTTATACAAAGTCAAAAGCATCATTAGGGCCTTGGCCTTCTGATTCAGAGATCCTTGAATAATGGTATTTTCCTTGGACGGATTTGCCTTGGAAATCCTTAATGATGGACTATAATCCCCAGGGTTAGAATGGGTTACAGCCCTAGTAATTGCTTGGACTGTACTTCATACATTGAACATTTACAGGACCAGTTCTGTACTACAAAGGAAAGCTGAACTGAAGCATTTAGCCAAGTAATGCCTCAAAAATATCCTTCAGGCGAGTGTTTTGTTACTGGCCCCTTTTCTCTGCCTCACTTTAGCCTTGGAAACCTTTCTTAGGTGTATTGTTACTTGGATCTGAGTAGTTTACTAGCCATGAAATAGACAAATTGATCTCAGGCTCTCAGTATGAAATTCAAGAAGACTTTCATTTCTGTCAGGTAGATGGCATTCTGGGAATTGTAGTTCAAAATAATTAGTCAAAGCCTTGCCTTAAAACGGAAGAAGATCTCTTTCTTCTTGCTTTTATGGGCAACCGTTTTAAAAGCTGCCTGACAAAATCACTTGAGCCCTACTCTTGTGTTTTGATGTTACTAGAAGCTCCTCAAAGCAATTACTCCCTTGTTCCTCAGCAAAGTCAAGCCACAGTTCGATGTATATGGATTAGAGAAAACCTTTTACTTAATGGAAATTGGAGCAGCATTGACTGCAGTGAATGAATCAAGAGTGGAAAGAGGATCTTCATATGATAATCCTTAAACCCCACTCCAGAACTAGCCCCATGACACTCGGCACTCAGAAGAAAGAGATCAATGTAATTCCTAGAGCATTAGAGATAACCTCTTCAGCTCTGGGGCCTTCTGAAACCTCATATGTTAAAAAAAAAAACAAACCAGAAAGCAGCAGTACAGTAACTAGTATATGTGTTTGATAAGGTCTTATGTACAAAAATACTTCAATATAATTAGCTACCATTTGTAGGACTATTTGCTTGATATACATTATCTCATTTATCCTTACAAGAGGCTCTTAGATATCGGCATTATTATCCCCATTTTGCAGATAAGGAACCAAGGCCCTGAAAGTTGTGTAGGTGTACGTAGCTACTAAGTGGCAGAGCCAGAAATTTAACTGAATGAACTCTCTTTTAACATCAAAGTCTGAGCCTCTAATTATAAGTATCTAGATAGGTGATCAAGGGCTGATCTGATAAAGGATTCAGTTTTGCTCTCTAGCAAAAATTAAAGGTGTAACGACTTCAATATGGACTAAACTGAGGCCAGATTAAAATACGCATGTAATATTATAAATTTCAGTAAAGTAATACAAATTTATAAGGGATCCTGTGCCCTCAGAATACTATAAATATTAATGGCATTTTACTTTGGGCAGTGAGGTCATAGAGCCTATATTCGTCAGCAGCTCTCCTGGGAAACGGAATGTTTTCATTCACTGAGATCTCTCTCATCACCTGGGAAGTGTAGCCTTCACAAGATCCCACGTTCTGTCTCATAAACCACCGTGTGCCAGAAATTACTGGGTGGGAGACAGGTACAGTAAGGTATTCTTAGTTGAACTGAATTTCAGAATTGTCTGAAGGTAAGAAAAGGACTCAGGAATAATAATCTTCATTTTTATGGTGGTATATAATTTTTCCTCTCAAACACTTTCATATATAGTTGACTCTTGAACAAAATGGATTTGAACTGAGCGGGTTCACTCATAGAAGGATTTTTTCAATAAATAGTACTCCAGTAGTACAAAATCCATAATTGGTTGAATTAGCGGATGTGGAACCGTGGATACAGAGGGCCGGCTCTGGGACTTGAGCACCTGTGGAATTTGGTATCCCCTGCCTGTCCTGGACCCAATCACTCGCAGATACCAAGGGACCACTGTATGTTGTTTCCGATTAATAATACAAGAATCAAGTGAAATATTGAATGATGATTTCTAGGACTTCAGTAGCAGCATGGGATAAGCAAAACAGAAAGTGGGTAAAGGGAGACTTAGTAAAAACTAAAA
This sequence comes from Monodon monoceros, assembly GCF_005190385.1. NCBI lineage: Eukaryota > Metazoa > Chordata > Mammalia > Artiodactyla > Monodontidae > Monodon > Monodon monoceros. The sequence continues at coordinate 9,825,641 of NW_021703784.1, read as the reverse complement.
CTCAGTATTTTAATTTCCCCGACTGTTTTGTAGGACACACTGGATATATTTAAGCTGAGGGGAGATTACTTCCTCTCATAAGTGTTGTAGAGTTTTGTTTTGTTTTTTTTTGCTCTGGTTGGGAGAGTAAATGTGACACTTGAGGCTAGATCTAATATTCTAGTATAACCAAGAACATTCTGAGAGCTTCCAGGAGTCAACTCTCATTCCTGTTAGTTTCTAGCAGCATTCATCCACGTTGATTTATACTGTCTTGATTAGGTAGATTTTCAATTTCAGGCCATTGGCTGGCCAACCTCTTTCAAACACATTCTATTACACACCGAATTCTAGGGGTTTCACAGAGTATTTGGGGATAGCTACTAGCGTTTTGGTTATTTATTTCTGATCATGTGGGTATAGTCATAGCAGAGAGGTGACTTGTCGTAGGCATTATCATTGCTGTTTTTTTTAATATAAATTTATTTATTTTTGGCTGCATTGGGTCTTCATTGCTGCACGTGGGCTTTCTCTAGTTGCGGCGAGCGGAGGCTACTCTTCGTTGCCATGCTCAGGCTTCTCACTGTGGTGGCTTCAGTAGTTGTGGCACACAGGCCCAGTAGTTGTGGCACATGGGCTCAGTAGCTGTGGCATGGGCTCTAGGTGCGCAGGCTCAGTAGTTGTGGCGCGCAGGCTTAGTTGCTCCGCGGCATGTGGGATCTTCCCAGACCAGGGCTCGAACCCTTGTCCCCTGCATTGGCAGGTGGATTCTTAACCACTGCGCCACCAGGGAAGCCCCATCATTGCTGTTTTATGCTCACTTGCTCACAAACTGTGCAGCAGTCAAACCCTGATGCACTCCTCAGAGCAGGCACGGTGCCATCGTGACAGACAAGCAGAGGAGGGAGTAAGGCGTGTGCCTGGGCATGAATTGTGTCTATCAGAGGCACAGTCCCCACCAGAAATGCTAAAGCCACTGTGACTCCTGGGATTTTATTGCCCTCGGAGATGACCACGAGTTCCTTTCTAGCTTATTTCCAAACGGGGATGCATTACTGTGTTAAAATAAGTAAATAAATAGTGAGTTTGAAACCTCACAAAGTGTAATTTAAATTTACATCACCTGCAATCCTGCAGGTTTATCAAGAGGATTAGGAAGGTTGTAACCAAGTAACTAAGGAGATAGTTTGATTCATGACCTCCGCTGCATTCATCTGTTTCTGCTCCCTGACAAATGTGGAAATGGAGGAATCTTTGGTTACTATAATTTTTAATGGATTGAATTTAAAATAAATGTTTTTTCCCCAACACTTATATACATTGCTGAGTTTCGCATGATAGGCCCAATTCAATTTAAAAATTCGTGAATTCTGAGAGCTGTTAGGACTCTTAAAGGTCAGTCTATTCCTTATTGTAAAAGGAGAAACCTGAGGCCTGGAGTGGATAACAAATTCACCCAAGTTCACACAGCTGCTCAGTGGCAAAATCTGGACCAGGACCCAGGTGTCAAGACCTGTCTAGTACTTTTTCCCATGAAGTCACAGCTACCTGGAAATTCTGTTGCTGTAAATATCTGGCATTTAAAATACAAGAGACTCTGTCTAAAGAAAGTGTATGCACCTGGACATGTTGTAAATCTGGGTCCCTGGCTTTTAGCCATTGTTTCTGGAGAATGAAAAGAATATCCAGGCCTTCCACAGAAAATGTCTGGCTTGAGCACTGTAAACTCTCACTGAACGAGAGGAATTATGTTTCTAAATAGGTTCTGTGTCATACAGCATTTCCCTCGTGAAGATGCAGCCTTTGTTTCACATAAGATAATCTTAATTAGAAACGAGGTACTAGAATTTTACATTGCAATTACTAACACGCCCTCTTAAGATAGTTTATTTTCATTTAACACTCAGATTGTCCTTGAATCAAGACTGGCACTAATAAGAACTTGGGGCAAATATCTGGTTATTTTGCAGCCATAAACCTGTTGTCAAAAAGAAAAAAAAAAGGGACTTTAGTTGGAATTATCTAAACTCTATAATTGCAGTAAATAAAATTCACCAGATAACAATCCAGTCCCTTCACTTGAGTGTGTTTCTAAAGACAGTCTTTGGCCTTTGGTTCATTAAACTACCTTTCTTCTATTAAGATGTTTAATATTTTTAGCAGAATAAATGCCTGCATTAAATGAAATTTTCTGGGTTGTAAATAGCCTCCCCAAAGCATTTCAGTAGACTTGTGGAACCATTTTATTTCATACTTGCAAAAGTGATTTTTTTAATCCTTTGGATTTATTTACTTAAAAGCTGTTGATAAAAAGATTAAGATGAACACAGAACTCAGAAATCCTTGGAAACAACTGTCAGTTTTATAGCTCCTTAAAGAAGCATTAAAAACTTTACACTTAAAAAAAAAAACACAAAAAACACTTTACACTTAAACAGAAATTGAATTTGCTGTTCACATGCATAAAAGATTTAATGGCATATAAATTGGGAATAATTGTTCTGTTTAAAAGGATTAAATTAAACCTAAATCAATAATAACATGTGCAGTTTCAATTTAACTGCCTACTTAAAGTGGCAAATAAATAACTGCTAAATGATTAATAGCAGTGCTTTTATTCACCTCCTCGACAGGCAAAATGGCCAGTTATTGAATATTTTACTGTGAGTGCAAAGGATGTTCATTGTACTAGAAACATGCTCTAATTTTAGTAATTTTTTGATTGAATACTAAACTGAATATGAGGCTCTTCGTCAAATGGAGATTTGATTTTATTTGGACTGAAGTTGTCACAGTCATGCTCAAATATGGTCCATTAGAGCTAGCGGACAGGATGGCATACGCATATGAGACCACCCTCCCCTTCCTGTCTGCATCCATTTCTAACCTGGGCATCTGAAGGGCAGACCTGGCATCTGTTGTCTGAACGGCAACAAAAGCATTGTGTACTCGTTGTCTGTATAACCTTCCTGTCAAATGGGGAGGAAATGAGGTACGTGTTTTGTGTGCACAAGATTACTGATGAAGGAGCACTTCACACTCATTTTGTTCCAGTGTGTTGACCTGGACCACACAACACAATTGAGCTTCTCCGCACATAAGCTCAGAACAATGGGGCTCTTTAGTATCATGTTCTATTTCAACCATTAGATTTGTTTCTGTGAAGTATTACAGCTTTCCATGCTCGATAGTTTGCAAAACATAAACTCCCATTTGTCTCAACACATGGTTTCCATCAAAAAGGGAAGAAAGGGGGATGTTTTAAGACAATCATGGCAGGTGTACACGGTACAGTGTCATTAAAGCTCTTAGAAGAGCCACACTTTCCGATTCTCATCTTGTAAATACACATTATTAGAGTGTCTCTTCAAACGATTGGTTCAAAAACATCCTTCGCAGCCAGAGCAACTCATTATGTCTGATTTGTTTCAAACCCTTCTGTATTTTCCAGGTTTCACTTAAAATGTCCGTCTTTCCCAGGGCGTGTGAGATTGCTTCCGTGGGCATCTAAGCATGGCAATTTGCTGAGGCTGGAAATTACGGCTCTTTCTGAAGGTCTAAAGTAATTGAATTCTCCCAGTTTTATCTTCCTCATCATCTTCCAGCAGTTCTTAAAATATCTCATCATGTGGAAACACCGACATTTCTTAATCCCATTTCCTAAATTACAGTTCAAACAGACTCTCCATGCTGCCTAGGTCGTGGTAAAAAAAAAAATTGGATTTTTAAAGATAAGTGTTCGTTCTTTCAGGCCACTAAGGTCCCACTTAGTGCATCACGAGACAACTTTGTGTCCTGGAAATAACTTAAGCCCTAGGGAGAGAAGAATCCCTTGAGATCCATCAGGAGGAAGCATGGTACACACCAGTGTTGTGTCCTGGTGACAGAACGCAACACACAGCGAGCAAAGACCAGTGATGGAGCTCGTTGGCATGTGCTTTTATAACCGGCCCTTCCTGGGACCTTCCTTACTCCATGCTAAGAACATAGTTCTAAACATAGATACGTATATAAATGTGCTTAATACTCTCAACGACTATGAGGTAGGCACTATTATTTTTTTTTTTAGGTAGGTACTATTATTATCCTCATTTTATTGATGAGGAGCTGAAGCACAGAGAAGAACAATAACTTGCCCACACTTCCACGGTAACTGGTGGCACCAGGAATTGAGCGCAGGCAGTCTGATTCTAGGACCCTCGTCCTTTGACTTTCTACGGTACCATTTCTCAGAACCAAAATATTCCATATCATTTATTCCATGAGACTGAGGGGTGTCTATAGCCCTGACTGTGGACATCATGCCATCATCAACTAATGCTAGTTAAGTCTGGTGACCAGTGTGAGTGCCAGTTTTCTTAGTATAACTGCAGAGATGGAAGTCAGAGACTCCATTTCCTTCAATCATCAAAGACTACCTAGTTGTTAAAAAGAGTGGGCATTCCTCGCTTATTGACTCTTGTGAGTTCATCATAGGGTCACAGAACAAGAGAGTTGGAATGAACTTTGAGATATCATCTAGCAATTGGATCTGGAAATAAGAGGTCAACATATTTTCATTGATAAACAAGGTCTGTCCTCCTAGTTTAAATGCCCATAACATTCTGTACTTCTGTACTGTTGGTGCGTAAGATCCATCCGCCTGTCTTCCTCACTCAGCAGCCAGTTCCATCCGCCTGTTTCTGTTTCACTCACCACTCACCTCCAGTGCCTAGTACTTGGGGAGCCACTCAGTACATATTTGTTGACCGGCCAACTGACTGACCGACCGATTCACTAACTCCCCTAAGGCAGGCCCTGCAACAACACCTGCTTCACCACCACCTCTGGGATTGGCTGTGTGATACAGGGCGAGTTACTGGACAGGAGCCAGATCCCAGGGCCAACTGCCAGGGTCTATATCCTGGCTGCACCACGTATTAGCTCTGTGACCTTGGAAAAGTGACAGAAGCCTGTTTCTTCATCTATTAAATGGGCCTAATAATAGCACCTCCCCATAGGGTTGCCATAAGGAGAAAACTAGAGATCCACTGTAAGCTTTCCCTAGATCAGCACGTAGTAAGTAGTGTGTGCTCTGTGCCATCTTCCCGAAGCCAGCACTCTACAACCCACCCAGAAAAGCAGCAAGACAGTGGGCTCCAATAACGTGTGTGACTTTTAAAGGGTGCCAACCCCTGCTCTAAATAGTGCAGAGGACAGGGCTACCTGTTCTAAAACTTTGCCCCCAAAAACCATATGGCCTCTGTACATAATCCTTTCCAAAAACATCACTTTGCCTATCCAAAAGTATTTGTCTTACTATAACATCTTTGCTCGCTAATTAAATGATTTTTACTTAATTAAATAAATCCAAACTCTCAAGTTAATGCAGTTAAGCCAAATCCTTCACAGAGTTTACAAAGCCCTTCAAGATTTCACCTCTGCTTAACCCTGAGTTCTAATCCTCCCACCTTCCCTTTTATCCACGTAGAATTTGTTCTTTGAAAGCCCCATGTTCTCTCTCCCCTCCATTCCTTTTTACGTGTTGTTTCCTCAGCCTGGCTTACACTTCCTGCCCTTCTTAGCCTTCGGTCTCAGCTAAGCCATCACTTCCTTCAGAAGGCTGCCCTTTCCCCCAAGATGGGATTGGATGTCCCTCCCGAGCCCTGATGGCCACTCATCACTCTAATCACAAATAGCTCATTTCCTGGTCTGTATCCCCCACTAGGCTGTGGGCTCACCACTGTATCCCCCTAACTTAGTATGTGCTCAATAAATATAGAATCAGCGAGCGAGCAAATGCATGAGGAAAGTTAAATTCTGTCGAATCAAGTGAATGAATGAACGAGGAGGGTTAGACTCACTTTTTCCTTTCAATATATCATAGATACGGGAAATGGCATGTTTCTTCATTTCGAAAAATCTTTATATCTTTATTTACTTGAAGATGTACTTTCATCTTTTCTTCCCCATCTAAACAACCACTGCTGAACCTTATACTTAATGCAGCACAAGATAAGCCCTAAAATCATTCACTGATTTGGTCCAATGCAGGAAGTTTTTCTGCATGTTTAGGTTCTAGTTTACTGCTGTTGGTTTTTCTTTAAAATATCTAAAAAAAATAAATAAATAAATAAAATAAATATCTAATGCTAAGTTATTGATTGAAGCATCACTTGTTGCCTCTTCTGCCCATAGCACAGGGTAGAGGTTAGGGAAGGAAGGATAACCCTCTGTCCCTGCTGCCCAGGACCTTAACCAGGTGAGAAGATACAGTTGCCATAGTGAAATAAGCACAAATACAGAACATGAAGTAAAGCTATATTGTCTCATTTTGATTTTATGCAACCTTGAGAAATAAACAGAACAAATATAATTGATCCCTACTTACAGATGACAGAAACCAGCTCGGAGGTGACATGATTTGCCAGCTGATGCACAGATAGGTAGTGGCAAACCCAGAACTTAAGCCCAGGTCTGTCCAGTCCCAAATCTAGATTATGCCCTGCTGGCCCCCTCCCTGCCCCTGGGACACTACATGCCCAGTGACCCTTGGAGTCAAGTGAAAGGCAGGGCCCAAAACTCCTGTAAGTTCACATGAGGGGACATCACATGGAGAAACCTCCTCAAAGCCTCAGAGGCAGGCAGCCCTGTGGAGTTTCGGGAGCGGGGAGTTGCACGGTTTGATGTCAATTTCCTGACAAACGTGGACCATCTCCATTCAGGCACTTTGCTGGAGGAGAATATCATTTTTCTTCCCTTGGTGGAAAAGGAAGAGAAGCCTATCCCAAGAAGTTTTCTGTCTTAATATGCGAACTAAAAATTCAAAGTGACAAGGGGAATTCCCTGGCAGTCCAGCGGTTAGGACTCAGCGCTTTCACTGCCGTGGCCCGGGTTCAACCCCCAGTCGGGGAACTAAGATCCCATCCCGCAAGCCTCGCAGCGCAGCCAAAAAAAGCAAGACATAGGAGTTGGGGCTTTCTGCTCTAGTTTTTGCTTTACATCAAATCAAAGAACTCTAGGTCCACATTAAGAAGATTAAATTAACATTAGGGGCACCATTAGTTTGTTTACCCAGCATAAAATTATGTCCTCTATAAATGGGAATATCAAATAGCATAAAAAGCCCAGATGATTTACATTTTCTTTTTGATTAGAGGATTGCATCTACTGTACCAAGGAAGGAAAATCTCTCCCATTTAGCTTTTGAAGATCAAAGCAGCCACTAAATATGCCATATTACCAGCATTATTTTTTTTCTTTTTTGGTTAAGACTAGGACGTACTTTGCAAATTGAGATCGTCATGGAGAAAAGGGAGGACTTTATTTGGGGTCATATGTACTGATTACAGACCAGTTCACTCCCCTCGGGCTGGACCCTGTGCTTAACCTTTTATTCAGATAGGGCTGTCTACAGCTTAAAGCTCACACTGACCTGTCTATTGAGTTTTGTGTACATAGACTTGACCAAGAGAGTACAAACTGAGAGCTTTCAGAGGCACCATCTGATTCCAAAAGTTAGGGATCTTTCTGTAGCACATTTGATAAAATCTACAAAGACGAAATGAAGTCACAAGTAAAAATCACTGATACAGGAGGATGAACCTATGTAGGTATTCAGTTGGGATAAGTCTTGCTTTCCTCCCACGAAAGGCTCAGACTGAGTCGTTGTTCAGGCAACAGTCGAATTTCCCTTCCCAGATAAACAGCTAAATGTGTAGATCACTAGCTAAGTGTGAAATCCATTTTATCTTCAGCAGCTTGGTACTTATTCAACTTATGGTGTGTCTTAAGTAAGAGCATTCTTTGCATCAAGGCCATTTACTGGTTTAACATTATAGACATTTGTTTTCCAGCATATATAAATTAACCATCCCCCACTTTTTAAAAATCACTGAATTGTACACTTGATTTTTTTAAATTTTAAAAATAAATTTATTTATTTATTCATTTTTGACTGCGTTGGATCTTCGTTGCTGTGCACAGGCTTTGTCTAGTTGCAGCCGGTGGGGGTTATTCTTCATTGGGGTGCACGGGCTTCTCATTGTGGTGGCTTCTCTTGTTGCGGGGCACGGGCTTTAGGCATGCGGGCTCAGTAGTCATGGCTCGCGGGCTCTAGAGCACAGGCTTAGTAGTTGTGGCGCACGGGCTTAGTTGCTCCGCAGCATGTGGGATCTTCCCGGACCTGGACTCGAACCCGTGTCCCCTGCATTGGCAGGCGGATTCATAACCACTGCACCACCAAGGAAGTCCCCATTCCCCATTTTTATTCCATATTTCAATGAACTTAGGTAATTATGACTTTTTGCCCTTATGTGTAGTGTGTAGGTCTAATTTGAGCCTGGGATGTGTCTTTCCCATGTAGATAGTAAAAGGAAAAGTGTAGGAGAAAGATGGAGATTATTTCGAATAAGATGATCAGCTAAAGAGAATGAGTAAATCTGTTTGGATAAAGGACTTGACATTTCTTTTCTGCTTTGGGCAGTCAACAACCCATAGAAGACAAATACTCAGACCTGCGATATGACCCAAATTGGAAGAGGAAAAAAGAGGAGGGGAAGTTGTTGGCTGTGGAAGCATTGCCAGAGTCTGTGGACAGCTCTGCAGAAAATCTGACTTTGAATCCACTTTACCCTTCCAAGGAGACTTCGATGGAACTCTCAGGGGGGAAAGGTGAACAGAAGAAGAGCCCACCGAGCACAGCCTCCTTACTTGGGAGTGAATTTTTAAGCCCAAACTACGAGCATGGTGCCCATCGCAGCGGGCTGTTTTCAGTGCTGAGCAGCAGTGACCCGGAGGAGAAGTCCAGCAACCTCTCTCAGTACTTGAAGAGTTCAAGTTCACAGAGTGAGGTATTCCTGCCAGGATCACACGGCCCTCGGCGAAGGAAGTCCAAACAGTATTTTGTGGAAAAAAACAAACTGACTTTGGGATTACCCACTCCGAAAACAGACTCTTATCTTCAACTTCACAATAAAAAAAGGCGGGAAACTCACCCAGAACAGGTATGTAGCAGCTACTTAAAAATCCCTTCTGAGCACTAGACTGGAATTTGCCTTTGTTTGAAATGGCTAGGTATCACTTCCTTTGGGATGGTGACGTCATTGTAACCACCTGGCTGAGTAAAATGAACTCCGTGTCCCTTGCCCCTCTTTGAAGAATCAAGGGAATTATTCCACAAAGTCTTAAGAGCAAAATAAAAGCCATCAATGGCTTACAGTGCTGTAATTCAATTATTATATTCAAAATGTTTCTATTCAAGGGACCGTAGAATTTTTTTTTTAACTGTGTGCTCCATTAGATAAAATACAGGGCTGAGAGTCTGATTCCCTATGTTGGTTGCCTTTGTTCCCATTAAGGCACTGGTTTTCAACCCTATTAAATTCCTCCAGTACATTGGAGGTGCAATGACACACTCATATCAGTAACAGCAGCTCACTTACAGAAGTGATTCTCAGCTTAGATTCTGTGTACATATTGGGTGGTAGTGCAAGGAGGGCAGGATACAACATGAGTATTTTTTTTTTTATTATCCAGTCGATTCTATTATCTTTCTATTATCTTTCCAACTTCCACTGATAATCACTGTACAGTCTTTTATCCTGTGCAAATGATGTGATACCATTACAAACTTTAGTCTCCCCATCTATAAAATTGGAATAATAATAAGTGCCGTCCCTTTCTCATCTGATCGTTTTGAGGGTATATTCTATCCCAGATGATGCATTCAAAACCTGTTGGAAGGGGGCTTCCCTGGTGGCGCAGTGGTTGAGAGTCTGTCTGCCGATGCAGGGGACACGGGTTCGTGCCCCGGTCTGGGAAGATCCCACATGCCGCGGAGCGGCTGGGCCCGTGAGCCATGGCTGCTGAGCCTGCGCGTCCGGAGCCTGTGCTCCGCAATGGGAGAGGCCACAACAGTAAGAGGCCCGCCTACCGCAAAAAAAAACTCAAAAAAAAAAACCTGTTGGAGGACTTCCCTGGTGGTCCAGTGGTTAAGACACCACGCTTCCACTGCAGGGGGCACAGGTTCGATCCCTGGTGGGGGAACTAAGATCCCGCATGCTGTGCGGCACGGCCAAAAAACAGAAAAAAACAAACAAAAAAAAGCCTGTTGGAGCCAGTAAACTTAGTTCTATTTCATGGGTGCACATAAAGATCACATCTGCCCACTTCCTAGTTGATATGTTTGTGAACATGGGAAAACTGGCTGGATCAGTGCATCCACCACCCTTATTGAGGAGACAACTTGAAATTCATCACCCACTAATGTGGGATCATTTTCAAATATGAAGGAGAGGTTATTACATTAAATAGGCAGGCCCTTAGACCTCTCCCAAATTCAATGATACTGATATTATGTAGAGTACTCTCACCTGTTCTAACCTGTAAGTATTTCCTGATAGAACAAGAGGGATGAGGTGGGTGAACATTTGTGATTTTTTCTTCTTAATTGAGAAACTCCTTATATGGTCTTAAAAGATTATGTCACATCCTTGCCTTTGTAACTAATAATAAAACAAAGGAATGGGTGTGTATATTTAGTTGATTATCAAAATGAATACTTAGCTGACTTCAAACAGAATTTTTAACATTTTTGACTCAGTTTTAGTTGTTAATGTACTTTTCCATAAAACTTCTGTGAAATTTTGAATTTTGCTTGGCTGCTCATTTTAAAATATAAATTCTATGAAAAATGTTTATAGCCAATAATTTCTCCTAGACTAGGACAATATTTTTCCTTTATTTTTAAATGTGTTCTCTCAAAAGAGAAGAGGCAAATAGGCCAAAAAAATTAGTTATATCTCTAATAATAAAAGTGAAAAAATATTTATTATAAACTCTTGATTTTGTAATTGCTAATTTTTCTTAGTAGTTATAACTTAATTTACAAACAATATCATGGTGTGTTGCCGGTGATTCCATAGCATAATTTTCTTCTCATTATGCCAAGGAGGAAACTTTAAAGCATTTTAGGCTTGCCCAGTCTTTAAGCTTGTGAATTATTCTTTGAAGTGGCCATTGACCTTGTCCACCACTTTCTCCAGGTTCAAATGTTTAAGGGCTGATTGCTAATTATATTCAAAATTGTTTCTTCACCATTTTCCAACCTATATTTCCTTCATTTTACTCCTATTCTTTTAAAAAAGGATACAAATTAGTTTGACCTTACAATGATAGAATGATAGGTATAACTTGTTTATTGAATTATAGTCAGTAGCATGGAATGTGTTCCTTTCAAATCGTTATTTATATATGCAGTATGTGCAGGTTTTTCTACCAGTGCAGGTTATATGTCCCCTGATGAGCAAGAACTATGCTTTGTATTTATTTTTAATCTTCATGGTAATTAGCCTAACACATTGTAAGGGCTCAGTAAGTACATGGGAAATGAAACGTGTCTGTCTTCCATCACCTCCAAACTATTTACCATCTCCTTCTTTTTACTGTGATTTGAAGTTTATGTGGGAGAAACGGTATTTCTAGAGCAGTGGTTTGAAATTCTGGCTGGAATTTAGATTCATCTGAGAAAAAAACCCAAAGTGATTCTCAGCTCTACCCAGACCAGTTTATGTATCTGGGTGAGATCCCGAGCATCAGTATTTTTTTTAAAGATCCTCAAGTGGTTCTAACATGAAGCCAGGTTTGAGAAGCATTGCTCCAGACTAGAGCAGTGGCTTTTGTCCTTGGCTTCACATTGGAATCACCTGGAAAATGAAAAGAATACTGGTTCCTTGGCCTGCAGCCCTGAAACTCTAATTTAAGTCATCTGGGGTACACCGTAAGCATGGGGAGCTTTCAAAGCTCCCCAGGTATTCCTAGTGTTTCATTAAGACTGATCTAGAGCAGTGAGTCTCAAACATCAGAATCATCAGGAGGTCTTGTTCCTGGACCTAACCCAAGGATTTCTATTATCTTTAGAAAGATAATTTCTATTATCTTTCTGTTATCATGTAGGGGTAGGGTAGGGCCCAGGGATTTGAATTTTCTACATGGTTCCAGGGGACGCCACTTCTGCTACCAGGCCAACACTTTAAGAACCACTGATCCTTTTTTCCCTCAAACTTTAAGATACTTAAGAACGCCCTGAGGATCTCGTTAAAATACAGATTTTGATCCAGTAAATCTGGGGTGAGACTCAACAGTCTGCATTTCTATCAAGCTCTGAGGTGATGCCAAGGCAGTTGGTGCTTGGACCACACAGAAAGAACATAAAGGGTTTTTCAGAAACCTACAGTAACAATTGTGTAAGTCAGTACCCATTGACCCTTGATGTTTGCAATGGCTGATCGGATTACTGTGTTGATTTGCGGGGTGGGAGGTAAGAAGTTGGGGTGGCAGGTTTGGAGGCTGTTTTATATTAAGCAGCATCCATCTGGAAGGTTTTCATATTTGAAAGTCTGTTTTCCCCTACTCATTTCTTTGAAAGAGATGACAAATATCTTAAAACTAGAAATACTGAAAGGATACATGACCTCTGTTGTTCAATGAATGAATAAATGTCAATTACCATTACATGGCCAAGAAAACCCAGCTTTTTAATATATCATTTTGTTGCAAGCCTCCATGCCCAGTTGAATCAGACAGGGTCTTAAGCAGTGTATTGTATTTGGGAAGATTTGAAAGTCTAAGAAGTTCACAACATCCCAGTAAAAAATGTGAACCTTTTTTTAAAAAAAAAAAAAAACTTGAAAAGTTCACATTAAAAAAAACAGGCAAGAATAATAAAGTAGGGATTTCCCTGGTGGCGCAGTGGTTAAGAATCTGCCTGCCAATGCAGGGGACATGGGTTCGAGCCCTGTTCCGGGAAGATCCCACATGCTGCAGAGCAACTAAGCCCATATGCCACAACTACTAAGCCTGGGCTCTAGAGCCCGCGAGTCACAACTACTGAGCCTGCATGCCACAACTACTGAGCCTGCATGCCACAACTACTGAAGCCCGCTTGCCTAGAGCCCGTGCTCCACAACAAGAGAAGCCACTGCAATGAGAAACCCGCACACCACAAGGAAGAGTAACCCCCGCTCGCCGCAACTAGAGAAAGCCCACATGCAGCAATGAAGACCCAATGCAGCCAAAAATAAATAAAATAAAATAAATTAAAAAAAAAAAAAGAATGGTAAAGCAAGCTCTGGAAATTAAGAGTCATGAGAGAATCTAGCCCCACTAGATAATAGAGTATATTTTAAGCCTCATTAATTAAATAGTAGGGTAATATTTAATGCATATATAGACAGAAAAATAGAAGAATAGAATAGAAAGTCTAGAAATAGAACCAAATTAGTGTGAGAATACATGATCTGATATTGTGATTTGATAAAGGTAGGACCCGATTTGAGGTCCAAAATCTACGAAAGGCTGATAGATTTGACTACAGTTGACCCTTGGACAACATGGGTTTGATCTGTACAGGTCCACTTATTTGTGGATTATTTAAAAAATACGTACTACAGTACTACACGATCTTTAGTTGGTTGAATTCACAAATACAGAACTACAGATATGGAGGGCTGACTGTAAAGTTATACATAGATTTTCAACTGCGTGGAGGGTCAGTGCCCCTAACCCCCACTTTGTTTGGGTCAACTGTACATAAATATCAAAAGCTTCTGCAAGAAAAAAGGCATAAGAAAGCCAAAATATAAAGAACTAGAAAAAATATTTCTAATTCATATCACAGCCAAAACACTAATAGCTCTCATATATAAAGAGCTCCTAGAAATCAATAAGAAAAAGACCAATATCCCAATATAAAAATTCACAAAAGATATGAATAGATAATTCACAGAAAAGTTAATACATATGGCTATTAAACATATGAAAAGATATTCAACTTTGGTCATTATAAGAGAAATCCAAATTAATACTACACTGGGATTCCATTTTTCATCTATAATTAAACCAACAAAATTCCCAGTTTTTGCCCAGTTTACCTCTGGGCAAAAAAGTATAGTCAAGCTGATGAGAGAATAAATTGGATTAACTAGTATGGGGGACAATTTGTTAATATCTACTTAACATACAAATACTACACACACTCCTTGAGAAAGCAAAGCTTAATGGCCAAGAGTATAGGCTTTCAAGCCAGGTTGGTTGGCACTGACACCTGCTAGCCATCTGACCTTGGGCAGGTTGCTTAACCTCTCTGTGCCTCAGTAACCTCATCTTTAAAATGGAGATAATACTAGTACCTTCCTCAAAGGATTATTAAGAAGATTAAATGAGTTAATATATGGAGAGTGCTTAAATCAATGCCTGGCTTATAGCGAGCCCTATATACATGTTAGTAATTATTATTTTTTAAATTGACCCAACATCTTCCACTCCCAGGAATGTATCCTAGTTATATGTGTGCAGTTTTGAAATAACCCTTGAACAAAATCATTCATTTCGTCATTTCTAATAGCAAAAGATTAGAAAGTACCTAGATGTCTATATATGGGGAATGTGTAATAAATTATAGTATATTCATATAACAGAGTACACTGTAGCTATTAAAAAAATGAGATGTTCCTCATGAACCATTATGGATGGACAACATATCAGGATTTATTATTACTAACAGAGAAGCTAAAGTTGTATAAAAGTGTATACAGGGGCTTCCCTGGTGGCGCAGTGGCTGAGAGTCCACCTGCCGATGCAGGGGACACGGGTTCGTGCCCCGGTCTGGGAAGATTCCACATGCCGCGGAGTGGCTGGGCCCATGAGCCATGGCCGCTGAGCCTGCACGTCTGGAGCCTGTGCTCCGCAACGGGAGAGGCCACAACAGTGAGAGGCCCGCGTACCGCAAAAACAAACAAAAAAAACTGCAGTGAGGTACCACCTCACCCTGGTCAGAATGACCATCACTAAAAAGTCTACAAATAGCAAATGCTAGAGAGAGTGTGGAGAAAAGGGAACCCTCCTACACCTCTGGTGGGAATGTAAGTTGGTGCAGCCACTGGGGAAAACAGTATGTAGGTTCCTCAGAAAACTAAAACAGAATTACCGTATGTTCCAGCAATCCCACTCCTGGGCATATATCCAGACAAAACTATAATTCAAAAAGATACATGCACCCCTACTTTCACAGCAGCACTATTCACAATAGCCGAGACATGGAAACAATCTTCATCGACAGATGAATGGATAAGGAAGAGGTAATACAATATATACAATGAAATACTGCTCAGCCATAAAAAAGAACAGAATAATGCCACATTTGCAGCAACATGATACAACTAGAGATTATCATACTGAGTGAAGTAAGCCAGAAACAGAAAGACAAATACCATATGATATCACTTATATGTGAAATCTAAAATGTGACACAAATGAACTTATTTATGGAAACAGACTCACGGACACAGCAAACAAACTTATGGTTACCAAAGGGGAAAGGGGGTGGGAGAGGGATAAATTAGGAGTTTAGGATTACCAGATACCAACTACTATATATAAAATAAACAACAAGGTCCTACTGTATAGCACAGGGAACTATTGGATTGGCCAAAAGGTTTGTTCTGTGTTTTCTGTAAGATGGCTGTAGTAGGGCTTCCCTGGTGGCGCAGTGGTTGAGAGTCCGCCTGCTGATGCAGGGGACACAGGTTCGTGCCCCGGTCCGGGAAGATTCCACATGCCGCGGAGCGGCTGGGCCCAAGAGCCATGGCCGCTGAGCCTACGCATCCGGAGCCTGTGCTCTGCAATGTGAGAGGCCCGTGTACCACAAAAAAAAAAAAAAAAAAAAAGGGGGAAAAGATGGAGCGGCAAGGCCCGGGAGCCAAGGCCCCCGAGCCCAGCCACCCCGGGCCCTTGTCCTCGAAATGGGGGGGGCCCGGTGACCAAAAAAAAAAAAAAAAAAAAAAAGTGAGAAAAGATACATAGGTGGTTAATTGTAAGAGGGTGGAGGGGGAGTAGGGTGGGAGCAGAACTTTTCACTTTATACCTTTCCATATCTCTTAGTTTTGAACCATGCCTATGTGTTTAGAATGTACAGTGTTTTGTAGGAACCCTGGTAACTTTACACCCCCCTGATTGCTCAGGGTCACCTGAATTGCACTTTTGCTTGAAAATAATGGCTCAGAGTAGAACCACTAATTTTTAAATTCAATCTCTCCACAATCATTTCACCATTTTTCATAGATCTGTTAATCTCACATTAAAATGCACTGGAAAAATCACGTTTGAATACATTGCAAAATCTTAGTCACATGATGTGTGAGGCAAGGAACTGATGTAAAAACCAACACACGCTAGACGGCACATAAGTATCACAGTCGGCCGATAACTTTGCTGGTGAATATTCAGTGCTCACTTTTATTTATGATTTGTCTCATAACCATAAGTATTTGTCTGAAACTCACTAGAATTTGAGTCAATTTATGATCTACCATTAAAGGAAATTGTCTCTTCAACAATGAGCTACCTTTTTTTGTTGTTGTTTTTGGCTGTGTTTGGGCCTTCGTTGCTGCCTGCAGGCTTTCTCTAGTTGTGGTGAGCGGGGGCAACTCTTCATTGCGGTGTGCGGGCTTCTCATTGCGGTGGCTTCTCTTGTTGCGGAGTACGGGCTCTAGGCATGTGGGCTTCAGTAGTTGTGGCACGTGGTCTCAATAGTTGTGGTTCGTGGCTGTAGAGCACAGGCTCAGTAGTTGTGGCACACGGGCTTAGTTGCTCCGCGGCACGTGGGATCTTCCTGGACCAGGGCTCGAACCTGTGTCCCCTGCATTGGCAGGCGGATTCTTATCCACTGCGCCACCAGGGAAGTCCTGAGCTACCTTTCTATCTTGATTCTAATGTGACTTTGAAGGCTGATGAAGGCGAGACTTAGTACAGACTCAGAAAGGAGCAGTAAGTGCTTTATACATGTTATTCTGGTTTTTTCCTTGAAATTTCTTAAAGAAATTACAGATACTTTGCAGTGTGCATATAGAAAGGTTATTCAATTAGCTATGGCCTTCTAAACAATATAAAGTCCTATATAGAATCCACTACCCATTCTGAGCATCAGCACATCTTTGAGACTGTTGCTGGGGCAGCAGGTAACTCAGCCAACAAGCATTTATTGAGCAACAGTGCGTGCTAGGTACTCTTCTTAGTGCTAGGGATGTAACAGAAAACAAGACATGCAGAGCCCGGCCTTCAAGGGACTTACATCCAGTCAGGTGACAGGAAACATGTAACAAAATAACTTCAGGAAGGGATAAACATCTCAAAGGATACTGAATCAACTTTCTTTAATAAAGTAATGAGCAGGGTGTAACTGGGATGTTTAGCGAGGTACTTGGGGAAGGGCTCTCTGAGGAGATATCATTTGAGTTGAGACGTGAATGGATGAAAAAGAAAAGACTGTGTAAGCCCTGGGACCCCAGCCTTGGAAGCAGCATTCTCTCCTAGGGGGCAACACAATATAGTGGGAGAAGAGATGAAACTGAAACAGAACACTGGTTTGGGAGTCAGACTATCATGGGTTAAATGCTGGCTTTTCTGTGTACTAGGTGGTACCACCAACTAGATATTTGAGCAAGTGACTCTTCAAACCTTATCTTCTTCATCTATTGTATGGGGTCCATTTCTGCCTTGGAGGGCTATTGGAAGAGCTTATACAAAGCTCCTGACACGTGGCAGACACTCAGTGAAGGGAAGCTGTTATTACCACTGGTCATCCCTTAAGCCACGAGAAAGGAATCCACCCCGGGAATAGGTTCTCCTGAGCAGCTTTTTTTCTTTTTCAGGCTACAGTGTCTCAAAATGAAAGGGACGTGACTGCAGCTAGAATAAGAACAGAGTGTTGTCAAAAGAATAACATCTGTAGGCTCTTGCAGCCCATTCTATGATGTGACTCCCAAAAGACTGTACACAACGGGGGTGGACACACCTCACACTCACCATGCCGTCTCCTGAGGGTCCCCAGTCAATCAAACACTGCCCCATGGATTATAGGACCCTACAGTCTTGTACCCAACTTGTTGGCAATATTTCTTTAATAGTTGCCTTTGGTCTCAGTTGTATTTCAAATATTTACACTTGGTGATAAGGAACATATGAATATTTGACACTTTGGTTTTGAAGTGCAATTTCACATCATAACTCTTTCAAATCTATCTTCTCCACTTCCTTCACAAATGTTCTTCTTAGATACAAATCTGATCATATCAATCTCCTGCTTAATGAGAGGCCCTGTTGATTTCAAGATAAAATTCTGACTCTCAGAGTGGTACTCGAGGCCCTTTGTGACCTGGCTCCTTCCTGCCATTTTAGCCTCATCCTTTGTCACTCCTCCGTTGCATCCTATGCTCCAGTCGTACTCCGGGAACTCACAGCTCCCAGAACCCAGTGTTTCCCCTGGGCCTCTGTCCAGGCTGATGGATTACTTTTCCCTGTCTTGTTTGCTCGGGAAAATCTCAGCCTCCTTCTGAGATTCAACTCAAAGTCCCCTATCTTTATGAAGACTCTCTGAGTTCCTCCCTCATCCTTGAACATCCACTGTAGAATCCATAACACCACACTGCACTGTTTAGTGTACGTGTCTGTATGTCTTTACATGACTCTGAGCTCCTAAAGGCTCATCTCTGAACTCCGAGAGCCTGGCATACAGTAAGCACTTTCTACATCTTTGATGAAGGAATGTGATTTTTAAATAGTTTTGGGGGGGTTCCGAATTTTACCACTTTCAAAATGAAAAAATAAAAAAGACTAACGAGCTTGTGCTCTTGACTTAAATAATGGAATTTGGCATTGAAAGACCAGATTTGAGCCCCGTTATTATTAGAGCCAATTATTACCTTTGGTAAATACAAAAAAACCTTGCTGAGCTTTGTTTTTCCCCATCAGAGTGAGGTTACAAATGTTTGCCTTCTTCTACAGACCCAGGATTATTGAGATGCCCAAATAAGATGCTGTATGTGAACACTTTGCATAGTCATATAGCCCTGTATAAATATGTTATATTTATTATTGAACATTTGATTTGAAATTAGTCTCCTATTGGATAAGATTAATATCGAAGTGATGTGACACTCTCCTTTTCCATGGTTTTAAATTTCATGGTTTGTGAAACTTTTGGTTGTCTATAAAATTAAACTTTACCTTTATTTAAATTACGATCATCTTTTTCTAATTATGTTTGGTTAGAAACACAGAATTCTTTTTTATAGAATTCCTCTAGTCTGATGGTGTTTTTGAGTCCCATATCTCATATTATACTCATTAGAAATATGCTTCTACGGAGTAGGTACTCTGGGTATGTTCATTGATGACCTTTTGTTTTTTATTTTGCCCTGTGCAACCACAACAAGAACACTTACTTATGACAGCATAATTTAAATTGAACTTTATGGTTTTTCAGTACAAGAAGTTTCTTAAGGCATCTTTCTTGTATGCACTATTCGGCACTTATTTATCTGATCTGTAGAGTGACACTTCACTAATTCGACATTACTGAGGAGGGATCCATGGAAAGAAAACTTTCCCCATAACTGAAGCACGCCCTTTCAAAAACCAGAACTTGAACAGAATTAATCATGTCTAAGGATAGGTGTCCAAAATGTGCCTGGAGAACGTGATAATTCTGTGCTGTCTAACCCAGGCCATAGTACACTGTTGTGCAGTGAAGTCGAGAGCTATGGTGATGGGAGCCATTCTTTGCCTCTTTACCAAATTCCCCCAGATGCTACGATCCTGTGGTCATTTTATAAACTGCTGTCAGTGTATACGCTCTTCAGGAGCTTCTGGCCAAGTGGGAAGCAGACATGTAAACAGTCAGAACCAAGTGATAACTGCTGTCCTGGATACATGTCTGGCCCCAAAGGAACCCAGAAGAAGAAGCACCCAAGTCTGTCTGGGGAAGTCAGAGAGGGCTTCACGGAAGAGGCAGTCATTGAACTGACTCTTTAGGGAGAAGTAGAAAGTAACAGGTGGAGGTGGACAGCAAAGTTACCACAGGCAGAGAGAGCATATGGGATGGCATGAGGGTGAGAAAGGACACTGTTTAAGTAGAGACCTGTGGGTACAGGAGGAAGCACTTCGGTGCTGGTCATGACCTGGCAGTTGGTCAGTTAATCAAGTAAAGTGGTTAAAGCAGATGTGACAAACGATGACCTTAAGTACTTTACTTTCACTTAAAGTATATAAATACACATTAATTCACCAACCTTTTACTGAGGGGCCGGGCCTTCCTGTCAGTGTATATTCTATGGACTACAGTTTTGTATTATCTTTCTCACGTCAGTTTGAAAGATCTATGGTGTTCACTTCCGATTTCTTTTTTTTCTTTTTTTTTTTTGCGCTACGCGGGCCTCTCACTGCTGTGGCCTCTCCCGTTGCGGAGCACAGGCTCCGGACGCGCAGGCTCAGCGGCCACGGCTCACGGGCGCAGCCGCTCCGTGGCATGTGGGATCTTCCAGGACCGGGGCACGAACCCGTGTCCCCTGCATCGGCAGGCAGACTCTCAACCACTGCGCCACCAGGGAAGCCCCCGATTTCTTGAAAGCAACGTAAAAACTTAAAAAGTGTTTAGAAACGAGCTAAGATCATAATCTTTCTAGATTTTTGTGACTGTTCCCCTAGGAACATTCTAAATTATTTAACTTATTTTTTCATGGAAACAACAACTCTCTATTCACGCTCAGATATCTCCAGATGATCTAACCTTTAAAAAGAAAGTTCATAATTTTAACAACACGTACAATAGGAATAGACAGGTTTGAGAACACTCATAAAAGACTCTTGGTAACTATATAACTCAACTAGTAGAAATAGACATACCAAGGCATACCACAGAGTAGCTGACCAGCCATGAGCATTTGGCCCACTATCTTAAGAAAGGACTGGAGAGTGTTACTTAATCTAGCAAGTTAGTTAAGGAGAACTTCCGTGTTGTGCATGACTAGATCATGAGGATGGGCGTGTGCGTATTTAGGCTAGAGAAATGGGCATGGGCCTTTCATGTAGGCCCCTGTGTGTCATTTTAAAGCGGGGGCTCTCAGGATGTGGTCCCCGGACCAGCAGCATCAGAACCGCCTGGCAACTCATTAGAAATGAAAATTCTCGGGCCCCAGCCCAGATCTCCTGAGTCAGAAACTCTGGGGTGAGGCCTTCACCTCTGTGTTTCAACAAGCCCTCTAACTGATTCTGATACATGCTCAAGTTTTAGCCTACTGTGCTGGAGAGTTAGGCCTTTCCTCTACATGACATGGAATCACTGAAGGATTTTAGTGATGGAGCAGTTTGAATCCTGTGACCAACCAGAGGTCACACCTACAATATTCTGAGTTGTGTTAACGGGAAGTTCAGACACATTCCTAAAAATCTCTTTCGCGTTCTTGAAAATGGCTGATTGCTTCGTTCATTTGCATATAATTATTAAGAGCTTATTATGTGTCAGGCATTGTCCTAAGTACTTGGAATACATCCGTGAACAAAGCAGACAAAAATCCCAGCCTTCGTGGGGCTAACTTTCTATTAGGAGGAGACAGACAATAGACAAAACAGATCATCAGCGTACTAGTAGGTGATGTAATGGTGAGGAGAGAAATGAAGCACAGCAGAGGGAGAGGGGATGCTGGGAGCGGGGTTACAACTATAAATGGATCACAGAGGAGGTGGGAGAAACCGCCAGGCAAATGTTTGAAGAGAGGGCTTCCTTGGAAAAGGGAACAACAAATTCCGAGGGCTGAAGTGCTGAAGGGCCATTGGGCCTGGGGCCGAACCAGCGAGGGAAAGAACAGAGATGGGATCCTAGCTTCCACCTTGTTTTGCTGATAGCCTCCAGGCTTTAATATAAACCACAGATCTAGCCAGATAAACGCTAGATTAGATGTGTTCTGATGTAAACGGGGCGTCCAGTGAGCAATGTAGATTGATCTTCTCACTCAGTAACATTTATTGAGCACATATGCGCCAGGCACATCCAGAACCACCACGTAGCTCATGGGAATAGCGCCTCTGGAGCCGAACAGTCCAGCACGGAGTCCCTACTTTTCCTGCCCTCATGGGACTTAACATCTAGAGGCCAGACAAACATAATGACCAGGGTGAAACTTGTCACACAAGGGAAAGGACAGAGCACTAGGGCCGTGAGCTCGGGTGCCTCTGTTATAACCTCCTCCAGGGTATCAGGGCAGGCTAACTATATTTCAGCCAAGGCTAGAACAGCGAATGGGATTGGTCAGAATAAGTGAGGTAAAGGGGACTTTCCAGTCAAAGAATGGCCCTGTGTGTGGACCCAGAGCGTGTGGCCCAACAGCAGACCTGAAAAAGTACAGTCTAAAGAGAGCAGGGAGGGGAGGCTGAAGAGGAGAGGATGTAGGGCCTTATAAACCTTAAAAGGTAAGGGCAATGTAAAAGCATCAAAGGATTTTAAAGGAGGGGACTGGCATAATTAGTTTGGGGTTGTTAAAAGCTCAAGTATCTTCTCTGGAAAATGAATGTAAAAACACTATATCCAGAGGTGTCAGTGTCATCAATTCCTTCCTGAGCCCGTACGTGCTAAATGTGACACATTACGAAGTGTTCTATGGGATGGAGAAGGTGGCCAGGCAGAGCCAAACATTTCAGGTTTCAGGTGTCTTGTCTCTAAATAGCTGAATAATTAACACAAATCCCCAGATAATTCAAACAGCTGTACTAAATCCCCCGTGTTGGAGCCTGACCGTGGCAGGCTCTCTGTGTTGCCGTGCCTCCACCCCTTCTGCTGGCCGTTTGTCAATACAGGGGGCAGTACCATTGATCTTAGCAGGTGCAGACTGACACAGAGCAAAGTGTATTAGAAATAGCACAGTTAAGACTGCAGATCACTCATTAGCCAAGTTAACAGAGAAACATCAACTGAGTCCGCTGATTACGCCCCAAAGAGAGGGATTCAGTAACAGCTGTGCTGGAATGATGGCAAGCAAGTACCACATTTAGAAAATTAGGACTCTCTGGCCTATTTTAACTGGGATATACGCTCGTTGTTAACACCATCAAGGAATGAGAACAACAAGGGACCGAATAAATTAATGAGAGACTCCCCAGGACATCTAAACACAAGGTTATTAACAGAAAACAATAGAGAGGAAAAAAGGACCCGAACCTCCTGCGACTGCAGGACCACACAGTGATATTCTATTTAAACATGTTTCAGTGTGTGTCTCTGCGGACACACAGTGACTCACATACAGCTCTTGGAAAAGCATCAACTTTTTTTGTGGCGCTGATTCTCCAAGAACCTGATGAGTTTCTTTGAGAGAGAAGTAGCTGCCCAATGTAGCTCAGCTGTACGCAATCTGAGTTGCTCTCCTACATATAAACCCTCACTTCAAAGCCAGGGACATAATGTACAATTTTTTAATGGCTCTAGACCCAGGCACTCAGGCGCTCCGCTCTGCGCCTTACCTCAGTGTAAACACCTAATCAAGATTGCCTGCGCTCCGACAATAGCAGCAAATGCAATTCGAGAACCACAAGCCTTTGAAGTCCTCCCAGCAAAGGCCGGTTTTCTAGTCTGGGATAATGACATGCCATGATTGCTGTCTTTGTTGTATCTTTTCAGTGGAGAAGCAATTATGGCCCCAATTTAACAGAATAGACATTACACAGCTTACGATGCTCAAAATCAATTTCATTTGATCATTTTCTCGATTTGATTGGTATTAATAGAATGGTTCACCAAGGAAGAAAAAAGAAATAGCTAGCAGAGGTTGTGTCCCATTCCACTTTCAAAGAGATAATGTAGAAGTATGTTTTACTCACTCAGAGACTCAGTGGAGTGATTCAGACACCAAGTTCTACCAAAACAGCCTGTGGATGGAAGTATTATACATCCTATGTTCTCTGGGGAAGGAAGTGTAGGACAATGTATTTTTCATCTGTAAAATTTTTATCAGAGCTCCATAAGGGATCCCATCGTTGTTAATCAAACAATGAATATCACCAGTGAAAAACCAAATTAACTAAGTCCCCTTTACAAAAGCCGGAATCAAACCCCCTAGTGGCAGATCTGGGAATAAACCCAACTTCTCCCAGGCTCCAGCTTGTCCAAGACATTGCGTGTTTGACGTTTAAAAAAGGAGGATTTCCTCGCCTGCTTCGGCAGCCTGTTTAGATTTCTTTTCCTGCCCCGACCTTCATTTCTCCTCCAGGATGGAGGTGATTTTTCTTTTAAATGAGTTGTGTATCTGTTTAACGTCATGGCAGTAAGGGACCGAAGCCTTTGAGCAAATGATGACAGAAGCTGTGAAATCTAATACTTTTACCGTCATCCCATGTTTCTGGAACCAGTGAGGGACTGAGAGATGGAAACACGAGAAGTGGTTCCTGACCTTGGGCATTTATAGCATTTACAACTCCAAACTTTCCATCTCAGCACAAGTTAAACTGTTCCACGGTATTGTGAAGTTTTCCGTTTGCAGAGTAGGTAATCACTCAAAACCTGTTCATTACTTCCGTCTGTCATTTAAAAATTGCCATGATCCAACAGTACATTTTGTACCTTGTATTAGCGGTGAGAATTCAAACATGGAAAAAGTTATATTTTCATTTTTTCCCATTTTCAGATCCTTTAAGTACTGAAACTTTCACACTATTTCCCTTATTTGTATATATTAGTAGGGCAATTGTGATAGGGAGGCATTCAGGGAGAGAGGGGGTTACACCCAAAACAAAAGGAACAAATTGTCTTTCTTGTGTCAGAGAAGCCACCTTGAGTGGTAAGGAATGAGGTTATCTTCACTGTCAAATGCCTGCTTACTAGTTAATATTTAACAAGTATTTTTGCCTCTTTCTGCATTGAATACTAGTCTGCATAAAAAGTCAGCAGCAAAGGGAGAATTTAAACCCAGCCATAACAGATTCTAAACCCCATGCTCTTTCCAGCGTTCCACCTTGCTACTTCTCACGCCACACAGCCCACCAGGGGAAATTTAACAAAACAAGTATCAAATCCTGAATCTAAATTTTAAAATTAAGGACATCAGTTTAGAAATGGGGAGACCAGCATCTTGCAGGTGACAAAGCAGGGTGGCCACAGGACCCCATATGAATAATCTTTCCCAGGAGGAATGACAAAGACATCTTGAGAAGTCTTCTATATAAGAGAAGGCTTGGGGAAGGCATCTTAGGTTCTACCAGTTTAGGGCTGTTTTCCGACAGAGGGATTGACTTATTCTACGTTATTTCAAAGGGCAGAGGGATAGAAATTACAGACAGACCTATCACTGCTCTTATAAGGAAGAGCCTTATAGCATTTAGGTTTCTGGAGGATGGAAAATAATGTTTATCACTGATACAACAGAGATTCAAAGGTCTAACATTTTACTTCAGGGAGTGTTTGAAAGGACCAGGTCTCCCACAGAAAGGAACTGTTCACAAGCCACCTTGTTCCTTCTTTCTCTGTCAAGATCTTTAAACCTATGCGAATAGTGACAAGCAGATAACTCCTGCCTGGAGAAGGGGCAAGTGATTAGGCAGTGAGGGGAGGAACGTCTACCAGGTGTACTGGGTAGACGTTGTTGATAGAGGGTGTACTGGATAATTACCGCCAGAATCTTTGCCAACATTACTATCGCAGAACTTTAAGTTTGCTTTCTGAAATGCTACCTGGTGGCTAGAATTCCGTATAGCACAGAAGACAATCTAATTCCTTGACTTAAAACAGGTAGCTAATGAGAGCCTCCATAATTTGGGGACCTAAATCCATCAATAATTTGGGGACCTAAATCCATCAATAATTTGGGGACTTAAATCCATCAATAATTTGGGGACCTAAATCCATCAATAATTTGGGGACCGAAATCCCACACAGCTGCCTTCATCACTGGCTCCCAAACCTGTCTTCAGGTTAGACCCACCTGGGGAGCTTTTAAAGTACGAGACTTTTATCTGGGGCCACCCCCAGAGCTTCTGATTTAATTGATCTGGGATGGGACCAGAACATTAACTTTTAAAAGCTTCCTAGGTTATTCTAATATCTTTCTAAAGTTGAGCACCACTAACCTACATCATTCCAATTTATGGGGTGTCAAAACTACAAAGTCTGCAAGTCAAAGATGATATTTCCAATAAGTGAGTTAATTTAGCAAAATCGCTAAATGTACAGTCTCCGGAGTTAGACTGCCTGGCTCCTCTGCTTACTAGCTGTTGATTCTGGGCAAGTTACTTAACCTCTCTGTTCCTCAGTTTTGTCATTTGCAAAAAGGGGA
This sequence comes from Monodon monoceros, assembly GCF_005190385.1. Lineage (NCBI taxonomy): Eukaryota > Metazoa > Chordata > Mammalia > Artiodactyla > Monodontidae > Monodon > Monodon monoceros. Next base: position 9,799,530 of record NW_021703784.1, on the reverse strand, counting down.
TAATAAAAGGTACATACCTGGTAAGACTGTTGTGAGAATTAACTAATGTATACGAAGTGCTTAGGACAGCTATCATGAGCATTCAATGTATATTAGTTATTTTTGTTGTTCTTATCATCATCTTGGGGTATAGTGTTATTTCATAATTTGTTTGGTATACTTAAACATTAGTTGCAGCGTCTGGCTCAGATAACTGTTCGAAAATCAGGTCCCCTGAGTATGTATTGAGCATTTAAAGTATTGGGTTGGCCAAAAAATTCATTCGGGTTTTTCCCATAATCTTACGGAACGAATTTTTTGGCCAACCCAATAATTAGTAGTTTGACCTCAACACACCAATTCTCACATCATCCCTGCAAGAGAAAACATTGTTTATTCCCATTTTCCTTGGGAATAATCCAGATACCTAAGGACTGAGATGAATCCTTGAAATGAACTATAAATAAAATGTAACCCTGCAGGACCTCTTTCTAGAGTACAGACTCGAGCCCCATGGCCATAAGACTAAAATGAATCCAGTTAACGTGCTGTATATGTTTTACCCCCTTAGATCTCCTACCCCGTCAGAGTAACTGACAAGACGTCTATTCAGAACACCAGAGAGACTGGAAATGTCACTATCGACCCTGAAGACAAATGGCATCAAAAAGCCCAACAGCTAAAGGTCACCTGCTAGATTGAATTTTAAGTGTGTTTCAAGGGTTACTGCTGGATCTAAGTGATGTTTGTGACTGACATCTTATCACTTAAGGGTTTATTCTTATGCCTGAGAATAGCTACCCACCTTCTGATGGGTGAGACTGCCTTCTGCCCAGATGGGTCATTACTTGCTCAGCTAGCCAACCCTACCCACTTTCCCGGCGTTCTATTTCCTAGAGAAAAATCATCATATCACTCTTCAAACATTCAGAGGAATGGCATGGAGAAAATACAGGCAGGAAAAAAAAATCACAGTTCCAGAATACTGTCCAATACTGTGCTGCTCCCAAGTCTGTCTCCTTTTGGAGTTATCAGTCATACAGTATCCCTAGGTGATGGGGGATATGGTCCCTAAAAATGGGTGGGAATCCCCAGAGCCTCACTGAGGCCTCGTCTGCAGAACATAAACGCCTACTACCTAGTAATTTAGCGTGATGACATCCCTTTTTTTGGCCATGGGTTTACTACTTTGAAATCACAATATGGTTTCAGGGAAGATTTTTATGAAACCGTCCCCACTGATTGTTTTTCTAGAAGAATCAAGAACAGTTCTAGCAGCTGATGTGTTCTCAATCCAGTGTATATTGTTACATGGGGCAGTTGCTCTTGTACCGGGCTTTATACCTGCTTCGTAAGGGATAAAGCCCTTTGAAATCACCCAGCCTGTAGGGCCTGTTGACGTCATTAGTTAAAACTATGTACAGCGGAAAAGTAATAAGAAGAAGAATAAAATTCATTCCAGTTTCAGAAAAGTTAGAAAAGAGGGACAGCTCAAATCATCTTTTTGCCTCTGCAGTAGCCTCCAGGCTACTCTTAGAGTTGCCAAAAAAAAAAAAAAAACAGAAAGAAAGAAAGAAAGAAATGAAAACAGCCGTTCACCTGAAGCTTCCTGAAAGCTGATGCCAGGGAGGCCACACCCAGAAGTTGGGAGGATGGGGACAAATGTCTCCTAGAAGTGGACCCAGAAGACAGGGTCTCCTACCGGACCTGATGGAGAGCCTAGGCAGCTCGGCCAACAGGATCGAGGGGACAAAGGAAACGCCTTAAGGCTTGTTACGTGTTGTGGGTAAAGGACTGGGTCAGAAGACAGGGAGCTCTGGGCCCTGACCTGCCATTTACTCAATGAGTGACTTGGGCAAATCTCAGCTTCCCCTGAGCCTTAAGTTTCTTTTTTCTTAAACAAAGCATTGGCCGAAATGAACTACAAGGTCCATCCCAGCTGCAAAATGCTATAAATCTATGATCCTTTATCTCTAGTTACTTAAATTACTATAGGAAACACAGTTGAAGCATGTAGGATTCTTGCAAACTCTAGCTTTCACACTTGTCACTAGGAGTCTCGGCCAATGATAAAATAATCAAGGTAAAATCACGGTGCTTAACGCATGGCATGGCCCTAGGCAGAGACAGTAAGAAACTTCGTACAGAAGAAAATCAGAAGAAAGCAAAAAGGATACTGTTTCATCTCTGAGGGTACAAGACTCATTTGTTTCTAACCCACTCCTGAGGAAAGGCAATAAGGAGCAAAGCATCTTAAGACTCTTGCATCTAAATGACAGCAAGACCGAGCAGCCAAAGGGATGTTTCCCTTTCTTTATTCGGAAAGGATTTGTTAGGTGTTCGCTGCGCGTCCTGCATGCTGGCGGGGCACTCAGTATACAAACCTCCAGGCTGACTTCTTTTCTCCTCTTCAACTACCCAGCTCAGATGGCTTCTCTGTGGTCCCCCTCCTGCCTCTCCCACCCCGTCCTGGTGTGCCTGTGGCTGGGACCACTCCGCCAGGGTTTAATCCTATTCGGCCATTGTCTCATTAGCTGTTGCCTGTGTTTCTTTTGTACCAACTACACGATAAGCTCCTTGAACCTTAGCATTGTATTCCTCTCCACCTCCTAGCACATTGCTTTACCCAAAGCTGATCTCAATATTTAATGGTTGATTAAAAAAACCATTTAAAGGTCATTTAGTGAATCTCAAGTGAAAATGGGCCTCATTTGAAATCTTTTTCTTGAAAGATGATTTTCAAAGAATCTGCATATCCCTCAGAAAACTTACTCTAACAATGAGTAACTCACTACTAAGAAATACCTTTACGTGAAATCAAAATAATTCAGACAACAAATATTTATTGAGTACCTACTATATTCCAACCACTAGCTTTTAGGTGACTAGCCCAAAAGACATGTTTTTTTTTTAAAAAAAAAACTCTTCAGAAAAGTAAATAAAACTTGACAAAAGATCCTTTAAAAAAAAAAAAAATGATTCCTACCCTCAAGGAGCTTAAAACTTTTGGTAGTGGGAAAACAGTTATGTAATCATTATAATGCAGTGATATAAAAGTAGGTATAATTTAATTCTTTCTTTTAGTGTAACTAAAAGAGCACCTAATTCTGCCCTAAAAAGACAGGAAAAGCTTCCTGAAAAGAGAGAGCACCTGAGCTGCCCCTAGAAGGATGAGTCAAAATATGCCAAGTAGACGAATGGGAGCAGAGGTGTAAAAATGCAGGGCAATCTAGCCTGTCCTGAGTATTACCTGGAGTTCAGTAGCTAAAGGGCAAAGCATGAGGGACACAGGGCTGGGCAGGTCAGCTAGGAGCCATGAAAGGCTTTTTATGCCGATCAAAAGATTTTCAATTTTATCCTACGGAGAGCAGGAAGCCACTGGCAAATTGTAAGCAGGTTAATGACATCATTGGGCTTGCATGTTAACAAACTGCCAAGGTCTGAAGAATAGACTGGAAGAGAATAATAAAGATTGCAGAGACAGCGGAACCAGTCAGGCGACTTCTGCTGTAATTTCTGCAAGAGATGATGAGAGAACTGGAAAGGTGGCAGCATTTGCTCTGTTTGCCCCACACTCCACATGCCATCAGTTCGCTTTGCAGGATGGTGGGTATATCTTTTTCCACTGGCTGGACTGAACTCCTGGCAGGTTAGGACAGCACCTGATCCCCCTCAGCCCCTGCCTTTAGGTGGTCAGGAAGTGGAATGAACAAACTTAGCAATTGCTTAAATACACGGTGAACGTGGGAGAGAGAAAGAGAATAATTTCTGAGTGTCTGATTAGTGGCACCAACACCACTGAGCAAGAAAAGGAGGGCTTTGGTTCTGGGAATGAAAGAGGGGTGCGTGAGGCCAGCAGTGGGCCTGACGTTGAGTTAGGAGGTGCCTGTAGGGAGGAGGACCTAGAACTCAGGAGAGACATCTGAGTTAGCCTGTATACATTTGCATCATAAGAATTCCCTGGTGGGTTGCAGCCATGGGAATTGCTGAGCTGCCCCAGGAATTGTAGGTAGTGGGAGAAGAAAGGAAGGTCAAGAACAGGGCCCTGGAGAAATCGGTAAGAATATTTTAAGGGGGAGCAGAGGTAGAGAAGGTAAAAGATTACAAAGGGATTGCCAGAGAGGCAGAAAGCTGGCCAGGATAAAACAGTGTCATGGAACCTGAGACATGAAAACTTCAAGGAAGGGAAATCAGTGAACAGGGTTCAACTCTGCAGAGAAGACAAGTAAAAAGGTGCCACGAAAAGGGAGTGATATATGCAACTCATATATGCAAGTTTCAAATGATTCAGACAAACTAAGTAATGATGATACAAACAATAATACTATAAATGATAGAATGTAGATTTGTTTGTCTACAAATGGAGAGTGGGAGATCTACAGAAAGAGAGAGAATGAAGAAATGCGGCTAAATGTTAAAAAGTGGTGGATCAGTGAGGATATTTGGGGGTTCTCTGTGCTATTCTTGCCATTTTTCTGTAAGTTTGAAATAATTGTGTAAGTTTGAAAAAACAGAAAGTTAAAGAAGATGGTACCACAGGATTTAGCACTAAAAGGTCATTGGTGGCCTGAGCAAAGCGGTTTCAGTGAGAATAAGGGCTCTCCCGCAGGATACAGAGGTCAGAATGAGAGCTGGAGAAATGATGACCAGCCTACATTTTAAGATGTCTGGCTGTGGATTAAGAGATGAGGTTTAACCAGAGAATGAGATCAAGTAAGGGATTGTTTCATTTTTTTTTTTTTAATAGAAGAGGTTTAAACACATTTATATGCTGAAAGGATCAGAAACTGGAGATAGAGGACAAGAAAAGAAAGGGTGATATGCTGGAAACAAGGTCCCTGGACCATTTAAGCCTGTGTGTTTTCACTTTAAAAATACTGAGAGTTCAGAGCTCCCACCGCAGGAGCTTCAGCCCAACCCTGGGTTCATGAACCAAGATCCCACGAGCCGCCTGGGGCAGCCAAAAAAAGTAAAATAAATAACAAAGTAAAAAATAAAATTAGACTAGGAAACTAACAGATATGTTAGGAAGAATATAAAAATAAAGATGAATCAATGACCAGAAGGTACAACAATATCACAATAGTAAAAAAAGAAGAAGAGGAAAAAAAAAAAAAGGGTGGGGGGGGAAGGCCCTGGCTGGGGAGGGTGGGGCCTAAGGGTGAGGTTTGGGCAGTGGGTGGGGCAAAATGCTCAGGACCCACAGGGCTGAAAAAGGCCCTGGGGGCTGTGGAGGGTGTGGCTTAGGCTCAAGGAACAGAAGGGGCCCAGGGTGCCCTCCACTCCTGGTCTCAGAGGGCAGGGGACCTCACCTGGGAGCCTAGCAGGCTTCCTGGGCTTGAATGGGCAGGGCAAACGCCCTCCTCTCCTCTCCTGCTCCTCCGTCTGGGAGGGCCCCTCCTGCCTGCCTCTCCTGATCTCCCTGTCCTCCCTCCTATGCCCCCAAGGAGCTATGCAGCCTGGAGAGGGCTTTGGAGGGCAGGGGATCGGCCTGGGAGCTCAGGAGGCTCCCCAGGCCCGAGTGGGCAGGGCAATTGCCCTCTGCTTCTCTCCCGCTCAGCTCCTCCCGGAGGGCCCCTCCCACCTGCCCCTCCTGATCTCCCAGGCCTCCCTCTTATGAACCACTGAACTAACAGAGAACCTTAGACCCCAGGGAATATTCATCATCGGAGTGAGGTCTGACGGAGTTCCTCATCTCAGCACCAAGACTCAGCTCTACCCAATAGCCTACAAACCCCCGTGTTGGAAGCCTCAGGCCAAACAACCAGTAAGACAGGAACACAATCACACTTACTAAAAAAAAAAAAAAAAAATGAGACGGCAAAAAAATATGTCACAGATGAAGGAGCAAGGTAAAAACCTACAAGACCAAATAAATGAAGAGGAAATAGGCAATCTACCTGAAAAAGAATTCAGAGTAATGATAGTAAAGATGATCCAGAATCTCAGAAACAGAATGGAGGCACGGACTGAGAAAATACAAGAAATGTTTAACAAAGATCTTAGAAGAATTAAAGAACAAACAACAGAGATGAACAACATAATAACTGAAATGAAAAATACACTAGAAGGAATCAATAACAGAATAACTGAGGCAGAAGAACAAATAAATGAGCTGGAAGACAAAATGGTGGAAATAACTGCCAAGGAGCAGAATAAAGAAAAAAGAATGAAAAGAGCTGAAGACATTCTCAGAGACCTCTGGGACAACACTAAATGCACCAACATTCAAATTATAGGGGTCCCAGAAGAAGAAGAGAAAAAGAAAGGGTCTGAGAAAATATTTGAAAAGATTATAGTTGAAAACTTCCCTAACATGGGAAAGGAAATAGTCACCCAAGTCTAGGAAGCATAGAGAGTCCCATATAGGATAAACCCTAGGAAAAACACACCAAGACACATATTAATCAAATGAACAAAAATTAAATTCAAAGAAAAAATATTAAAAGCAGCAAGGGAAAACCAAAAAATAACATACAAAGGAATCCCCATAAGGTTATCATCTGATTTTTCAGTGGAAACTCTGCAGGCCAGAAGGGAGTGGCAGGATATACTTAAAGTGATAAAAGAAAAAAACCTACAACCAAAATTACTCTACCAAGCAAGGATCTCATTCAGATTCAATGGAGAAGTCAAAAGCTTTTCAGAGAAGCAAAAGCGAAGAGAATTCAGCACCACAAAAACACCTTTACAACAAATGCTAAAGAAACTGCTCTAAGCAGGAAACACAAGAGAAGAAAAAGACCCACCAAAAAAACCCCAAAACAATTAAGAAAATGTTAATAGGAACATACATATCAATAATAATCTTGAATGTAAATGGATTAAATGCCCCAACCAAAAGACACAGACTGGCTGAATGGATACAAAAACAAGACCATATTATGCTGTCTTCAAGAGACCCACTTCAGACCTAGGGACACATACAGACTGAAAGTGAAGGGATGGAAAAAGATATTCCATGCAAATGGAAATCAAAAGAAAGCTGGAATAGCATTACTCATATCAGATAAAATAGACTTTAACATAAAGACTGTTACAAGAGATAAGGAGGGACACTACATGATCCCTACAGTAATTACTACAGTAATCAAAGGGTCAATCCAAGAATAAGATATAACAATTATAAATGTTTATGCACCCAACATAGGAGCACCTCAAAACATAAGGCAAATACTAACAACCAAGAAAGGAGAAATCGACAATAACACAATAATAGTAGGGGACTTTAACACCCCACTTACACCAATGGACAGATCATCCAAACAGAAAATAAATAAGGAAGCACAAGCTTTAAATGACACAATAGGCCAGATATATCTAATTGATATTTATAGAACATTTCACCCCAAAGTGGCAGAATACACTTTCTTCTCAAGTGCACATGGAACATTCTCCAGGACATCTTGGGTCACAAATCAAGCCTCAGAAAATTTAAGAAAACTGAAATTGTATCAAGCATCTTTTCTGACCACAACAACACTATGAGATTGGAAATCAATTACAGGAAAAAAAACTGTAAAAAACACAAATACATGGAAGCTAAACAGTGTGCTACTAAATAACCAAGAGATCACTGAAGAAATCAAAGAAGAAATTAAAAAATACATAGAAACAAATGACAATGAAAACACGATGACCCAAAACCTATGGGATGCAGCAAAAGCAGTTCTAAGAGGGAAGTTTATAGCAATACAATCTCACCTCAAGAAACAAGAAAATTCTCAAATAAACAATCTAACCCTACACTTAAAACAATAGAGAAAGAAGAACAAAGAAAACCCAAAGTCAGTAGAAGGAAAGAAATCATAAAGATCAGAGCAGAAGTAAATGAAATAGAAACAAAGAAAACAATAGCAAAGATGAATAAAACTAAAAACTGGTTCTTTGAGAAGATAAACAAAATTGATAAACCCTTAGCCAGACTCATCAAGAAAAAAAGGGAGAGGACACAAATCAATAAAATTAGAAATGAAAAAGGAGAAATCACAACTGACACTGCAGAAGTACAAAGGATTATAAGAGACTACTACAAACAACTATATGCCAATAAAATGGACAACCACGAAGAAATGGAAAAATTCTTGGAAGGGTACAATTTTCCAAGACTGAAATAGGAAGAATTAAAAACTATAAACAGACCTATCACAAAATGAGATTGAAACTGTTATTAAAAATCTTCCAGCAAACAAAAGTCCAGGACCAGATGGCTTCACAGGTGAATTCTATCAAACATTTAGAGAAGAGTTAAGACCGATCCTTCTCAAACTCTTCCAAAAAATTGCAGAGGGAGAAACACTCCCAAATTCATTCTACGCAGCCACCATCACCCTAATACCAAAACCAGAAAAAGATATCACAAAAAAAGAAAATTATAGACCAATATCACTGATGAACATAGATGCAAAAATCCTGAACAAAATACTAGCAAACAGAATCCAGCAGCATATTAAAAGGATCATACACCATGATCAAGTGGGATTTATCCAGGGATGCAAGGATTCTTCAATATATGCAAATCAATCAATGTGATACATCGCATTAACAAATTAAGGAATAAAAACCATACGATCATCTCAATAGATGCAGAAAAAGCTCTTGACAAAATTCAATACCCATTTATGATATTAAAAAAAGGTCCAGAAAATGGGCATAGAGGGAACCTACCTTAACATAATAAAGGCCATATATGACAAACCCACAGCAAGCATCATACTCAATGGTGAAAAACTGAAAGCATTTCCACTAAGATCAGGAACAAGGCAAGGATGTCCACTCTCACCACTCTTATTCAACATAGTTTTGGAAGTCCTAGCCATGGCAATCAGAGAAGAAAAATAAATAAAAGGAATACAAATTGGAAAAGAAGAAGTAAAACTGTCACTGTTTACTGATGACATGATACTATACATAGAAAATCCTAAAGATGCCACCAGAAAACTACTAGAACTAATCAATGAATTTGGTAAGGTTGCAGGATACAAAATTAATGCACAGAAGTCTCTGGCGTTCCTATACACCAACAACGAGAAATCAGAAAGAGAAATTAAGGAAACACTCCCATTTACCATTGTAACAAAAAGAATAAAATACCTAGGAATAAACCTGCCTAAGGAGGTGAAAGACTTGTACTCAGAAAACTATAAAACACCAATGGAAGAAATCAAAGACGACATAAACAGGTGGAGAAATATACCATGTTCTTGGATTGCAAGAATCAATATCGTGAAGATGACTATACTACCCAAAGCAATCTATAGATTTAATGCAATCCCTAACAAACTACCAATGGCATTCTTCACAGAATTAGAACAAAAAATTTTACAATTCGTATGGAAACACAAAAGACCCCAAATAGCCAAAGCAATCTTGAGAAAGAAAAATGGAGCTGGAGGAGTCAGGCTCCCTGACTTCAAACTATACCACAAAGCTACAGTAATCAAGACAGTATGGTACTGGCACAAAAACAGAAATATAGATCAACGGAACAGGATAGAAAGCCCAGAGATAAACCCACACACATATGGTCACCTAATTTACGGCAAAGGAGGCAAGAATGTACAATGGAGAAAAGAAAGCCTCTTCAATAAGCAGTGCTGGGAAAACTGGACAGCTACAAGTAAAAGAATGAAATTAGAACACTACCTAACACCATACACAAAAATAAACTACAAATGGAGGAAAACATAGGAAAAACACTCTTACATAAACCACAGCAAGATCTTTTTTTGACCCACCTCCTCGAGTAACGGAAATAAAAACAAAAATAAACAAATAGGACTTAATTAAACTTAAAAGCTTTTGCACAGCAAAGGAAACCATAAACGAGACAAAAAGACAACCCTCAGAATGGGAGAAAATATTTGCAAATGAAACAACAGACAAAGGATTAATCTCCAAAAAATTCAAACAGCTCATGGAGCTCAATATTAAAAAAACAAACAATCCAGTTAAAAATTGGGCAGAAGGGCTTCCCTGGTGGCGCAGTGGTTAAGAATCTGCCTGCCAATGCAGGGGACATGGGTTCAAGCCCTGGTCTGGGAAGATCCCACATGCCGTGGAGCAACTGGGCCCGTGAGCCACAACTACAGAGCCTGTGCGTCTGTAGCCTGTGCTCTGCAACAAGAGAGGCCGTGACAGTGAGCGCCCCGTGCACTGCGATGAAGAGTGGCCCCCACTTGCCTCAACTAGAGAAAGCCCTCACACAGAAACGAAGACCCAACACAGCCAAAAATAAATAAATAAATAAATTGATTTTTAAAAAAATGGGCGGAAGACCTAAATAGACATTTCACCAAGGAAGACATACAGATGGCCAAGAGGCACATGAAAAGATGCTCAACGTCACTAATTATTAGAGAAATGCAAATCAAAACTACAATGACGTGTCACCTCACGCTGGTCAGAATGGCATGCCAGTCAGAATGGCCATTATCAAAAATCTAGAAACAGTAAATGTTGGAAAGGGTGTGGTGAAAAGGGAACCCTTCTGCACTGTTGGTGGGAATATAAATTGATACAACCACTACGGAAAACAGAATGGAGGTTCCTTAAAAAACTAAAAATAGAACTACCAGATGACCCAGCAATCCCACTACTGGGCATATACCCTGAGAAAGCCATAATTCAAAAAGAGTCACGTACCACAATGTTCATTGCAACTCTATTTACAATAGCCAGGACATGGAAGCAACCTAAGTGTCCATCAACAGATGAATGGATAAAGAAGATGTGGCACATATATACAATGAAATATTACTCAGCCATAAAAAGAAACAAAATTGAGTTATTTGTAAGTGAGGTAGAGGGACCTAGAGTCTGTCATACAGAGTGAAGTCAGTCAGAAAGAGAAAAACAAATACCGTATGCTAACACATATATATGGAATCTGAAAAAGAAAATGGTACTGATGAACCTATTTGCAGGGCAGGAATAAAGAGATAGACATAGAGCATGGACTTGATGATGTGGGATGGGAGGGTGAAGCTGGGGCGAAGTGAGAGCAGCATCGACGTACATACACTACCGAATGTAAAATAGTTGGCTGGTGGGAAGCAGCCGCATAGCACAGGGAGATTGGCTCGGTGCTTTGTGACCTCCTAGAGGGGTGGGATAGGGAGGGTGGGAGGGAGGCTCAAGAGGGAGGGGATATGGGGACATGTGCATGCATATGGCTGATTCGCTTTGTTGTACAACAGAAACGAACAGAGTACTGTGAAGTAATTATACTCCAATAAAGATCTATTTAAAAAAAATACTGAGAATTGACGGTCATCCTCATCATTTTCTATTTAAGTGCCGTGCACATGCCTAAGATCCTTACTTCAAGCCAAGCAATCCGTCGTCACTTTACCTGTCCACATAGGTCTTGCCCTGAATCGCTTTGTGCTCTCCTGTGAATCTTCACAGATTTTCCAAATCCCATTTCCACCGTGTGCTCAGAACCAGACACAGTACTGAGCTAAGGGTCAGACCCTTGCTGGCCAGTGCAAGAGGGTATACACTCCCACCAGCAGAAGATCCTTCCCGGGAAAGGAGCATGCTGTCAGTGGGAAAGAAGAAAGTTCCCCAAATACATGAGTCTTCAAAAGGATGAAACAGGATGTTTCCTTTCTTGCCTCTAAATAAAATAACTCTTGCAAAAGAAATGATAGCACGAAAGATATGCAGCGTCTTTGACTTATTTATGTCAACATCCTTGTGACCACATCCTAAGTGATCTTCCCACCTTTCCAAAGAGCTATTCATTTGGTTTTCCTTCAGCACTATCAACAGAGCTATGCCGCTTTTATTCACCCGAGCATAGAGTCCTTCTATACTAGCACTGAAAATTAGAGCTACTGTGCTCTCTAAATTTTATTAATATTATCGAATGGAATGTATAACCCAGACTCAAAGAATGTGTGTTTTGTTGTTAGTACACACAAAAGAAACTTCAGAGCTAATCTTGGAGCCCAGGCACAACCCTCAGGACTCCAGGGTCGATCAGGGTGACTAAGAGCAAGAACGGCTTTTGTTTTAAAGCAGATTAACATTTTGGCTGACATCAAAGCGTGCATTCTCCCTTCTGCTTAGGTCATGTAAACGGAAAAAGTCGTGAAAGAGAAATAGCCAGATGCTGCCTGTCTCAGGGTTGGGGGCAGACTTCCCTTGGACGGCACAGTATGAAGGAGCATTAATAACTGAGCCCAGATCTTACTGAGAAATTACCATCCCAGCATTAGGCATCAGGAGCCCCCGGTGCTAACGCTGCAGCCAAAGGACTCTGCTTTGTGTGTGCTGGGAAAACCTACTGCCATTAAGCAGTTATTCTGAGTGCTTGGTCCGGTCTGATTGTGAGTGTTGGTAACAAAAGAACCCCAGTGAGAGGGGGATGAAATACAGGATTTCGGTGCTGACGGAGATTAAATAGCCTGAGAATGGCTTTGTATATTAACTTCAGGGAACTAGGGTCTTGCCACCTAAAGAGTGACACCTGATGCCTCAACTGTAGGTAATAAATCTTTAGTAAACCTCAGATCTCAAGTAGGCTGCTCGGAAGGTGAGAGATATCACATCAAGCCCATAAACGTCTTTCTTTCTGGAGACTGAAATGCCATCTCTGGCCACTTACATTTATGTGAACAGTGGATTTAACACTCGAGGCAAATGAAGTTTCTCATGAAATGATGAGTCCTTGGCCTTGTTGACAAAGCACCCTGTGAAGAGCACTACTGTCATCTGAATTGTCAGCTGCAAAGATATAAGAGGATTAAGACCAAGTGGTAACCCAAGATTTTGGGTCTGGTAGCCCAGGAAAAAACATTCTTGATAGGGTTTTTTGGTGGAAATGAGAGAGACAGAGCTGGACAAGTACAGTCATATGGCAGCAGAAAAAGAGTTCCTGGTCACTTATTTTTCTAGCAATTAAAAGGCTGAACAAGCGTGGTTGGACTTAGAGATTATCATACTAAGTGAAATAAGTCAGAAAGAGAAAGACAGACACCACATGATATCACTTATATGTGGAATCTAAAATATAACACAAGTGAACTTATGCACGAAAGAGAAACAGACTCAAAGACATAGAGAACAGACTTGTGGTTGCCAACGGGAAGGAGAAGTGGGGGAGGGATGAACTGGGAGTTTGGTATTAGCAGATGCAAACCATTATATATAGGATGGATAAATAACAAGGTCCTACTGTATAGCACAGGGAGCTATATTCAATATCCTGTGATAAACCATAACGGAAAAGAATATACAAAAAGAATGTATATATGTGTTAAACTGAGTCACTTGTCTTTACAACAGAAATTAACACAACATTGTAAATCAACTATCCTTCAATTTAAAAGAAGGCTGAACAAATATTGAAAAGAATGACATTATCAGCATTAATAAATATCTCTAGGTCATAGCAAAGAGGGATCTTTTTTGACCTTCAAAACAGTGATGACAGCCATGAAAAGAGCTGCTGTGTTTCATGAACACACCTACAAGAGTGTAAATAACAATGTTCTTCTGGATCCACTACAAGGAAGGATGCTCTTGGGCTGTCTGTTGGCAGAGCCTCCTTGCCCACATTTCCCCCATGCAGCTCAATATATTGCATGAAAAGAAGGACCCTTCTTCATTGAAATACAGACAGAAAAGGAAGTATTTTCTTTTCTGGAGCACCGCAGGTAAAAACTTAAAGTTTAGAGGAGCTACTAAGAACCTGGCCAATCCTCCAAAAAGTTCAAATTCTAAGGAGAACTTACTCTACATTTTGAATTATAAGTCATTCTTACTTGAAAATCTGATATAAGAAGTCATATTGTGTATTACTGTTTTAAATTGAATAATCTCAACCTTATCATTACAATAAGATTTCATGAGAAGTAGAATACCAGTAAATATTATACAGGAGCAGGATGAGCCTTAGCAATTATATCAGAAAAGTGAAATAAAAGTTGAACTTATCCTTAAAACAATTTGAGCAAAAACATGATTTGTTCAAGTTTTTTTTCTCAAATGATCTGGGTAACTTGCATTTTTCGATTAACGTTGCATAGATACAGGCCACAGAGGCTCTTTATACGTGTGTTCAGCAAGGAAGAATTATGTTGCAGTTATATAACACACTGAGGCATATGGTCCTCGGACTGTTTTCAGTAAGCATTTAATCATTCTTTCCAAAGGCCTCTTTTTTTTTTTTTTTTTTTCCAAAGGCCTCTTAACTCAGCTAGTTTTTCACAAAGTAACGAGCGCTTTATTCCTCGGGAAATACGTCTAAATGTCTTAGCACAATATAGTTACATAGTGCATCCATTATACCAGGAGTACATTTTGTTGTTACAAGACTTTGGAAAGCATAAAGACTGCTCTGAAATTGAAATATTTCCCCCAGATGTTTGATTGCCTAAGTACAGGCTATATTAAGGAACAGAAGCAAAACAACCCTTGTGGTTTCACAGATGTCCTATCACCGCACAGACTCTTTTATAATCCTCTGAATAAGATCTAATTTGTTTCATCTGGTGAAGAGATCGTTTCTAGCTTCTGACCTATGTGAGTAAGAAGATCTGATAATCTGAACTGTATTTCATATTAAACTTGTACTTGGTGGGCAAAGCAAATTGTTGATGTTCTTTCTGGATAATGTTTTTAAAAATATTCATCTTAGTTAAGATAAACTTGCATATTTTGATGTTGATTCGCACTTCCTTTGTATGCAGCTCTTTAGAGGTAAAGCTGCTTTTTTCCCCCATTTGGTAATACTTCATTTTACAACATTTTAAGTCAAAGACTTGCCCTTAATATAATGCCCATTCTAAGCTATTTCTTTCTAGAAAATTCATAATCTGAAACTGCCAGGAGGAACCACTCAGCTAATCACCCTCTCATTGCCCGAAATGAGGAAAGGACCCTCTGTTCTCCTTCTTTAGCGCTTTTCAATTCTGTGGTCACCTTCCTAGAAGTCTTAACTCCCAGTTTGAGAAACACTAAGATTGGTGAAGAGTGTCAATCTTTTAACTTTATATTAACTAAAAATATCTTTTTAGGATTACCAGGAACACTGGTCTCAATTTGAAAATGCAAAATCAAGCAATGGACCCAGAGGTCAATCTTCAGAAACAACCAATGGCCAGCAACCTTCCAGAAGACCAGCCACGCACAAGATTCAAAAACAGCATAAACACCGGCATGGCCCAAAGTCTTTGGTGACTGAAGAGCTGGTTGTCAGTCAAGGAAACCAGAATAACGCTTCCAGACAGCAGCAAGCCCCAAATAAGCCTATACATACTGCAGTGAAACAGGAAACAGTCGTGATTATGAATGCCCCGAGCAATGATTTACAATACTCAGGTATACCGAGAAGCCAGGAACCCAAAGTAACCTCCAATAAATTTGCTCCACCACACCAGGCTTCTGACAAGGTATTATATAAAAATTCTACCAGGTGTCACTCAATGATGAATGTTAATACAGAAAGAGGACGCAAAGACCAAGAAGAGAAAAGATTTTCAAATCAGCAGCTACACATTGACACTCTTTCCAATATGGACTTGAACTATCTTCATGAACTGAATAAGAAACATGCATCCCTTAGCCAGAAAGGCTCTCAGTCTGTTTCTAACATAAATGATAATGGATCAACTGAAAATAAGAAGCAACCCAAACGGACTTATACAGAAACAAAGTATAAGAACTTAGAAATATTATGGTAAGAATTTCCTGTTCTCAAGTGGTTTTCTAGAGTAATGAGAAGCTGCTAGAGAAAGACAGGACGGGGAGGACGGGGTGGAGGGGCGGGGGCCGTTCATGGTGATGGTCAGGCAAGAGGAAAAATTCTCCTAACGACGTTCTTGCCTTTGATTTCTGCAGAAAATAGTCCACTTTTGATGTATTTCTTCTTCCCTGTCTCCTCTACTTTTTCCACTGTCGTTAAACCAGAGGTTGGAGGGAGAAGGGCAGAGGGACCCAGTCAAAAAAGATGAGTATATTTTGACGGTCGCAAGTAATGTTCAGAGGGAACAAATTCTCTCCAACTCTGTAATGGTCTATCCTAAGAAAATAATCTAAAATACAGGAAAAAAAACACTTGGGTATAAAAATATCATTTACAACCATATGATATTACTTATATGAGAAATCTAAAATATGGCACAAATGACCCTATCTACAAAACAGAAACAGAATCACGGACATAGAGAACAGACTTGTGGTTACCAAGGGGGAGGATGGGGAGGGAGAGGGATGGACCGGGAATTCGGGCTTGGTAGATGCAAACTATTACACTTAGGATGGATAAACAACGGGTCCTACTGTATAGCACAGGGAACTGTATTCAGTATCCTGTGATAAACCACATGGAAAAGAATACAAAAAAAGAATGTCTATATGTGGATAACTGAGTCACTTTGCTGTACAGCAGAGATTGTCACAGCACTGTACGTCAGCTACACTTCAATAAAAAAATATATACATATCATTTACAGAAATGACAACAATAATTGAATAAGGAAATGTTTAGATTAATTATAATATTTAATATCATGTAACCATTAAAAACCATGTTTATGAGGAAATTCTTCTATAAAGAGAAAATAGTACAGTGCAAAAATTACACCTAAGGAGTATGAGCTCTATCTACTCTGTCAAAATGTGCAGAGAAGACGAAAAATGCACCAAAATGTCAATAGTGGTTATTTCTGGCAAGAGAGATTGGGATTATTTTTAATTTCTTCTTTATATTTTCTGAGTTGTCCAAGTTCCCTACAGTGTAGATGCATTACTTCTATAATTAGAAGAAAGAAAAGCTATTTTTAAAATCGGGGTATTTCTTGATATCATTCAGTCAAATGTGTTTATTACATACCTGATATGGCTGAATATAGGACTAAAATGCTATAAAAGATACAAAAGTAGTATGATGCATGGGAACCTTCGAGGAGCTTATTTTCAAAGTAGGGAGACAGTTTGACACACGTGAATTAATCAGAAGACATTTAAGTGCTCCACTTGGAGGTATGGAATGTACAATTAATAAGATTCAGAATTCGCTTCCTAGGAGAGATAGTGATAGATAGATAGCAGGCATTCTCATCTTTTTTTCCTGACTTTAGAGGGAGTGAGTCTAACATTTTTGCCATTAAAAATATTTAATTTTTAGTAGTTAGGGAGGTAAATAGGAAATGACCTCCTATTCCTATTTTTTTCCTGCAAAGAACTTCGATCATAAATAGATATTTAATATTATCAAATTCTCTGCATCAATTGAAAAATTTTCTCCTTGAATCCTTTATGTGGCTAAATGTGTTAACAGATTTTCTGACATTCCATCATCCTTTTATTCCTAGGACTAACCCAACTTGTCACACTATTTTAATATATTGCTTGATTTGATTTGTTAACACTGTTTAGGATTTAACATTCACATGCAGGAAGTGAGACTGGCTTAAAATTCTCCAATCTGCCATTGGCCCCCGCCTGGATGTGTTATCAAGATTATACCAGCCTTAAAATAATTCCCCCATTTTATATCCTCTGGGAGACTTCATGTACAACTGGAACTGCTTCTTGAAGATTTCATAGAATTTTCCAGTAAAACTATTTAGTTCTCATGTGTTTTTTTGTTTGGCTTTTCTTCTGTTGTTATTTGTGGGCAGATATTAAACTTTAAACTACTTACTTTTGTGATACTCATATATTTGTATTAATTTCTACTATGTTACTTTGTCCTAGCCACCCTACTTTTTCCAATACATATTGTCTTTATTTTTTTAATACTGTCTGTTGAACTGATAGAACTTTCTGCTACTTCTTCCCTCTACTGATTTGGAAATGCATATTCTCTTTCTATTCTCTTTTTTTTTTTAAACTTACATTATTAACTAGTCTAGTGTTAAAATTTCTATTCTCCTGCAGACATATTCAAATCATTGGATTGTTGTAATCCAATCACCCTTTGTGTCATACATATTATTTTTATCCAGCATCTTATAGCTTCTAAAACTAATCATTGTTTTATTATTGTTGTATAGAGTCAGTGCTGTTTTAGATTTAACCAGTTGTTTATTATTGTCTTTGCCTCCCATTCTTTTTTCCATTTTACTCTTTCTTCCTGAAGTAGATCCTTTAGAAGTTCTTTCAGCAAGTACATTTCACTGGTAAATTTACCGGAAATTCCTTTACTTTCCTATCTTAAATTATGTTTAACTTGATAAAGAATTAACCTCTTTGAAAACATTGTTTTTCTATTTCCTGGCTTCTCTATTTCTTCGAAAAGTCTTTTATCAATGTAATTATCATTCTTTTTGTCTTTGTCTTTTTTTCTCTTCTTGGTTTTGAGGTCTCTGTTTTTGGTGTTCTGAAGCTTTGCTGTGATGTATCTAGGTTTGAAATTTGTAATCCTGCTTGTGATTTTTCTGGGGTTCCTATATCTGAGTGTTCATTTCTTTCATAAATTCTGGAAAATTATCACCCATTTTTCCTTTGAATATTATGTCTCCCAAATTTGCTCTCATTTTCCTTCAGAAACACCAAGTAGATGTATATTTGATTCTCTTATTCTAGACTGTGTCTTTTTAACTGTTTCTTATTTCCATCTCTTATCCCTCTATGCCTCTTTCTGAGAAATTTCCTCTAAGTTTCTAAGTCTCTTCAGCCCCAATATGCTCTTTGGTGTATCCACTGAGTTGTAAATTTCAGTAATGGTGTTTTTCATGTCTAGGAGTTCTACATGGTTCTGATTAAAACCTTCCTGTTATTTTTTCAGAATATATTTCTCGGGGTTTTGATTTCTTCTTTCATGTCTTTAATCATTATAAACATGCTTCCTTATGAATGCTGTCTAATATTCAATTACCTTAAGTTCTTAGAAATCTGCTACTGCTTTGTGTGTGTATCTGCTCATTCTCATACTTGGTAGGTTATTTACTCACATGTTCTAGGATTTTGGATTGTGAACTTATGTTTATCCATCTTCTCTGTAGACACCTAGGCAGGCTTGGGTGGGAATGTATCCTTCCAGAGAACTTGCTTCTGACAGATACTACAGAGGTATCCTTTCTCTAAGATCACTTTATGTTAATTTCTTGGTGTTGGATTTCCATGATTATGTGGGGAAGGTAAATTTGAACCCCAAATATTGTCCCGTAGATATTCACAGGGAATTTTTTTCCCAGCTCAGAGCCTACATTAAGACAGATAGTCTTGCTTTGTTGTTTCCCAAGGCTGGTGAATGAGTTTTTCACTAATTTGCCTTTTTATTGAGGGTGTAGCGCTTCAAGGGTTACATACAGCCTTCACGCAGGCATCTCAGTTCTGATTCTCTGCCCGACACAGAGCCAAGATCTCACATATCCCATACCAGTGTTGAATGGTGAAACTCAAGCACTTAGGTCCAAACTCCCTCAAAGAAAGCCATAGCTTCATCTTATCTAAATCTGCTTTAGTTTTAGTTTCTGTTTAGTTTGTGGTCTCTGAAGATTCCCTGTCTCTCTTACAAATCCAACTATCTAATTAAAAGGGCATTTGTTTAATTTAATCCACCCTGTCCAGGTATTTTGTGGTGGGAATGCCTTTGATTTTTCAGAATGATGTTTTTTCTATTCTGAATGCACTAAATGAAAGTTCTAAGTAAGAGCTAGACTATCGTAAAGAAAAAATAGAGGATATTAAGAAATTAATGTATTTATGAAAAGATTAAGCTAAAGAACATTAATTTGATTGGGGGAGTGATAAATACATCAAATGAATGGTTCATAAAGACTTCTATGCTAAAAGTCTTATGTATCTAGGTTTCATTAACAGATTTGTGCTTTTTTTTTTCCTTTAAGGAAGTTCCATTCTTCCTCTGAGAGCCAACCTGCTAGTGCCTCTCCAGACTCACGGCTCACCCAGACAATGGAGCAGCATCAGCAAGCGCTAATGCATCTGACTGAGGTGCATCCCCACGAAGGGGCCTTACCCGGCGTCACGCTTCCACCCATACCGTCAAGGGTGGAAAGTGAATCCCAACTCAGTTCAGAGAGAAGCCAAAGAAACCAAGTGAAAATTAGCCGTAGCAATTCTGAAGGCTATCTGTTTCAACTGGAAAAGGGGAAGAAGCATAGGAAAAGAAGCAGCATTAAGGTAATAAAAGCATCTTACTTACTTAACCTTTTATTTTGATAATACACAGGGACCTTGATTTTCATTCTCCTTATCACAGGCCTGGAATAGGGGTGCTGCTGCCCCTCCTTCTTCCTCTAGTCCCCACCCCTTCTCAGCCTTCATCTCACCTCAGCTCCTGCAGTAAAACACCCAGGACAGCCAATGACTGGGCTTTCTTCTGAAATGTTTGCTTTACTGAGTTCTGTGTTTACCTAAGATTCACCATGACTAGCACCTTTGTGCACTTAGGTCTTTCCCATCAGGTCTGCTTTGTTAAATAAGGGAAATGGGGGTGGGAGGCAAAGAGGAAGGTTTCCAGGAAGAAATGAAGGAGAGTTGAAGGAGTCTTTTTATGTCCTTTGTGTTTCTCTACTGTTACAAACAATAAAAACCCCTCAGGAAAGATCACTTGTTTCTAGTGTCAAATAGTAAGGAAAAGGCTGGAAAATGCATTCTGCTTTACTGGGCAACAGGGAAGTAGTTGCCCAGTTTACTGGCTGGAAGCAATAGTCCTGTGGTGGATTGGCCCCGCCAGGAACAGACTCTGAAATGGAGATTTGTGAGCAAGAGAGTTACCGGGGAACCACCCCTGTCGGGGAGGGAGAGGGCAGGGCCGGGTGAGGGAGAAGGGGTGGCTTTGAGGCTGGTGCAAAGGACGCCTCAGCCAAGCCTATGAGGGTTCTGAAGTTGGGATGGCCCTTCAGAGGCAAGGAACCCAGATGTTCCCCCACATGCATCAGCCATTGGCTATTGACTGTCTCTGGGGGAGGGTTGTAACTTTGGGCACAGCCGCTCCATCTGGCTGAGGTCAGTTCTTAGGGAGGGACTCGACTGTGAGCCATAGCAGACAACACTCCCAGCAGCCGGGGAACCAGTGGACACCCGTGGGGCGTCCACTATAAGGCAGATTTAGGGAGCCATCCTTAGTTCAACTCAACATATATGTGTTGAATTCCTACCAGGAAATGTGTCAGGTGCTGGGACGTATAGCAAACAAGCCACGCCCTTTCCCCAGCAGTATCATGTTGAAATAAAAGAGAGAGAGATGCACAGTGAACACAGAGGAGCACAGAGCGGGACACATCCCCACCTGCAAGTCAAGCAGAGTTTCAGGAGGTGATCGTGAGGCATCTTAGAGGATGATTGAGAGTTAGCAAAAGAAGGAAGACTTAAAGTATTTTAGGCAGGGGGACCAGTGTAAGTGAATGTTCTGAAGCTTGAGAGAACACAAAGCATGCTGGGAACTGATGCATTTTAGGTCTGCTGTCACTCAAACGGGGAGGTGCTGAGTGTTGAGAGGTGACAGTGGAGAAGTAGGTCGGGCACTGGGTCTTCGAGGATCTTGCTCGTCATTGGAAGAAGGAGGGCTCTCATCCCTCAGCTGGTGTAGGGGCGGGGGGTTGGCGGGGGACATGGAAGAATTTTAACCACATAAGTTAGATTAATGTTTTAGAAAGACTGCTCTGGCTGTGGTGTGCAGGGCAGGTGCAGGGCACTCCAGGAATAGGGGATCGTGAAGTCAGTGGACACCCACATGCGAGCCTCAGAAAAAAAGGAAAGGGTGGCCTTGAAGAGAAGAAGGGAAAGCTGGACTAGAATGACAGTGGGTCCTATTGCAGAGAAGAAAAGGAGGACCAGCTTGGTGTGTCCTCCTGAGACAGAACCTCAGAGGTTGATGCACATGAAACGCCCCAGCCCACTGCCGCCACCTGCGAGCCTAGGCCTTCAGCTCACTCACAGCCCCGGGGTCCTTCCCTCCGCCCCTTCCCACACGCTGACCTGAGGGCTTCTTGAGCTCCTCACGTGACCCTCCCTCACATCCTCCGTCCTGCCGGGGTACCTAATTCTTGCCCAGGCTGTGGAAACCACTACTGGTTGTTTAGAGCTGGGATGATCCCCAGTTTCACAGTAAATAAGAAGAAATGTGCTCCTGGCTTCATAAGTAACTTATTTTTCCACCAAAACATTATTACTTGACAGTTAACTGTACCTAATCTGAGGTATGATTAGTACTATTTTCAAGTACTTCATAAATAGAATAGGGTTTGTAGACTGGACTAGGAAGCCAGACACTGTGCGTATTATTATTTCTATAGGGAAATGTATTCGGAGCTCAGGAGCCAACACATTCTCAAGGTGAGGGCATGCTGTCACTCTGGAATTTACGAGTTACCAGGGCCTAAAAAAGAGCTCAAACTCACTACCTTGGAAGAGAACCTTCTGGGTTAGGGTTCTTGCCAACTGTGGATTATTGTTGACAATGCAAGCTTTTAACAATTCCTAATGAGCAGGGTTTAGTGGAAGTCACGCACTCAGCCATTTCTAAGTTCTCATCACCTAATCTCTCTGTGACTCGGACAAGTTATTAATTCACCTGAGCCCCTATTTCCTCATACGCACAATCAGAATTGTTCTTTTTGTAGATTTGGTTTGACAGTTAAGTGAAATAATGTATTAAAACCTTAGCTTAGGGCTTGCCTGGTGGCACAGTGGTTAAGAATCCACCTGCCAATGCAGGGGACACGGGTTCGAGCCCTGGTCCGGGAAGATCCCACATGCTGCGGAGCAACTAAGCCCGTGCGCCACAACTACTGAGCCCACTGCCACAACTACTGAAGGCTGCACACCTAGAGCCTGTGCTCCACAACAAGAGAAGCCACCGCAATGAGAATCCCGCACACCGCAACGAAGAGTAGCCCCCTGCTTGCCGCGCACAGCAATGAAGACCCAACGCAGCCAAAAATAAATAAATGAATAAATTTAAAAAAAAACAAACCTTAGCTTAGTGCCTAGCAAAGAATAGACATCAACTAAATGTTAGTTTCCTTTCCCTTCCTTCTCCTTTTGGTGGTTTGAATCTGTGTTTTACCGAGGGAAGGCAGAGGACAGTACCCAGTGATGGTGTGTATCATGACACATCTAAGATCGGGGAGGGAAGGGAAGAGGAAGAAAGAGAACTTCCACTTCCCACTTCCCAAGCCCTCTTTCCAACTTGGGAAATCCCTGCCTTCCTGCTTTCTCTCAGAGATGTTGCAATCCACACGTATCCATTTTCTCCATCCAAGACTTTCAGCCTACATCCGACAAAGACACAGAAGCACTCTTTGTCCGGGAAGCCATTCCAGAAGCTAAAATGATTTAGAACCGAGCTATTTGTATATGACAGCAGGTAGCCGGGGCCCCAGACAGAGGGACTCATTCCCCAGGTCATGCCCATTTCCTAGTCAAAGCAAATCTCATGGTTGCCAAGGGAATCGACTCGAATCACATTAAAAATCTGAGGATTTGTCAAGATAATAGGCCCAAGCACCGTTCCTCTTCTCCTGGCAGTTCTGTTGTGACCAGTTTACGACATTCAGCATTGTCCACGCCACTGAATGCAGACATCAGGCAGTGAGAGAGTAAACACAGCACAAGTGATGACAAACAGTAATAAAAATATCTACCGCAACCGGCCACAAAGTAACTGCTTAAGGAGTTCTCTGACAGCTGTGTCGAGCTGAGCTGCAGTAATTAACCCGTGTGTTTGTTGTCACAGACAATCCGGGTGTTGCTGCTTGACTGCTTCTAAGACGAGGTTTATTTGGATTAAGTTTAGCAACCGCAGAGCAAATTTCCTTCACTTGCTGTTCCGCAGTATTTGAGGCATTGTTTTCCGTCCCGTCTCTGAGTAACTTTCTCACCCTTACACATCTGAGGAATGTTCTGGAGGAAAGCCCCGCAGTGTCCCCCACAGCAGGGCACGACCTCTCAGAGTTGAAACAAGTCCTCCCGGGACAGTCAATGTCATTTCCAAGTCAGGCACCTTTTGCCTCCCGTTTACAATAAAAGTCACTCTTCCGGCTTGAGAAGACCTGTGATTGATGGCCGGCAGAAACCTTCCACCAGGAGATCCTATGCCAGACTCTGCCAAAGCCACGACCAGTGGACACCAATTCCAAGGGGTAGATCTGGTCTGGTCAGCCGTCAGCTAGAGCCAGGGTTGGCTGATGTCACCCTGTGTGCATCTCATGCAAAGAGTAACAGCAAACCCCGCCGGGGATGTTTTGAAAACATGCTTTTATTTTCCCCGTGTTTGGAGACCTAATGAGACTATTATTGTTGATTTAATTTTTAAAAATGGGGGGTGGCATGGTGTTATTGTGACCTTTTGGTCTTGTAACAGCCAAAGAGAGGTAAATCAAACTAAATTCTAGGGATTATTTGACTATGAAAGCCTTTTGAATAGACAGAAAGTAGCTTAGTGGTTGCCTAGGGCTGGAGGTGGGGGGAGGGAAGGGACTGCTAATGGGTACGGGGTTTCTTTTTAGGTCAATGAAAATGTTCTAAAATTGGATTCTGGTGACTTTCGCACAACTTGATGACTATACTAAAAACCACTGAACTGTACAACTTCAAATGGGTGAGTTTGGTGGTGTGTGAATTTTATCTCAATAAAGCTGTGAAAAAGAATTTTGATGGAAAGAGATCAAACAAAATTACAGCCCTGAGAACCAATCAAGATTACTTGAAGCTAACAAGTAAATCCAGGATTTTTCATTGCCAGTCACCCAGAACAAACTCTGTTAGGAGCCATCGCTCTCCCTTGAGAAACATCTCTTCACTGGAAGCAGCTCAGCCTGTCAAGGAGTCAGTGGCATTTGGAGATGACCCCTTCGGGCCACACTCTTTCCTTCGTGTCAGTCTGCGGTGCTAGACCCTCGGCTCTGTTTTTCTGTGACAGCCACGATGTTTATTCGAGGTGATAGTAAGAACTTCAGCGGGGATGCAATAAGCAATTATTCATGCTTTACATTACATCTTTTGTCAGTTGGTGGAATGATTAAAGCTAAGCTGCTTCAGACTAAGGATGCGATTTCTGGGCACTGATCATTTCTGTCTCATCAGTTTTGGACAAACTGGATTTATGACTTGGATGTGAGTGGGGTTCTCTCCTTTTCCATTACTGGTTTACTTTGGCAAATGGTAACTTAGTGATTTCAAAACAATGGCGGAGATGGCATATGCCAGATAAAGAACAAATTTGCAATCGCAAAGTATAGGATATCTGAGTTCATTCACCTATTAAAAATTAGCAGAGGTTTTAAAATGTGATAATACCCAGTGTCATCGAGGTTTGGACAAAAAGAGCATTCTTCTACCTTGTTAACAGAAGTGTTCATGAATGGCCCTGAATATGTTCATGATTCTGTCTCAATAATCTCACTTCTCTTAATTTATCTCAAAGAAATAATCAGAGTAGCCCACAAACAATGCTCATCCCTAGGACATCTTAAATGTTCAACATTTAGAAGAATCGCTAAATAATTCAACTATAACTAGACAATAGAATGTTATACATAAAAATCACATTTTCAGAAAACATGTAGTGACAGGGAAATACAGTGTAATGGTAACCTTCTCAGCAAAAAAAAATAACAAAATAATTTGTAGCATAGGGACAATTTTATAAAAGTATGAACGGATACATCTAAAGGGCAGGAAGCAGCTGTAGTGGTTTTGCTGGGTGATGAGTCTATTCTCTTAAAGGAGATTTATGATTTTGAAATGCCTTCAATGAACAATATTTCTTCTATATACTTCTTCTATATATTATATTCTTCTGTATACTATATTTTAATTATTTTAGTCCAAAGACTTAAGAAAGGATCTTCTTTGAACTTTTAGAATTAGATGCACTGAAAGAGTTTTGACTACAAATATTTAACATACTAATCAGGCAAATTCTGTTTACAGAACTTTTAATCCTTGCAGTGTAGAAGTGCTGCCTAAATGACACATGATTTTGGCCCTGTGAAGCGCTATGTACTATAAAATTTTGTAGGACCTTAGAAATACTGCCTTCAGCTACAAGTCACAGAACTACTCTTTACAGCAATTTCAAAAATAAGGGTTCATTCTTCTTACATACAGTTAATCCACAAGTAGGTAGTTGCTAGCACCGGTGGTTCTATAGCTCAAAACATCAGAACCAGTATTTGTTCAATTCTCTGGTTCTTTTTTTCTTTCCTGGCTACAAGATTGCTGCTGTATCTCCAGAAATCACATCCACAATCAAGGCAAGATAAAGGGAAAGGGGGAGGGGCTGTGCCAATCCAATTAAAGGTTTTCCAAGATGCACCCTCTGTCTATGCCAGCAAACCTTCATTCATATCTCATGGGCCAGAGTTCAGTGCTGGGGTCTGGAGGAAAGAGCTTTTGGCTCTGAGCCTGGGAAATGGCAATGGAGAAGCTAAGTGGTCTGACCTCCAGGTAGTCGGTCAATAGGCACTGTGAGCAGTAACAGTTGATATAAGTGTCTACATAAGTTCATTGTTAAGATTTGAGAATTATATGCAGTAACTCTCTATATGATGAAATGTTCTGTTTTTAAAGTCTCTGCACTATTTCTGCCAAATTCTCTCTTAGGAAAGGGCACGTTAGATATATTGTATATTTTAGGACTTAATAATTAACAGGAACTTTCCAAATTTAGAAAAATACCATGCCTTGCCATTAGCATATAGACAGGTGGCACCATACACGGTTAGTTCAGAACTGCTGCCCCTGCGGTATGGCAATTTATCCTAAGCACCAATTTTGAGGTACCCTAAGATCATTGCCATCACCCAAACCATCTCTTTGGTATCGTCCTTCCTGCCCTTCCCAAGGAAGACAACTCAATGAACTCACAAATGCAAAGAAAAGAGGCCTTTGTTTCCCCACAAGGGTATCTGCTGCAAGTAGCAAGTCAGATTTCATGTCAAAAGTGGGAGTTTGGGGAATATCTTAACCTATCCTACAGTCAGGAGCGCGTTAGTATTTTTCCTGCCTGTTACTGTGCTCGACCGACATAATTTAATAATTAAATAGCCTCGGTCTGTTACTCTGTCCCTTTATTTTATTTTATTTTTTTTGTTTGTTTGTTTCTGCGGTACACGGGCCTCTCACGGTCGTGGCCTCTCCCGTCGCGGAGCGCAGGCTCAGCGGCCATGGCCCACGGGCCCAGCCGCTCCGCGGCATGCGGGATCCTCCCGGACCGGGGAACGAACCCGCGTTCCCTGAATCGGCAGGCGGACCCTCAACCACTGCGCCACCAGGGAAGCCCATACTCTGTCCATTTAAATATGCAACAATAATAAGCATTGTCGTATAAAATTTTTTGTACCTTTCAAAATATCCAAAATCACACTGAATAAAATGAGTTTCTCAGTGGGTCTTGCTTAGACTCTGAACCCTTAAATGTTTCCTTTCTTTTGAACATTATGACATTAGACAGGGTGCTCTCTCTTCGAGGCAGTGTGCTTACCTGATTCGTTTAGATCGCCTCTTCCAGGGAAATCTGTTGGTTCAGTGAACGGTACAAAACTAGACATACTACTCATAGCAACAGCAGCAAATTAGTAATGTATCCGTTACGTTAAATTAGTAACGTATCCGTTACGTTAAATTAGTAATGTATCCGTTACGTTAAATTAATAACGTATCCGTTACGTTAAATTAGTAATGTATCCGTTACGTTAAAAATGTTAATAACAAAGCAGCACTTCGCTCACTTGAAATTTTTTATTTATAATTTTCAGAATTTCAATGTTTTTTATTGCAGAAGTAGAAAAGTCCAAACATGTTAGCTCACCAGCTACAAATTACCAAGGAAACTGTTATCAGTGACGACCATTAAAATGGAAAAATTGTCGGGAAACACACCCACTCTCCCACGGTCCACACAGGCTGCCATTCTTCATTTTGCTTCTTCCCTTTCTTATGTGGCCATGACAACTCGAGGGTGGGGGACATACAAGTCTTTAAAAGAAACTGTCTCTTTGATTGTATTTTTAGAGTTCCAAGCTGAAAGGTTATCAGAACAGAGACATGAAGCTTGGAGGCCTCGGACCTGACCTTGAGTCCATCAGAGACAAAGTGAGTGTGATGTACATATAGCAATTCCAGGGTTGGATTTGCCATTTGTCTTCCAGCAAAACTGTATAAAGATACCCCCAGAACCGAGGGGTAGGGTAAGCTGTGACAAAGCGAGAGAGAGGCATGGACATATATACACTACCAAACGTAAGGTAGATAGCTAGTGGGGAGCAGCCGCATAGCACAGGGAGATCAGCTCGGCGCTTTGTGACCGCCTGGAGGGGTGAGATAGGGAGGGTGGGAGGGAGGGAGACGCAAGAGGGAAGAGATATGGGAACATATGTATAACTGATTCACTTTGTTATAAAGCAGAAACTAACACACCATTGTAAAGCAATTATACTCCAATAAAGATGTAAAAAATAAATAAATAAATAAAAACAAAGGTATGGACCTGAAAAAAAAAAAAAAAAAAAAGATACCCCCAGAACCAAGTCCTAATTCAAATGTCTCCCTCTGAATAGAGACCCTTCTGAAGCAGCATTGGTAATAAGCCCCGGGCACTACTTCTACCATAAAATAAAATTACTCAGCCAATGTTGTTTTATGTATCCACCTTTTAGTTAGTTTTGAAGGCCCAAACAGAAAAGTGGGACACATGCACGTGAAAAGAGATGTGTGTGTTATATGGTCGTTGGTCTTTCCCAATAGAGTTATCTTGATAATATTGAGGAGTGGCTACAGAGAAGACACTCAGGGTACGAGTTTCCCAAGCCATGAAAAGTACATCCACTTTATTCTCTTTCCTCTAGTGAAAGGAGATCTTCATTTAATGTGTTTTAACTGCAGCTGCACTCAAGGCCTAAAAAGAGAGTAGAGTTCAAAGTTGGAAGCAAAAGTGAAAATAAATTGGGTAAACGCAACAAAGAAGAGGCTGAATGGGATTTAGCCACTGTTAAGTGAACACTGGGTGTGCTATTGCGGTGACATTCCGCCCCTCAAGAGAAACTATTTCTAGGAGAGACATTAACTTAACCATTTCACTGCTGTCACCTTACACGCAGTGATCCCATTTCCCCCGTGCCCAGCTCACTAAAATTAGTGTCAATTTAGATAGAGAACAGAGCGATCTAGCAGGACCTGTGAGTCACCCTCACTTTGTTTCTCTGAACAGATGCAGAAATTAATACAGCAAAAGGAATATGCAAAACAAGTAAAGGAATACAACATGAAGGCACTATCCATCCCGTCAAAGCCACAAATAGCAAAGACTGAAAATAAATCTGCTGTCCCTCGGCAGAAGGTAAGAAATTCTCACCAAGGCAGTTGTCTTTTTAATTAGAATTAAAAGGAAACCTCTGTGACCTCACTACAATGAATTCTCCACATTATTTGAACACAGAGGATGTTTTAGCTACTACTGTTCCTGCGGCTCCCCATCATTCACAGATATTGATGTAAAAATGATATACACACATATGATGCTGGAAGGTTAGCCTCTTTTTTTCCCCTGAAGTTCACTGTTATCTTTAGTCTTCCACATGTTTTCCTCCAAGTATAGTATTTCGAGTTTCTCACACAAAAATTCAATGGTTAGGTGATTTCATAGAAAAAAACTAATAATCCTGATTAACCATCAATTTCCTTCTCTACCATTAAATAAGTTTTAAGAAATTAGCATCTTCTTGCCATGTCTGGGTGCTTATGTCAGAGGAAAGTCCTTCACTGTTTCTCTCAAGTTCATTCCCTATATTTCTCCTAAGGGATGGTACTATATAGGTTCCTCTACCCAATAAAAATGATAAATACAGGATGTTCTCCCTCTCAGAAGTCATCCAACTCTAAGTTGTGATGTGAATGAAATACGTTCTATGGAGACACCGAGCTTTGCAGTACAAGTCTCTGCCTCAGTCCCAGTAAGGACGTGGGACCCTTTGCACGAGGGACAAGTGACCCTTTGGTGCTTTTAGGAATTTGTACTTCGTGTTCTCTTTCACAGACTCTCATATTTTCTATCTATTGCCTTCCTTCCTCAGACCTTGAAGACCTCAATCCACTTGATTGAGTTTCCATGATGCCACTTTTTCTTTTTTTCTCCAGTCCATTATTTGTTCATGAAGAAATTCAAGGCAACAAGTCTATAATTAGAAATTCCAATAGAAGTCAACTACACACACTGAGAAGTCTGGAGTTTTTCTGTTTTGGAGATTTTTCCCCTTCTAGGACCTACATATACTATCCATTCCCATTTTAGCTCTCAAGAAACTCTTATTAAACTGTAAAACTGGGGGTGGGGAGAGAGAAATTAGGAGTTTGGGATTAACATCTAACACTACTATATATGAAATAGATAAACAACAAGGACCTACTGTATAGCCCAGGAAACTATATCCAATATCTTGTAATAACCTATAATGGAAAAGAATCTGAAAAAGTATATATATATATATATATATATATATATATATATATACTGAAACTAACCTGAAACTAACACCTGAAACTAACACAACATTGTAAATTAACTATACTTCAGTTTTAAAAAATGGTTAATTTTAGAAAAGTAAAACATATAAAGGCAGATTTAGAAATCATATTCAGTAATCTCATTTTTCTTGTAATGCCTGTCAGAACTGCCATCACTGAAAAAAAGACTGCCTTTTTTTAGTATCCAGGTATCTATAGATATGCTAAAGAAAAGGAAACAATAATTTTCAACCTCTAATAAATACTTGCCAGAGTTGTAAGAACCCAGAAACAAGAATAGTTGGTGTAACAATGGAGACTCAGCTTTATCTCAACTACAGTGATGTCTTTGGTCTCAAGCTGTAACAAGTCCTCTTTGGATGGAAAGGTCAGTTAATATCTCCTCAATAAAGGTTTGGTTTTAATAAGACTGCCAGCAGCTAAACAGATCAAACACATAAGAAATCTATTTTCAAGCACTTGAATAAAACTCAGTTTTATAAAGAAAACATCCAGCGTCACAACCGTACATATCATTCTTCAACTCTCTTTTTTTCCACAGCATTTTGTTACGTGGCTAATTGATTTTGTTTAAACTGTGCGTTATATTGCATTATTTGTATTTTCCATTTGGTCTCCATTTCCACCCATCCCTTAGTACATTATTGTAGCAATAGTCTCCAATTATATTATCAATAAACCTTTCCTAAGACTAGATTTAATTTAAGGAATCCAGGGTTCACTTCCCATCTCAAATAAAATTTTATCTTTATGCTTTTAGGCTTTGGAATATGCTAAGACCATCCCCAAACCCAAACCTTCAAATCTGAGTGATCAAGCCTCAAAGGAAAAGAAAAATCCAACCCATGCTGGAAACGGAGACATTTTACCTGAAATCTCACTGCTGGAAGTACTGCAGAACAGACATGAAAGGGAAAAACAGGCTGTGGCTGCTTTTAAAGCCCTTCATATTGTATAGACAAGATATGACCAGAGATGCCCAGGGGATGGACTTGGAGAAGAGAAACTCCAACCCACTGCTCTGCATTGAGAGTGATGACCTAGCATCGTCACCTAACTGCAGTCCACGTTTGCTTCGTACAGGGTTTAAAATATGGGGCCCTATTACATTACGGCGCCATATTTTACTTTCCAGGAAGAAAAACTATTTTAATTATTTATTTTCAAATCAGTTAATATTGGGGCTGAATAAGAACTAGGGAATAAAGCCTTTTGGTTTTATACTGGATCCTTTCATTTCTTCTTGGCTTTATATTGGCTCTTTGAATTTCTTAAATGATCGCTACCCTTTCTTAGCATAATGAAACTCTTCAAGTTACCCAGAAATAAATGTATCTACTTGTGTTTCTTTCTCATTTTTCTGATTAAAAAAAAAACTATAAACACTTCAGTTTCTATTGAAAAGAACTCAACTTGGACTAAACACCGGTAAATTTTGCAATATCATTTCCAAAATATTTCAAAAATCTCTAAATTTAGCCAAGGGTTTATATGTAAAATTTAAAAAATGAAAGTGCTTCTAGATGTGCTACTCAAGTAAAACAAATCTCAATGTTGTTCTAACAGAGCATCAAGATATTAATTAGAAATCCACCAAGTCCAAAAGCACTCAACTCGGGCACCTCTGAGAGAGACACTTTCTCAAAGCTGCTGACTCCAAGTACATAAATTTGCTGAACATCTTGCCATCAAAAATACCTTAAAATATCATCAAATGTGTGCTTCCACACAAAAACATTAGGTAAGACAAAAACATCCCACAGAAACATCCTACTGAATGTCAATATTAATAAATATTTTTTCCCTTTTAAAGAATCTTTTGAAACTGCATAAACATTGTGAAATTCCCAGGTCTTAAAATAGTCCCTGGGACTATTTTAAATCCTATTAAATTAGGATTTAAATTTTACTTACTTGCTTGTACTAGATGGGCATTGCATTCTTAGATGGCTACATCCAGAAATGGACACATTTAACAATAATTTAGGGAAAATCCGTGTCTCTATACAGGTGGCATAAGGACTGGCTTTGGAGGTTTATTCCTATGTTGTACAAATTTTACATATACCACAATGTGGTAGAAAAGCTGCCTGTACAAAACTTTTTCTTAATACTGGAAACAGCATTGAAAGTCTGGAAAGATAACAAGTATCTGAACATAAACAGTAAACTGGAGAATCATGTTTCAGTAGTATTTGGAAAATCATAGCATATATAAGGAGTTAGTTCAGGAAAATCACAGCCCAAGCTGCTCCTAAAATGTATCTGTAAAAGAAGAGGACCCTTCAAGGTACATGTTTAAAGACTTTTCTAGAAACATGAGATAGAATGATTTTTTCCCCTATATTTTAAAACTTCCCTACATTTTAAAACTTGCTCTGGAAGCTAAAAATAATGCATAAGAGACATTGCCATATTTTCATTTTTAAAGGGACAGGGTAAATTTTTTAAACATTCCATTTCTACTAAATTATCTTAAAGGAATTTAGAGCTTGGAAGGGGTTTATCTCGTTCAAGTGCCAATTTTTCAGAAGAGGAATTGGAGATCAAGAAAGGATAAGTGACTCTGAAGTCCTTCAGTCCTACAATGGGAGACTAGCCAGATCTAAACTCCAATCTTTCAACAGCAAGGAGAGCACTGTTTGATTATTTGTTTGTGGGAAGAGAGTTCTTGTTTTTCTGTGTGTGCAAGGAGGATGTAATTATATATTTCAATTTGGGACATGAACTTCCAACATTTAAGTTCCATTTTTAGAAATATGCATTACTATCTACCCTGCATTTTTAACACGTACAGTCTGGCAACTTTATTACTACATTGATGAAGTTGTAAGAGACATCTACAGTGCAACTCAAATGCTGACCAATAAAAGAGACACTATTTCAATTTTTTTTTCAGAACATTTAAAAACCTCTCCCTAACCATTTCTCTCAGCCTAAGCATTAAATCCTTCAGGCACTTTCACACCTCCTATTAAGAACCCACACCCAGCTGAAGCAGGTTCAGTGATCCAGTTGATATCAAACAACATTTCACAGGAACTTTACACTCAAGGCAAAGCTTTACCGTCCGGTATATATGACCCTAGAGCAATCAAAATTCTTTGTACACAAACACGGAAAGTGACAGGCAGCATCTAAAATGAGTTTGACTAAAGAAATAGAACATACTTGCTGAGAGCCTGGGGTTGAAATCAAAGAATAGATCAAAATAGACTTCATCTGGCCCCAAGTCATCCCACAATGGTAAGATCCAGCAGAATGTTGCTAAGGCACCATGATACTAAGACAGGGTAGAGGTTCTGCAAAAGCAGTAAATGACAAACGCTTGTCTGGCTCCTCCTTTAAAGGCAATTGTACTATTAACAATAACATTGATCTTTTATAGACCTGAGTGGATCAGTGATCAATTTTTATCATATTTCTGTTTCAGATATTTAGGAAATAAAAATAATCTGCCTATTAGAAGACAAGGAACCATAAACTTGAGTGACGTAATGATGGAGGGCCTGGATTTGACCAGATGTCATACAAGCCATTGAAAGACATAGTGCCTAACTCCCTAATCTCTATGAACTGGTATAAAGGACCTTTAAATCATGTATTCTCTCTTATTATAGACTCCTTTTATGATGTTTTTCCATCTTGAGTTTCCAACAAGAGCATCCTCCTAGAGGCAGCTTTCGTACAAGTAGCTGAATTTAATGACAGCTGTCTTCATGATATTGCTTTGTATAGTAAGGAGTCTCTTGGGAGTTATCTAGAAACCAACTGAAGAAAAGACAATATTGAGGAACAAAATAAAAGGTCAGCCTAGCAAAGGCATCGATGTCTAATTGTTCCAATTGGGGCCTTATTATTGGTTAATGAATCATTGTCAAAACATCACAGTAAGCATGAGCATGCACAGTCCAGTCTAGAGCGAGAAAATGACTCTTCATCCCAACAGTTATTAGCTGGGAGTTGCTTGAAAACACATCCAGTAATTAGAACAACACTGGAGCTAATTGAGAACTTCGAATTGATAGCAAATGGTCTACAATATCAGACTGGATAAACTCAGGAGGGATTCTTTTTTAATTACTTATTGAAAAATTGCATAAAATGAACTGAATTTGGGTGATAGTCTGCACATACCAGGACAAGTTTAACTAACTCTAACATGTGCTTCAAAACAGGTATTACCATTATATTAGAAGTTGCACTTGAAAATATAAAGTTCTTAAGGAAAAATTAAGGTTGCTTTCCAGAGGTGCCTTTTTTTTTTTTTTTTTTTTTGCGGTACACGGGCCTCTCACCGTTGTGGCCTCTCCCGTTGCGGAGCACAGGCTCCAGACGCGCAGGCTCAGCGGCCATGGCTCACGGGCCCAGCCGCTCCGCGGCATGTGGGATCCTCCCGGACCGGGGCACGAACCCGTGTCCCCTGCATCGGCAGGCGGACTCCCAACCACTGCGCCACCAGGGAAGGCCCTAAATGTGCCTTTTTAAAGATCATCTTTTCCTATCAGAGTAAGGATAAATCTTGAATAATACACATTTTCTCTAACACTCAAGTATTCTACAGGATGTGACTATAGGACTTCTCCCTAATGCTAAGTGAGTTTTCATAACTTTTATTCCTAATGGGTAAAAACAGAAAGACGAAAGGACACATAAATGCTGCATTGCCTCTTTAGTTGTTTTCCCAGTGAGACAGGATTTAAACTAGCACAAAGTCAGTTTTTCATTATTGTGGATTTTGTCTATCCAGTATCTCCTCCCTCTGTATCCCTCATTATAAGAAATGGTCTATATTGTCAGACAAAATTTCTATATTATAAAGGCAAAAAAGGAGAATTATGTATTCTAATAAAATTTTATTTAGCTATTTATTCCACTTTTTAAAATATACTGAAGTAGGATCTCAGAATAGCTAAAAATCTGATATTCAGAATTGTCCCCGCAACTCACTGCCTCCAGACTAAGTACAGTATTTGTTTCTACTCCCCCTCTCAACTTCATTAAGCAAAGCCACACATCTTTCTCACAAAGGTACAGAGAAAATACAAAATGTCTCAATTCCCTAAGCAAACATCCATTCAATGGAAAGCAAAAGGTTTTGGATGGCAGGTTTTTCTTTCATTCATTCACTCATTCATTCATTCGTTCATTCATTTTATTCTCTCATCTTAAAGATTCCCATTCTTCATGTTTGGTTACTTAATTTTGGTTCAGTGGAATAACTGAAAAGTTGGGGCTTTCCCAAAAGGTTATGAAAACATCACAATGAGAGACGCAATAAGATGCAAAATGAACAGATTTTGCAGCTCTCTCTACCACTCAGTATAGGGCCTCTTTGGGTAAAATGAAGAGAAGAAAAAAGAATTTGGTGGGCAAGGTTTATCTCCCTTGCTGCCTCTCCACTGCCTTTTCATTGTCCCCTTGCAAACCTGGGCAATATAAGTAATTAATTTTCAATAAGCTGAATAAATGGTCTTCCGCTATTAAACAGCACTAACAGGTCGAGAGGATTACAATGATATGAGCATTTCAGGCAGATAAATTTAGTGCAACCCTGGAAATATCTGATGAGATTTCACAGACTTTCTTTACTGAGTTGACAGCTCGTAGAGACCAGACCTGATACCAGGGCTGCCAGACTGGCTTTTGAGAGTACCTCTTATTGCTAGAGTCCCAAGCTTTTGCAAGAGATGCTTAAATAGGAGATATGCTTATGGTGCAAATTTGACACTGGGAGAAATAACTTTCCGAAATTTAAAACCCACGAAGTATAATCAGTTATCCTTTGGGAAGCTGTCTATACAGGAGAAGGAAGTAGAGAACAGAATGAATGTCCAGTGAAAAAAACCACTGTAGATCTCTACACCAAATAATTTGGGCCCCAAATGGACTCTTTCCTCTGTGGCAAATTTGTCTCCTAAATTAATCCTTACGCTTTCTTTTTTGTCATGCAGACAGTGATCAAAATCACTATCATGAATCCTGGTTGGCCTTACCTTGTATCTCTAACCTGTCACCTGGCAGTGATGTCTTTTCCCATTTCCCCTGCTTCCACACAATGGTGACACTTTGAATCAGTACCAAGGATGCGGTCTCTACTTAAAATTGATAATCTATCATACAAACCTCAAGTACCCATTTTTAATGAAACCTTTAGATGAATATCAAAGAACTATTTGCCGTGTCTAATGTTTTAATTAGATTATATTCTCAATTTAACCCATTAAACCTCCTTTGATGATCCCCATATTTAGTGTTTAGCCTCAGATGCACGAGGTAATGAATACGGGACCTTTTGATTTAATGAGAATTTCGGCTCTTCCAGCCTGCGCCTCTTTGTATACCTTTTATTTTGCCAGCTATAGAATTCAGTTAATTGAAGGAGTCTCTTACCCTCACACATTAAGGAGTATAAATTAGCATCCCCATTCTGACTGCAAAATGCAAGCAGACAGTTTTGCTTTGATCTGCGGATTGAGCTGAAGAAGACAGCAGCCCTCTGAAAACGAGCTGATGGCCTGTCACCAGGGCAAAATGCAGACGCGTCCGTGCGTCACAAAACACTTAATGTCTTAACTGATCACCTTCCAATTCTCCTTGTCCTGTTTGCATCATTCTCTTTATAAGCGCTCGCATGCATGTGTGTGTGTATTTCTGTGTGGCTCTGTTTTGCTTTCTCTGTTTATCTTTTTTGATTCTCTACTCAGAGAATTACGGACCCAGGTTTTAAACTAATCTGAGACCAAGGAAAATGAAATAACATAAATTCCCTCACCTTGAAATTTCTACGAATATCCTGCAAACCTATTCAGGACCTTTCACAGACAAAGATTCTTAAAGACTAACTAACCTCCAATGCTTTCAAATGGATAGATCCCAAGCCGTTGGTAGTACATCACTGAATATGAGGTAAGAAGGGCCATCCTGTGCTTTGGTAATGAAGCCAGCCTTTTAATATGTTCTAATGATAATGCAACTCTCTCGAACTTAACAAATTCAGTTACATAAAAGAAACATCAAGGTAAAAGATCAATACCTCCATCACTCATTGTAAAAGCCAGAATAAAATAATCTTAGATTCAAATTATGAGACATCTGGATAGATACGGTAGATTGAGCACCCACACACACATGCACACGCACGCACACATCTGTTTCCCTCCCTTGGCAAGCCCCCGCTAAAATCACAGTAATGGGTTTTTTAAAGGCATAAACATATAAGAACAGGGAGAACAGGAAGAGGGATACCAGTAGCAACTTTTTAAAAACTGGAAAGCAGATGAATAAATTGCAAAATAATAATAATAATAATTGGAAGCCTCCAAAAATACTAAATTGTAACCAGGCAATGGGGAAATCCAAGAATCAATCTGATATACACTACAGAATGCCCAAAATGCTCTGGAACTGATGGTGTCAATTACTGCTGGAAGTAGGGGGGGAAGAGGGTGAGGGGGTTAAATGAAGGATGACTTCCCTCCACCACCCTGGTAAAAGACTGCTTGACCCTCTACAGAGTCTCAGGAGTGAGAAACAACGGGCTGTTAGGAGGCACCATCCTGAGAACAGAGACAACAGTGAGCACAGGTGTTCTAAATACAGAGACCTCTGGTCCTCCTCTGACACGTGGTCCCCAGAATGTTAGGCCTTCATCCTATAAGCAGGAATTTGGAAAACTCTTCTCTGGGGAATCTGACCAGCCTAAAAGAAAAGAGCTAAAAATTCTGATTTCAGAGGTTCTCCAACTGAAGAACTCAACCATGTTATCCTACAGGAAAGTTCACAGTCAGCAGGTCGCACTGGGTATTCAGAGCTTCCTATGAGCTTTTTATTTCTCCTACTTAAATATGAGCACACAATCAGGGATTTCCAAACATCTGAGGATATTATATGCGATACCATTAAAAAGGAGGAGGAGGAAATTAAAGAGATCTTTGGAATTAGAAACATGATTGCTGAAATAAAAAATCCAAAGGTTAAAAAATAACATTCAGAATTTTTTCAGAAAGCAGAGCGAAAAGGCAAAAATATATACAATAGGAGAGAAAGGAAAAAATTTAGAGGATAAATCCAGGAGGCTGAAAAAAATCAAAATAATAGGAGTTCCGTAAAGAACATAGAAAAAAAGGAACAGAAATCATCAAAGAATTAATTTAAGAAATTTTCCCATAACTGAAAAGAATGAGTTTTCAGACTGAAAGGGTCTATTGAGTATCCAAAAGAGTGGGTGAAAACAGACCTCCAACTCAGGCATATCACTGCAAAATTTCAGTACACTGGCTCCAAAGAGAGTACCCTACAAGCTTCCAAAAAGGAAAACAAATGAATAAATAAAACAGGATATATCAAGAATCAAGAATCAAAATGGCGTTAGACTTCACAGCAGCAGTTGGAAGCTAAAAAGCGATTGAATGATGCCTTCAAAATTATTCAAAAGTATTCAAAATGATTTCCAATTGAGAATTCTATACTTAGACAAAATACTAATAAAGCATGAAACTAGAATAAAGATGTTTTTATACAAGAATGATCTCAAAACATTGACTTTTCATACACCAATAAGGAAACTACAGGACCGTGTGCTCCACCAAAATGAGAGAGTAAACCAAGAAAAAGGAAGATAGAGGAAACAAGAGTAAAATGAAAGGAATGCCTGAGATGAAGAGGAAGGAAGATGCATTGACCCAGAATCCATAGGGGAGCAGACCAGGGGGCTCTGGGAGAAATCTGTTCAGGAAATCAAAGTGTTAAGAGTACATGCACAGCAAAGGAAACCATAAACAAGATGAAAAGACAACCCTCAGAATGGGAGAAAACATTTACAAATGAAGCAACTGACAAAGGATTAACAAAATATACAAGCAGCTCATGCAGCTCAATATCAAAAAAACAAACAACCCAATCCAAAAATGGGCAGAAGACCTAAATAGACATTTCACCAAAGAAGACATACAGATGGTCAACAAACACATGAAAAAATGCTCAACATCATTAATTATTAGAGAAATGCAAGTCAAAACTACAATGAGGTATCACCTCACACCGGTCAGAATGGGCATCATCACAAAATCTACAAACAATAAATGCTGGAGAGGGTTTGAAGAAAAGGGCACCCTCCTACACTGTTGGTGGGAATGTAAATTGGTACAGCCACTACGGAGAACAGAACAGAGATTCCTTAAAAAACTAAACATAGAACTACCATATGACCCAGCAATCCCACTCCTGGGCGTATACCCAGAGATAACCATAATTCAAAGACACATGCATGCCAATGTTCATTCCAGCACTATTTACAATAGCCAGGACAGGGAAGCAACTTAAATGTCCATCAACAGAGGAATGGATAAAGATGTGGTACACATATACAATGGAATATTACTCAGCCATAAAAAGGAGCAAAACTGGGTCATTTGTAGAGACATGGATGGACCTAGAGACTGTCATACAGAAGGAAGTAAGTCAGAAAGAGAAAAACAAATATCATATATTAACGTATATATGTGGAATCTGAAAAAAAAATGGTATAGACGATCTTATTTACAAAGCAGAAATGGAGACACAGACGTAGAGAACAAACGTATGGATACCAAGGGAGAAGGGGGCGGTGGGATGAATTGGGAGATTGGGATTGACATATATACACTATTGATGCTATGCATAAAATAGATAACTAATGAGAACCTACTGTATAGGACAGGGAACTCTACTCAATGCTCTGTGGTGACCTAAATGAGAAGGAAATCCAAAGAAAGAGGGGATATGTGTATATGTATAGCTGATTCACTTTGCTGTACTGTATAAACTAACACAATATTGTAAAGCAACTCTACTCCAGTAAAAATTTTTAAAAAATACATGAACACTTGGGAGGGAGGTAGTGACAAATGGTGAAGAACTGGAGTTAAATTAGTCACAAGTACACTAAAAATTAAGAATAATACAATGAGCCTTAATTCCAAGAAAAACAAAAAGTCTTGCAGAAAAAGTAAAGTAATCACAGCTGACTACCTGGCTTAGCTGAGAATTACACATGCACATCATAATAATCCTTGAAGCAAAATTACAGTTTTGAGAGGAGAGATAAGAGAGGGTGCACATATGTGGTGGGAACAGGGGAGAAAGAGAACTATACCTTCATCTTTTATAGCATGAAGTACTAGATAATTCCTGAAATAGAAACACCAAAAAGCAGCAATGCAGTGAAGTCATTTAGAAACATGAAGGTAGATAAGATATCAAAACAATCAGCCCAAAACAGAAACTGGTTGCCTCTGTAGTGAAGAAAATAGGGAAGGGGACAGGGGACCGCTTCCTTTTTAAATAATCCTTGTAGAACTATTTGACTTTTTAAACACTGTGCACAGGTAAATGATAAAGCTCAAATCTTTAAAATTAAAATTAGAGAACTTAGGAACTGAAGAAAAAAAACAGATGAGAAAAGAGCAGAGCAAGCATAAAGTATTCATTATTTTGTTTTTAGCTTGTAAATTATTCACATCTTAAACTCGGGATAAAGAGCCATCTCCTATCTTTATTCCCATTGCTTTCTATAGTTTGTTTCCCTTCCCAGGTGAAGCACTGAGAGGAATAAAGATTATTTGGTATATATATGTATGTACGTGGGTATTGATTGCCGCCCTGCAGCTTGCGGGATCTTAGTTTCCCCAACCAGAGATGGAACGCATGTCCTTGGCGGGTGAAAGCGCCGAGTCCCAACTACTGGATGGCCAGGGAATTCCCTATTTGGCCATTCTTTAACTTCTGGCTAGAATATTGGCAAGCACACATGATTACTCCATTATCTGCAGCCCTGGAGGCTAGGGAGAGCACAGATGTTAGAAATGTTCAGATAATTCCCAGGGATTATATTAGTTAATATTTCTAAACAACTCTTTTAGTTATTCTTGTTACAGAGATATATGCAAAAGGTGTGCCTTTTTTAAGCTCAAAAAAATTTCTTAAAGGCTTCAGAAGGAAGCTTAAATCCTGGATTTCCATCGTACATTCTGTATTGGAATCATAGGCAATTCTTTCTAAATTGACTCCTTATATAACATCATGTCTGTCACCAAATGGGATAAGAGAAACCTGGGGCAGAATGGGGCTGGGACAGGTAAGGGGGAGAAAAAGGAGCTTTCCAGATAAAGCATCCTCAATGACACTTTCTGACTCCTATTTCATCCAGGGCTGTCTTGTCCCCTCAGTCCACACGGGAGGTCAGTGACAAAGAGAAATTAAGATGAAGTTATAAAAAAATAAAATTCCTTGGAAAGAGACATAATATCCCCTTTGTAATGATAGTGAAGGCACACAAGACTAATACTCATCTTTTTTTTTTAAAATTTATTTATTTTGCTGTGCTGGGTCCTTTTTGCGGCATGCGGGATCTTTGTTGCCACGTGCGGGATCTTTAGTTGCAGTGTGTGGGATCTAGTTCCCTGACCAGGGATGGAACCTGGACCGCCTGCATTGGGAGCACGGAGTCTTAGCCACTGGACCACCAGGGAAGTCCCTAATACTCATCTTTTAGGTAACCATATTGCTACAGTTGATGTCCTCTGAAGTTTGGTATCAATGAACAAACTGCTATGTTCAGATGTATATTGTAATTCGTCATCTTTCCCTAGCACTTTTCATCCAAGATATCACAGTATATACTTGGATAACTGTTATCTCACATCCCCTCCCCACTCTTAACTGATTTATAGGGCACTCTCCTCATGTTTTGGGTGCCAAGTAAGAGAAATAATGTAATCATTAGCTAATGTAAGATTAGAATTGAAGTCTCTAAGCCATCTAGCCAGTGGCAATGATGCCAAATCAGATGTGGTTCCACAATATTATAAAGAGAGTAATAAGAGAGAGCTCACAGAATTATTATAAATGAAACATGGAGGGATGGTTATCTAGTGTACACACCAGGAATTCTGAGAGGGAAGGAGAAACGTGTCTTTAGGAGGTGGGATTAAAATCAGAAAATACAACAGGGAGAATCTGACTGAAGAGAAAACATGAGGGTCATTTCAAATTTTCATCTCACTTCTGAATATTTATTGGAATTATCTCTGACCTCTGCATGTATTAATTCTGTAACTCACCAAATTAATAGCCTGTATGACATTGGGCAAGTCAGTCTCTGACTCTAAGTTGCTTTGTCTGTAATTAAAGGAGATTAAGCCAAAAATTTTAGAATAGAAAAGTGGGGGGATTTGAAGTAGCTCAGACATCATCTAGCTCATCCTACAAGAGGATATATGAACCCCTTCTAAAACATCCCGGCGCTATATGTTAAATGTATCCTATGATCATTCACAAAATATATTAACATAGTAAAAGTTTGTAGTTAAGAAAAAAAATAAAACGTAAGCATATTATAGGGATTGGCATAAATTATAATAGTATAAATTTATTTTATGCCTTATTCAAATAAAACATCATTTTCAATTAAAAAAAAGAAAAATAAAGAAAACATCCCAGCAAGTGGTTATTCAACTGTGGCTTGGATGAAAACAGGGCTAAGGGATTCAGTACATCCTAGGAATGTCAATTTAAGTTTCAGATTGCTCTTAATTAGAAGGTTTTCCATAAATTGATCTAAGAATTTGCTAGATAATTTCCAGGTCATTTTTAAAAATTTTACATCCAAAATTGCTATGCAAAACCCTCTCCTCCACATAATACAATGACAATAGCCCCACTGCCACCTTTATCACAATATGAATTAGTGGTAAGCTACGATAATTAAAGTTGGCTTCTAGTCTTAATTCTGCCACTGTTTTTTTTTTTTTTTTTTTGCGGTACGCGGGCCTCTCACCGTTGTGGCCTCTCCCGTTGCAGAGCACGGGCTCCGGA
This sequence comes from Monodon monoceros, assembly GCF_005190385.1. Classification (NCBI taxonomy): domain Eukaryota; kingdom Metazoa; phylum Chordata; class Mammalia; order Artiodactyla; family Monodontidae; genus Monodon; species Monodon monoceros. The sequence continues at coordinate 9,756,249 of NW_021703784.1, read as the reverse complement.
CGCACAGGCTCAGCGGCCATGGCTCACGGGCCCAGCCGCTCCGCGGCATGTGGGATCCTCCTGGACCGGGGCACGAACCGGGCGTCCCCTGCATCGGCAGGCGGACTCTCAACCACTGCGCCACCAGGGAAGCCCCTGCCACTGTCTATTTGACATTGGCCATTCATTATATCTAGATCTTAATGTCTTCGTTTATAAAATGAAGGGCTTAGATTTTTGTCAAATGTCTCTTCTAACACTGACAATTCCTTCCTGACTATAACTTTGCCCTCAACTCAGTGGGATATCACCTTCTTTTCATTTACTTTCTAGAATGAGGTTTTGGGACTTCTTTAATGAATTAAAGTTAATATTCTTTTCTTCTTTTTCTTGTTTCCGTTAACTCTTCTAATTGTGATAGGTCTATTTATTTATTTATTTAAATTTATTTTTGTTGCTTTCTTGGTATCTTTTTTGGGGGGCGGCCGGGCCACGTGGCATGTGGGATCTTATTTATTTATTTATTTTTGTCTGCGTTGGGTCTTCATTGCTGCATGCAGGCTTTCTCCAGTTGCAGCGAGCGGGGGCTACTCTTCGTTGTGGTGCGCGGGCTTCTCACTTCAGTGGCTACTCCTGTTGTGGAGCACAGGCTCTAGGCGCGCGGGCTTCAGTAGTTGTGGCACGTGGGCTGCAGTAGTTGTGGCTCGCGGGCTCTAGAGCACAGGCTCAGTAGTTGTGGTGCACGGGCTTAGTTGCTCGGTGGCATGTGGGATCTTCCCGGACCAGGGATCGAACCTGTGTTCCCTGCATTGGCAGGTGGATCCTTAACCACTGCGCCACCAGGGAAGTCCTGGTCTATTTATTTAAATTAGAGTGTATGAAGTAAAATCTTATTCTTAGTAAGATGACAAATAATTTTAAATGTTTTGCCTTCCAGCTTCTGATCAAACTTTGCTAGTGAAAAGTGCTTAGTGTTTTGTGGACTTAGCCTGTTCTACTGATGGACAACACAGGACCTGGCCTATAGAAATTGCTCAAATATTGTTCCAAAATCTGCTTGCCTGGAACCATGCATTGGTTCTAGTTCTGCCCTCTCTAGCAGGACAGACTAGACATACCCTCCCGATACGTAATTGCTCTGTAGCCATTGAAATACAACTAACACAGCCAATCTCCTCTCCCAACCCTCTCTAAAGCCTTGCTTCTCCAAGCTGAAACGCTCATACTCCTCTGTTTCCTATACCTTTTACTATCTAGGTTCCTGTATTCATTCCTGGATGAATTTTAGTTTGTCAATATCCTCTTTAAAATGTGCTGCCAAGAATATAACATAAATATAAAATATTTCATTATTTTTGCACACACACTGAGCCCAATTCAAGAAGACCAGGGAGTCACTGCTTCAACTAAGTATGTTTATTGCACGATTCTCTTAGCAGAAGAAAGCATTCTGCTTGCTCTGTGCCTTCACACCTCTTTATCTCTAGTTATCAAATCCATCGACAAAAGCCAGTTCTCTGTCTTTTGAAGTGGTGTCATGGATTCCAATTAATCATTTCTTAGCGCCACTATCAGCTAATACTGGGCTGAAAGACGTGTTGTCGATTTCTTGTGTTCTTATGTCACGTGAGTAGAAATATTATAGAGTCCCTCTCTGAGACGCTATGAAATGAAGTCCATCAGATACAGCATTGAGAACAAATACCGAACAAATTATTTACTACATTTGGGATTACATGTAGGATGACTTGTCCACCTTGGCTATTTTAAGATGGTTTTGCCCCTTCAGAATCAGACCTATGTATGTCTTTCTTTACTTTAATGCATCATAATGAACATGGTTTTGTCAGATCTTCACCACCAATTGAAACTGAGTTGAGGCAAAAGCCTGGGTAATTCAGACAAAATATCTTTTCAGCCTATGGAGGCTCTGATCAGTATTGAAGGCCGAAACCAAAAAGTGCTATCATGTTACATTAAACTGAGACTAAATTGTGTCTATCCTCTACTATCATCACTAACTCCCTGTGTATTAAAAAAGAAAGAAAGAAAGAAAGAAAGGAAGGAAGGAAGGAAGAAAGAAAGGGAAAAGAAAAGAAAAACTAGGAGAACTTTGCTGTTGAGTTGTTGGCCGCCAATTTCAGGGAATACTGTCTGATGAGAAAATGGTACCACCGTCAGTGTGGCTGGTGCTGCGTATCTGAGCTCTTCCCTTCCTAACTAATCTATTCAGGAAGAGCCACAGAGGGAGACAAGGCGAGGCAGAATGAGCATCTTTTTGTGTTTGATGCTCATAAATGAAAGACACAGCCATTCCCTGAGCCCCAGGATTCATCCTGCCCCTGATCAAGCAGAGCTGTGCCTCTGCTAACAGTGTTTCCTCTTTACCTGCCTTTTCAAGACAGAGAGTCTTAAAATGTAGCTAGTCTGCTACTCTGAGACCTAGAATAAGCCCTGCCATCTTCTTGTGAAGACGAGAAGAAAGAAAGAAATGCCTGGTGCTTTGGGGTTTGTGTTAACCGTCTAATTTAACTGTTTTCATTTCTCCCAAAACATAGTATTTCTACTCACTTCAAAGATTCTCCCCCAAAATCCCTTTTAGTAGTTGTTCTTCCTGGGATTAGAAGTATTTGAGATGTTCCCCTTGCGTTACAGTATCCACTTTCTCTCCCAGGTTACTAGGAACGTTCTTATTCACAAATTGCTTTCTTTATATAACTAAGTCTTTCACAAAGCATTTGCCAAAAACCCCTGCTTTAAAACAGTACTGTCATTATCTGAACAGGGAGAGAGAGGAGAAATCTGAACCTAGACTTGCTTTTGTAGCACATCTACACAATCTAAATAAATACAAGAGGGGTCCTTACAAAGTGTTAGAAGCAAAATGCCAACCATGTTACCAGAAGAAAGCAAAGTGTTTTGGGCAAAGAAGTGATCAAGGAGTCAGAAGAGATATTTTCTGTCCTGCTTTGGCTCTTAGCTAGTCCTGATTTCATGGGTAAATCCTTCCATCTCGCCAAGCCTCTATTTCCTTGTCTATGAAGAGAAAAATAATCCTTGCCATGACTCACAGATTGTTGACTGACAGCACTTTGGCAAACCCAAATAGTATATACAATGCTTGTGTTTTTAAAGCAATAGCTTTGCCTCCTAAATGGTGCAGATTGGATAAAGTTCTCACTCTGACGATTATCTTTGCTTAAGTTAATGTTTCCTCAAACAAGCCTACTGGAAAAAAAAAAAAAATCTGCTGCTACATTCATAGAATCATAGAACTTTGACCCAGAAGGATCTTTAGGATTCATCCTCTTATTAGAGAAATAAGGAACGGAAAAGTGTAATTAAATGTAACCCAAGCTCACACCTCTGTTATTTTCATAATTACTATTAGTCATTAGAACCCAAGAGTCAGTCCTCTACCTAGCCACAGACACTCTTTTCTGGCCTTCCTGGTCTCTGTTACCTGAATACACAACCGGGGCGAAAGGAAGATGGGAAACTGAGGTCGCCTCTGGCACGGCTGCTATACTTGATAAGTGTACTGGGTATGTAGTGTCGTCACACAATTCATTACCATAATTTCACACTCCTAATATCAAGAGATCTCTGTCCTTTCAGCACTTCAGAGTCAAAAAATACTATTTGCAGAAACCTTTTTCACGTAGGTGGAACTCTAGACTATTAAACGATTAAAAACAGAAAAATCGGCGACGGGGAGACGGGAATTTGTTAAGGAAAAGTTATTAGCCCTGCTCATTCCTGCGGGGGACAGGAAACTGCCCAGGGCGGAGGGGAGGGAGCGTGCGCGTAGGAGGTCGCGGTAACAAACGATTCCCGGAAACTCGTGTCTGTTCCCAGTTTTGCCCGGCGAGCCCTTTATTATCTAAAGAGAGTGCAAACCCGGGAAAAGAATAGGAGACCTCCCAGGGGGAAAGGGAGGGGGCAACGCGCAGGGCCAATAGGACTCCTGCCGCCCCTCAAGTGTCCCCAAACAGGTGCACGCCTGTAAGGGGATGCGTATTCCCCTTCAGGTTTCATTTTGCTAAAACTCCGAGTTCCCTAAAATGCAATGAGAATGAGCACTTCCACACACAACCCGAGGAACACTTGCTTTTAAAATATCAGTAACCGGTGGGACATGGAAGAGTTGCTGGACAGGCGCGCAACAAGGCCGGGAAGCAAAATTGCTCGGTGGGTTTGCTCTGCCCAAGTGTCTCGACTCGCGTGAGCGCCGCTCAGAACGGGGGCGGAGGGAGGGGGAACCAGAGTAAAGAGCGCGGGTGCCTGGGGGACCACAAGCTCAAAAAGGGTTCCTGGGTGCAGAACCACGAGCTCCTGAGGGGAACTGTGACGCTAGAGGATGGAAGCGCCGCCCTGAGAAGGAGGGAGTCGCCTCTGTATTAGAGATGGGGGGGGGGGCGAGTGGGAGGTTAGTGGCGGGTGGCGCGCGAGTCTGTCCGGGAGTGAATGTGTTAAGGATCAGGTCCGGATCCGGATCCCCGCAGAGCGGAGGGCCCAGACACCCGGTCCCTTACCTGCAGCCCATCGGTCTGCCCAAGGAAGGGCAAGGGGTCCGGTGGAGAGCCTGGCCAACGGAGCGGGGACAGGTGGCTGAGGGGCGAGGGCCGAGGGGTCTGCAGTCGCGGCGGGGAAGAGGTCCCCCACCGAATTAGGGAGCCAAGAGCCCGTGCTCCCGTTTGCGCTGCTGAAGACGCGGGGCGAGCGGACGAGCCAAGCAGGCGCACACTCGCCCCCGCACGGCGCTGCGAGCTGGCGGTCGGGCGGGGGAGGGGTTCGGGAGGCCGCGCCGCGCAGGCCCCGCAGGTGTTGGAGGGTTAACAGGTGTGTCGTGTTTATCTTCCCGGAGCCGATGTCCATGGCCCGCCCCTCTGCGTCCTCCCCGCCTTCCCCAGCCCGGCGGCTCAGAGCACGTGCGGCCCTGAGCCCAGCTCCCCCTCGTCCCCAATGTCCACCTCGTCCTCCGGCTCGGTCAGCACGAAGGGACCCGTGGGCAGGCCCAGCCGAGCCTCGGCGGGTGCGGCCTTGGGGCCATGGGGGCTGCCCTCAGGGCTCTCGGGCCCATCAGGTGCTTTGGGCTCGTCTTGACTTTTCCTCAGCTGCTTTTTATGCTTCATCCGCCGATTCTGGAACCACGTTTTCACCTGATTCCGGGGAGAAACAAAGAAAATCACGTCATTCCTTCAGACCCATGGTTACTGAGCTAAGACAAAAGTGATTGCTGGAGTTTAAGAAAATAGACCGCAATCCACTGATGAATTATCCAGAAGTTGTGACAGTCCCAACCTTGGGTTAAGTCACACCTGAGTGGCTCACAAGTTATTGTCTTAGCTTGAATGAGAATCAAACATCCTAGCTCTCAGAAGTACTTGTCCTGAAATAACGATGAGGCTCAAAAGGGTGTGTTTAGTAAATACTAATACTGCTATTAATTAGAATTTCTAATAGTAAGTGCTGCGTGGATAAGTTTCCTTTCTGTTCAGAATACGTTCCTCTGACTGTGACATCTAAATACCGGGTCCAGCAAGACTGCTGGACAGCAAGATGAGAAGCAGACTTGCTGCTTCTCATCAGAGAGAAAAATCACTGGGGCCTGGCAGGGCTATGATTTCACAGCAAGTTGGGTTTCCAGGTACAGAGAATAGGAAGGGGAGTGGAGCGAGGTATTTTGAGGTTGCAGGTGAATAGCATCTGGTGGAAGATGAAAACAGTCCTTCCACTCAGGACAGGGCAGTAGAAAGGAGGCTTATATTAGTGTGTGTGTGTGTCTGTGTGTGTGTGTGTGTGTGTGTCTGTCTGTGTCTGTGCTGGGAGGGGTGGCTATGAAGACTCGCGGCTGTGAGAGAGGTTAAAGAAGAAAAAAAATCTTGTGTGGGTTTCTCTCGGGTCAAGAACCCTCTTATCTCTTACCGATTTACGTGTGACCCGGGTTACTGCCCTGATCAGAAATGGGTGGGGAGGCACAGAAATGCTAGTTCTCAAGCGGGGAGTGAGCATCAGAATCACTCGAGGGGTTTTTCCTCCGTGTCCAGAACCCGCTCGAGAGATTTTGCTTCGGTGAGTCCACAAGAGATTGGAGGTGTCGGTACTTTTACTACGGGTCTTCGGAGAAGCCTAGAATAAAGGGGAGCGGGGTCGTTGCACGCAAGAACTCCGCGGCCGGTCCAGAGGCGTTAGGAGTCGGGGGGAGAGGAGCAAGCGGAGATGGGGCCTCCCCCTCCTCCGGCCCACCTGCGTCTCGGACAGGCTGAGGGCCGTGGCCAGCTCCACCCGCTCGGGCGTGGACAGGTAGCGCTGGATCTCGAACCTCTTCTCCAGGCCGGAGAGCTGCGAGTCCGAGAAAACCGTGCGAGCTTTGCGGCGGCGGCAGTGCTTCCCCGGCAGCTCGGGGTGCTGGGGGTGCGGGAACAGCGCCGGGACAGGCACCCCTGCGGAGAGAAGAGCGGTCAAGTGGGCAGAGCCCGACCTTCCCGGGCGACCCCCTCTCCACTCCCCACCCTCGTCCCCGGCACCCGCTCCACCTCGTGCCCCCGCCGGTCCCCGCCTCGCCCCACGGCTTCTCCAGGGCTTCTCCCAGGAATCGCAGGGCAGGGGGAATAAATCACAAGAATAGCGCTTGGAGATCTTTATCAGAAAGGCCATCTACACACACACACAATAAACAGTAAGTAAAACGGAAAAGAAAATTATAAAATAGATCCGGAGGCCTTAAATACTGTCTTCTTGGAGAAACTTCCGGAGAGTCCTCGGCTGCGCCTCCCGAAGTTTTCTTGCAAACGTCGGAGGGTCCAGCAGCTATCCTCCTCCTCACCATCCCCCCTCCCCCCAATCCTCCAGACCCCTGACGACAACCAGTGATGTCCTGGGGCTGACAGAAGCGTGAATGTGATCCTGCTTCCCAACCTCACTAAAAACACCGTTCTCTTCCCTGAGCCGCCTCCACTCTCCCGCCTGCGGCCAAAGGGAACAGGCCAACACTCTCACGTGCGGGGCAGCTCCTGAGCGAGAACAGAAGGGGAATTGCCGCCTCGCACGTTTCCTATCAGTCTCGGGGTCGCGCTGGCGACCCATCTAGTTCTCATTCTTTCCCTCCAACCGCACGCAGAAGGATTGAAACGCTTTTCCCGGGCCGCAGGAGACTTCTCGTGTCTTTCCTGACCTTCGCAAGCTTTACCATGTCTGAGACGCACCAAGCGGACCAACCGCCGCAGACATCAATATCGGCTGATCCCAGGGGGGGAACAGCAAAAACAGAAAACTAGTAGTTTCGGTATCTCTGGCTTTGGCCACTACTATTTGCCGGGAACATGGGTGCAGCGCGAAAGAGACTGTCTCTGGCCGGCGGTGGAGCCAAAGCAGAGAGGCGGACTTGGACGCAGGCTTCACAATTGCCCCTCCAACCCAGTGCCCCGAAGTCTGGGTTTTACCGCTTCACAAACGCTTTAGCTTTTGTCGTGGATTCCAGCGCCCACAATTCACAAACTGGCTCACGTCTGTCTAGCCCCCACCCCGACTAGGGTTGTTTTTCCGGCTGCGCTCTGCATCTGGACTCAACGAATTATTCTATTCTGTCTGGAATGAAGATGCCGGAAAAGAAAGCGTGAATGTGGCCTTTCAGAGAGAGGCACAAAAGAAACCTGGGTATTTCCCCGCATCTCCCTGTCCCAACCAGACTTGGCTGGTCCCCGCTCTTTGCCATGCCTGGGAAATCAAAATACTTTGGCTCTGGGCTCCAGAGATATCAGCAACAGGGGCAAAGGAGGGCAGCCCAGCCCATGATTGTGAATTAAGTGCTAGATGTTGGGAGTAAAGAGGGTTAATGAGCAGCCGCGTCTCTCCCTCTTTTTTCCTTACCTTCTCTCCCTTATTCGGGCCAGCCCAAACCTTCAGTCCTCAGAATATCCCCAAACCCTCCTTCACTTCCAAACCCCTGCAGTGTCTACCTGCAAATGCTCAGCGCCTGGGAGGAGAGAGCTGGCCCCACTGGAGCCTTTTGAGCTTCTGGGCTGGAAAGTTGAGTTCCTTTCTGTGGGGTGGGATAGTCAGGGGTCTCCCTCAGAGTGGGAGAGGTAGGGATGGGGACCGAGAGATGGACCAAAGTGGCCAGGAAGACCAAGAGAAAGGAAACTGAACACTGCCCATCAAGAATATCGACAAAATCTGCAGCTACCTCTTGGCTCGGCACGTTTCCTCCATTATAGAAAGTGAGGAGTGACCCTGGACTGGCATGCCTCAAGGGAGCTCCCTGTGTTCTCAGCCATATCCCCAACCTTCCACTGTCACTTAGGGAAGGAGGCCCAGCCAAGCCAGTCCCAGCCAGCTCTGGCCTTTCCTCTCATCCGTCACAGGCTTAGGGTCTATGCTGGAAGATGTGCTCTCTCTCTCTCTCCCCATACCTTGAGGCCCCTGTTACTTACCCGCGGTGGTGAGGAAATAAGGGTGGTGGTGGTCTCCCTTATGTAGAGGGTGATGGGGGTGAGGGGCCAGGAGGGTGGGTGTGGGCATGAGGGGGTAGCCATAGTCTAGCAGAGGCACCCGGGAGGCCAGAGAGCTGGTGAAGTGGTCAGAGGCCACCTCCCTTAGCGGCTTGGGCTTGTGCAGCAGGATGTCCTCGATGAAGAAGGACGTGGGCCTCTGAGATGACGCCGGGTGTAGAGGGGAGGTGAAGTTGAGATTCATCTTGAACCGAGCGCCTGCCACAGGGCGGGGGCCGGGGACGACGAGTAGGAAGCAGGCAGCGTCTCAGCACGCCTGGTCGAGAGCCAACCACCCTCGAGGCTCGGATCCCTGATGCTCTCTCCTCGGCCTGGGCTACCCCCGGCGCTGGAGAGGCAAGAAGATAAGCTCTTGGGTAGGTTGGGTCTAAGTGTAGGAGAATTGGCAGCTTGGAGAGGGGAGTCGGGAGAGCCAATGGCAAGGCTGCCAGAGACAGAGGGGAGGGTGCGGTGGGCGCGGGGCGGGGCGGGGAGCTGTCCGCGGTGCTGAATACGACCGGCCAGGCCCGGGGAGAGTGCAGCCGAGCGGACCGGGTCCTTGCTCCTACCAGGTTTCTCGACCTCAGTTTCTGCCCGCCACGGCAGGAGCTGCCTAGCTCCCGGCCGTTTTTTAAAGAAAACGAAAGAGATAAAGTCTCTACCCTCGGACAAACTCCTCTTTAGAGAGCAGAAGGCATTTAAAGGTCCCCGAAGCAACCGGAATAAAGCACTTATTTCAGCACTGGGGCCAGGGCTTTAAAACTTTAGAGAAATGATAGCACAGGGGGAAGAGGAGAAGTGAGGAGAGAGTCCATATCCGCTAGACCCACCTTAAGTTGATGACTGAGGGATGACTGGATTGTCGAGGTAAATAAATAAAACGTTGATGATGATCATAACATTCTTTACCTCCGTTTTAGAGGATGGTGTGAGGAAAGTTATACCTACATTAGTCAATTAATTTGATCTGTGTAAATATGTCCAAAACTACCTCTTAAATGCCAGCCTCCACCTCCTCTCAAATTTCCATTACTTTCTCCTCATTCTGCTCACATAGGCTGCTATTTCTGCTATACTATCCTTTTCAGCCCTAGCGCCCCCCCCCAAATAATTGTACTGTGTTTTTGTTTCCCATTCCCTTTTGCAGCCTTTCTTTTCATTTTCCTCCCTCCCAATCTTTTGTTTTCTAATGTTTGTCTTTTTCAAATCTGTCACATTTATTTCCCTGGAGTCAATTTGCTAAAGTTAAGGTGATCATCTACAGCACAGCAGGGGTAATTTCAGCTCGCATCTCCGAAAATTGCTCTAATTATTGATGTTAAACTCAGGGAAATTAAAAGAAGCCACTTCTCTCCCATCTCCCCATTTTTAAGCTCTAATTTGTTGAAATCTAGTCATCATCACAATTCCAATCACCACTGCTAATAGTAAAAGTGTTTTAATAGAGACTGAGTCCTCACAACCCATGCTATTAGATAATTAGAGGAGGTGTTAGGAAGCCAAGTGCTAATCCTTGGGCGCACGGGTAGGATTTCCATCTGATCTAGCAGGTAGAACAAATTAATTACCAGAATCAATTAGGCCCCAAACTACAGAGCTCCAAGAAGTGGGAGCGTCGTATTCCATAAGGATGAACTGGTAAATGGTAAACAGATGAGGAGAGCCAGAAGAAGGAGGACGAAGGGGGAAATAACTTTAAAATAAGCTCTTGGCAAGTAAGCCTCTAAACGAAGTCAGAACTCTTTGTCCTGGAGTGTGAAATGTGATCTTTTTAAAGTTTATAATTGTAAGAACTGAAGACCGGAAAGCAGGTGGCCACGGAGAGGGAACATAGAAGATTTCCAGGAGGCGTTGCTTGGTCCTTAGTCCTGGCCCAGTCATCTCCCGCAGGACCAAAGGAAGACCCAGGAGACTCGTGAAGAGGGGACTGTCCACACTTTACCCACATCCACCCTGCTGCCAGCGAGCGCTTACTCTTTCCTGTGAGTGGAAACCGAGGCATCCTGTCTCCTAAGACCCTAAAGGTATTAGAGGCTATTGAGGGCGTGGCGGGTTTACAACCAGAAGTAGCCTCTGTAAAGAGCGTTCCCGAGCCGGCGCGCGCTTACACTCCATCCCTACACAGACCGAGCACAGATTTGTACCCAGCCTTGGGGGTGGGATTTTAGCTTCACTCTGGGGGCAGGGACTAACTTCCGCCTCAGAAACAGAAATGACAAGATTACTGAATGTCCCTTGGGACCAGAGGCAGTAAAAAACGCCTTTGGGTAGCAGTTACCTTGGAGCCAAGGCGCTACAAACCCTTTCTCAGAATTCATTCTTACACGTCCCCCGAGTGTTCGAGGGATCCGAGGAGGGAAGGGAAGGGGCGGGGTAGACAGCCTGCTCAGTCCTTACCCTCCCCCTTATTTCATATAATTTTATTTCACATTCCCTGCTGTCCCCCAAAGCTAAGGCTATCTCCCCAGGCCCTGCTCGCTGGCCAAGACGCGCGGGAGGAGGGGCCGACTGCCCACGCTCCCCTTTCTCTACTTCTGCTCATGCCAGAACCCTCCTGCCCAAGAGCCCAGCACTGCCGAGGGGGACTTTCCCTCGGGAGTCCGGCTCTCCAGCCTCCGCCTCCGCCCCAGTGGGAACCTAGGAAGTGAGAGACGGAGGGAGGAAACTGGACAGCTCTGGGAAGTGGAAGGACTTCCAGGACTGCGGGAGTTTTCCTTCCCTCTCCCCTTTCAGCGATGCTGGGAAACCAAGCTCCGTGGCTGAGAGAGTGCGACCCGCCGTCCGCACCAATGCAGGCCCCTGGGGGCGCGGAGGCAGGAACTGGGGGATCGGAAGTGAGGCAGAGACAGGGATTCCTCGGTCGCCACCCTTGTCCATTAAGGAGAACCCCTTATCCCAGCGCACTCAGATAATCCCAGCTGGGCTCGCCAAGGGGGCTATGGGGCCTGAGCACAGGGCAAGGGGCAGGCTGTGCACGCGGGGCTTGTCCTGGAGAAGTTCCTTTCGGGTCCGGCCTCACATTCCTCTAAGAGTTACGACCCAGACCCTCGGGGAAATCGCGAGGTGAAGAAAGCTGGCACGTTTCTCTATGATGCTGGCGCTCTGGCCTGGCCCATCCTTCTTCCCCGGTGGGGTGAAGGAGGCCCCCAAGGTGCCCAGCCCCATCTTGAGAATCAATTCGGGTAAGTCTTAAGGGTAGAAGGAAGAGGCATTCCAGAGCCAACAGGCCTCCCTCTTCCCTCCACTCCCGCCAGCCCAGGTAAGGAGTAAATGTCATATTTTTATATAGCTTGCAAACAGTTTGCCCCTTAAAAGCAGAAATATTTCATTGCCTAGATTATCTCTAAAGTCTAGACCAACGATGTCTAAGAAAAATATAAATCAAGCCACATAAGTCATTTAAATTTTTCTACTAGTCACGTTTAAAAAGTAGGAGGAAACAGGAGAAATAGTAATGTATTTCACTTAACCCCAATATATCAAAAATATTATTATTCAACATATAATCAATATAAGTATCATTGAGATTTTTTTTTTGCATTCCTTTTTTTATACTAAATCTTCAAAATCCACTGTGTATTTTACACTTACTGCACATCTCAGTTCAGGAGTTCAGACTAGCCACATATCAAGCGCTCAATAACCACATATGGCAAATGGTTACCTATTGGACAGCAGGTGTCTAGTAAATTGCCATAATTCCTTTTACCCTTTTCCAATGTAGGTAGACACACATAGAAAACGGAAAGCAGGGACTTCCCTGGTGGCACAGTGGTTAAGAATCCGACTGCCAATGCAGGGGACACGGGTTTGAGCCCTGGTCCAGGAAGATCCCACATGCTGCGGTGCCACTAAGTCCGTGTGCCACAACTACTGAGCCCGCACACCTAGAGCCCGTGCTCCACAACAAGAGAAGCCACCACAATGAGAAGCACGCACACTGCAATGAAGAGTAGCCCCTGCTCGCCGCAACTAGAGAAAGCCAGCGCGCAGCAAGAAGACCCAACGCAGCCAAAAATAAATAAGTAAATTTTAAAAAAATGGAAAGCAGTTGCTGAAGCCACCCAGCCTAGCACATTCTCAATACTTGCCCTTCATCTATCCACTATATTCTATTATTGTGAACATTCATTGAGCATCTACTATCTTCCAGGGTACTCACTACCTGTCTTCGCAAGCTTTCCCCAAGCTTTAGGAGATTAAATAAATGCACTCACGTTACATTTATTTTTCATTCTCATTTGACCGAAATTGATCACCCAGAGCCAGCAGGCTATAACCATATGCCAGGCAGACGTGTAAAATCAGATCCCGTTCACTGCTCTGGGCAAAAGTTAAGGATCAAATAAATTTTCCCCCACCCAACCCACAAGACCTGATCGAGCTCCTGTTTATGGTTTCATCTGAAGAATTATTAATTTAAAGAGAGAAAATACATGTTTTTCAGGGAGCTGATAATTAAACAGGCCTTCTCTCTTTCATGTCAGCCTCATCTAAAACTGTCATCTGAACTGGGACTTAGTTTTCCAAAAAGATAACCCTATTGATGATCAAAGGAAGAGACTGATTCCATTAGCCAAGGTGCCTATACTGCGGCCTACAAAATAAAGGGAGAAATGTATTTTAGAAGGATCTGAGTAACACACTTTACTCATAACATTTTGTATTATATTGCTTGTTGTCTGTTTCAACTTACTTTCTATCTGAGTACTTTATTTTAAGCACTACCAAAGTGGATGACATGCCTAGAAAAAGAACAGGAGTCACTGAATGCTTCCTGCAAATGCATCTTCAAATACTGCTTTTACACTGAAAATTAGGATGTGAATTCTATGAGAACACATTCAAGGATAGGGTATTCAAATCACAATATTCCTAACATAAGGAGGACTAACTCTATCCAGTTTGCTCGTTCAGGACAAGGTCAGTCTGAAGAGTTAAAAAACTTTCATTTTATTTCTTTCTTTAAGTTTTCTATGCTGCCTTTGGCATCTCAATTCAAAACATGCTTCAAAAAGTGACAGAAAAAAAAACACCTGAAGTTAAAGGTTTGAAATACGAGAGATTACCTATCATTTCTTAATACTCTAAGAGGCATACAGTAGAATAAGAATGAGGTTTGAATAGGTTTCTTATTAGTATTCCACCATTTCCTCACTGAGTCCGTAGAAGAGTAGCCAAGTGTATTACCAGAGGAAAAAACCCAATAAGCTAACAAAATGTCTTTTAAGTATTCTTTTCTCCCATTCCAAACTATTCAAATTCTATGTCAGGTTTTAAATTTAGCACCTACTAGCACAATGTACTTTAAACAATACAAAATTAGTATGCATAGTTTTAAAAATAAAAGTTCATGAATTGCTACCATAATACAATGTGAATTTCTAATGTTAGAGATTGTAAGACCCTTTCAAACTCTATTATTGGGTATAGAAATTTGTAAACATTTCCAAAAGGACTATGTACATGGAACTAAATATTTGGTATGTTTTGTTAAAATGCTGGGCCATTTATATTTTGTTTGAGAATACTGTTCATGAAACAGATTGATATTTATGATATTTATTCTTTAAACTGTCATTGGTAATGCAATCAAGTTAGTGGACCAAAAAAATGGGAGGTACAAATGTTGTCACTATAAGAGAATAATATTGAATTTGTCTTACAGTGACCAAGATGGTAGATAATCTGTGTATAACATAAAAACCTGGAAGTCAGAGGAGAAAACATTGATTAAAAAATTAACTAATTTTAAAAAATTCTGCATGGCAAAAGTTATCATAAGCAAAGGAAAAAGACAAACAATAAACTGGGAGAAAGTGTTTGCAACTCATATCCCAGACACAAGGATAATTCCTTATATATAAAAAGTTCCTACAAATCAATAAAAAGAAAATGAAGAGTACAATTTAAAAATGGGCAAAGGATTGAAAGAGTTCACCAAAAAGAAAATATAAATAAATGGCTGTTAAGCATTTTAAAAGATGCTAACAATAATACTAAAAATAAGACTAATAGTAGATTACACTGAGACATCATTAACCTGTCGAATAAAAAATTTTTTAAATCTAATTGCCCACTCTGTTGGCAAAGCTGTGGGGGAAAGAATCACTCTCATATATTGATGCAAAGAATGCAAATTTGTACAATCTCTATTGAGAACAATTTGGTAATATATATCAAAATTACAAATGCACATCGTAATTTATCCAACAGATATGATTTGCACATCATGGCTAAATTACACAAACCCAGAACAAAAGGAACTCTAGGATGTATTTTTAATTGAAAAGAGCAAAGTATGCTAACATTTGTTTTAAAGGGGGAAGGATGGGGGAAACTACACAAATTTGATTACATATTCTATATATACCTCTGGAAAGATACAAAAGAAACTCATAGCATTAGTTGCCATTAGGGACTGAGGTCCTGGGGACTTGATGGGAAGCAGGTTTTTCCCTAATTGCCCTTTTTGTATCTTTTGAGTAAGAATCATATGAATGTAATATTTATTCAAAAGTCATTTTAAAATTAAAATATAAAAGAAAAAAGAATTATTTTACTTTAACCCCAAAATGTTCAAATCAAAATTCACTACATTATTTTTATTATGATTTTAGCTTTTCTCCATAAGTTACTGGACCCAAATTAGAACATAGTTGTTTTTAATTGATATTTGCCTATAAGGGACATGAAACTTTTATTCCTTAGTAAAAGTTCTGCAAGTCTTAATTTTCATGTAAACTACACGTGATTTCAAAGTTGATCACACGCCTCACGCTCATCCATAAATTAAGAATAATATCGATTTAATCACTTAAAGAAAGTCTTTGAAGAATGTTTTTTAGCAATTTCAATGATGGCACTATGGATAATGGGGTGAACTTCTTGCATTTATATTATACATCATATATTTTGCTCTGCCTTCTCATTTGAGTATCACAACTCTTCCTTATTACATACAAAGAAACAGAAGATCACTTAGGTAGAGTCATGAGCTCATTCAGTGTACAGCTCATTCAGCTTTGTACGCTAGGATTTGAACTCAGGTTTATCTGACCCCAGTGTCCATACTCTCTTCGTTCCAACCACATTATCTTTGAAAAATAGACAAGTAAAGCAATAATAGATGCTGCTTATTTCTCATCTGGAATGGAACTTGAAACTATCGCCCTTGATTTAAGAGCACAATCTCCCCAAATCTTCTCACTGGAGGATTTATAAATTCATACCATGACCTGTAATAACTAGAACCAGAAAGGATGTTTTAAAGTTTTAACTTTGGAATATGAACACACACACACACACACACACACACACATACACACACACACACACACACACACACACACATATATACACTTCAAGATGTTGAGGGCAGTATACATAACCAGTTGAAAATAGAACAGGGTTTAGAGTCAAACAGACTGAGATTAGAGATCTGGCTCCATCACTGCTAAATACTAGCTGTATGACTGTGGAAATTTTGTTTAATCCCTCTAAGCTCTATTGCTCTCAATTGTAAAATGGGGACAATATTTGTATCTCATAGGGTAGTTTTGGAGAGAATTTAAGGTAATGGATATGTGTCACTTATGTCTTAATTTTATTTATTTATTTATTTAGGCTGCTCTGCTGCGTGTGGCTTGTGGGATCTTAGTTCACCGACCAGGGATGGAACTGGGGCCCTAGCAGTGAAAGCGCCAAGTCCTAACCCCAGGACCGCCAGGGAATTCCTGCATCTCAATTTTTAAAAGGTAATATATGTAATGCATTTTGCTCAGTGCCTGGCACACAGCTAATGCTTAATAAGTGGCCCTGCTACTGGTGATGATGATGGTGATACTGCAGGTGGTGGTGGTTATGGTGACAGTTGTGCTGATGGAGGTGGTGATGGAGACGGTGGTAGTGGTGATGCTGGTGGTGATAAAAGCAAGCGCAAATGGAACCCTAGGGCTACCACGGACATGAGTGAATAATGAATCCAACACCGTGTCGCTACATAAAAGCAGGCTTATGTAATCTTAGGAAGAGTTTCTTGTCAAGAAAAAAAAAAACAATGTATTGGGAAGGTGGTGATGGTACAAGCTATGAGTGAGTGGTCTCCTGGATACAAATGGGGAATAGCTATTTAGCTCTAGAAGATACCTTGAAGATGATTTTGAGAAAGATGATGCCTTCTTATTGGATGGCTGCACTCTTCATGTTCCTACTTTCCCCCAGACAGGGTTCAAAAACATTAAATTAGAACATGATATCCACACCAGGTCTATTTTCTTCTGGTGGAGGGTGGGGAGAACCAATCATACAAAGACTACTTACTGAGTGTCTACCAGGTACCTTACCTTTGCTAGGCTCCCTGTGAGGTGGTTTGGAGAGATAGGGTAGAGAAATGCAGGGAACAAAGACATTTCGGAAAAGTGTAAGCCTTATTTCCTCTTGAAATACACACACACCTCAACACATGAAACTAAAAACATGTAAAACAAACAACCAACCAA
Source organism: Monodon monoceros (assembly GCF_005190385.1). Classification (NCBI taxonomy): domain Eukaryota; kingdom Metazoa; phylum Chordata; class Mammalia; order Artiodactyla; family Monodontidae; genus Monodon; species Monodon monoceros. Next base: position 9,739,277 of record NW_021703784.1, on the reverse strand, counting down.
GAGATTCTCTGTGCATTTTACTTAATTAGCAAAATATTTTCATCACTGAGATGATGCAGGCTCAATTGTAACTAGGAGAGAAAATTATATTGGGAGACAGTGAAGCCAAGAGCTCTGTGATTTATTCAGTTTACATCTGCAAACATTTATTGAACATGTACCTTATAAAAATGTGAGTGTGCATTTGGAGGCTTTTTCTCATACGTATATATCTTGCCTCCACTTTTAAGCCATGGATTTAATTTTATCTACTGTGTCCTTAATATTTTCCAGTATTGGAATCCCCCAAAATTGACACGAAAATATTTCTATAATTGACTGCAGTATTATTTGACAGTTACCAGGTAAGAGGATAATTTAGTGCAGGTTACCAGGGCCCTCCTTATTGGCTGGAAGGTGGGCAGCCCCTCAAGATGGTGTGGTAATACCATGTGCTTTTTAAAAAAATACCATGTGATTTTTGGGGGGGAAAGAAATATGGACTGGCAAATGTAGGGAAATCTCTTCAAAACTAAACTAAAACAGAGCCTCCACTTTGTACTCTGAGGTCTTAGCCTCGCAAAACTTGATTATTAAAAATTGCTTTCATCTGTCTTCTTTTGGGAAGGATCATCCTTATCACCTCCCATCTACGTAGATAATTTCCATTCAAATCTAGATCCAGTTCATACCCTTTTCCCTCAGAAAACCACTCTGGTCCACAGTATTTAATCACCATGCAATTAGCAGATATTCTATTCATTGAGCTTTTGGAATAGGCTAAATACTACATTGATATGTTTTATCTCTTTTTACGGCCAGGTTCTGTTTTTCCAACTAGATTACGTATCATTTTTTTCTATAGGAAATATATTCAAATAATGCAAAGTGAAAAATCATAGAAGTTACAAAGTGAAAATTTGTCCCATCCCATTCTTCCAGCCACCCAATACATTATTTTTTGAATTAATAAATAAATGTATAAGTGAAATATAAATATTATGTAATATATATAAATTTTTCCTCTCACATACACACACCCTTTCTCTCTTTTTTTTTTTTTTTTTTCGGTACGTGGGCCTCTCACTGTTGTGGCCTCTCCCTTTGCGGAGCACTGGCTCCGGACGCGCACGCTCAGCGGCCATGGCTCCCGGGCTCAGCCGCTCCACGGCATGTGGGATCTTCCCGGACCGGGGCACGAACCCGTGTCCCCTGCATCGGCAGGCGGACTCTCAACCACTGCGCCACCAGGGAAGCCCCCTTTCTCTTTTTATACAAATTCTTTTGCATTTTGGTTTTTCTACATAACTTTTTTTTGGTTGCACATTATAACATTTATGGACGACCAGGATTTTATTTAACTAGTCCCCTTCGATGATAGTAAGATATTTAGGATGTTTCCAGTCTTTTGCTATTACAAACAATGCTGCAATAAATGCAATAAATAACCATACACATATATTATTTTGCACATAGGCAAGTATGTCTATAGGAATTCTTAGATGATAAATTGCTGGATCAAGTTTGTAATTCTCACTGGCTTTGCCAAATTGTACCCCATAAAGATAGTATCAGTGTATACTTCTTTCTGTAGCACATCAGAGAGCCCCAGGTGATTCTCATGCAACTGATCTAAGGACAATACTCTTGTGTTTACTAGGTCACTTAAACCCTTGAAGGCCTCAGTTACTCTATCTGCAAAGTGGGGATAATGTCACCTACCTCGGAGGACTATTATAGGACTATTTTATGAGGAAAATATGCAAAAGGTCTTTCAAAACTGTCAAGCAGGATGAAAATGTTAATTATTATTAAGGATAATAGCTTCTAGCATTTACTCTGTGATTGGCATTGTATTACATGCTTTAATATATTCTCTCCAAGTTATACAGAAAGTAAACATAATTAGCTTAGTTTTATATTTCACAGGTGGGTTTGCAGAATTTCTCATTATGTTAAGTTTTTCACTTTATTCACTCAGAACCTCATGTGTCCATCCATTCGTTCATTCATACCTTCAACCAGTATTTTTTAATATTACTACATCTCTTCCTATGAGGTGCTGCAGAAAACAGGAAACTCTAATGCACATCCTTGGCTCTCACTTGCTGTGAAATAGGGAAACTGGGTTTTGTTAATGGCACCAAAGTAATACCCTTCAGATTACTTGCTGTTTACAAACAAGGAAATGTAACTTTATACAGTGCCATCAGGCTGTCAACATTACAACCCAGTGATCCATCTTAGCATCCCTAATGGTGGGACAACCAGACATCACACGTGCCATTGTTGTGATGCTACATGAAGCACACATCATTGCCTGTAAAGTATCCCTGCCAAATGTTTAACCTGAATCCAATCAGGCTTAGATCCAACTTTAAGTTACAGAAAATACGAAGGATACAAAAGCAAGCTAAACTATACTGCTTAGAAGCAGTGAGAGAAATCCAGGAGATCCAGGATTCCATGGGACAATTCCCCATTTCATTCAAAAAGGCAATGCCACAAGGAAAATAAAAATAAAGTGAGGACTGGAGACTTAAGACACAAAATCAAACACTATGTGTGGTCCTTGATTAGATCCTGCTTTGAACGCACCAATCATAAAAAATACTTTTAGAATAATGGAGAAATGTAAGTAAATCACAGGGGCTGGGTCGGGGGTATGAAATAAATATGACAAGAGGTTAATAATTGTTAAAATTTAGTGATCAGTACTTGGAAGTTACTTATACTATTTTCTTTGTTTTTCTATTTGTTGAAAATTTCCATAATAAAAAGAAAGAGCAAAAATACCATTCAACCATAAAAAGAAAGTTGGGCAACGGTAAGTTAGTGTATGCTCAGTATCAAGTGTCCAGAAAGCATCACAGAAACATAGACCAAAAGCTTTCTAGGAGTCTAGAAAAAAAAAGATCTCTTGGCCTGAGGTAGGCAAGGAATACTTTATGGAGGAGGTGGGACTTCGGGTGAATGAAACTGAAACATACACGAGGGTCAGTAATCCTAGCAGAGCCAAGACAGTGCCAGTTAAAGACACATTCACCGTAATACTCCTCTCACTGTGGGCTGCAGGAGGGACGCTGGCGAGTCTAACCCTCAGAGATGCCAAGCCCTAGTGCTTAATTTGATATTAAAAGTCCACTCACTGTTGTTCTATGGAGGGAACCCAGAGCCTGATCTCCTGCACAGCTGTAAGCCCCCAGCCGAATAATCAAAGCTAATTACAAACACAAAGGGATGCTCATTTGCAAAGAAATGACCTCCAGCTACTTGTTGCATCAGCCAGGGGTCAACTCAGTCCAACCCAATTAGTACTTTACCCGAGAGATTCCTGTGACACGTTCGCCCATGCCAACAGCAGGCTCTCGTTTGAGCCCCAGCAAAACCACCCAGAAGCCTTTGAAAGCCAGAGGGCCATGTTTTCTCTGAAGTTCAATGCCGACCAGTTTTACCAACCCTTATCCCTTAAGAACAAACTCAGTGAGCCCGCATCAAACAAAACAACAGGCGAATGGATAATGTTGCCATTTAAATGCTCTGACTAATGCAGTTCCAGATTTCCCTTCCAAATTAAATGCATTTTGCTTAGTACATTTTCAACAGACGTTACTCATCTGCTCGATTAATGAGTTTGCTGTGAAAGCTACTTCGGTAGCAATTTGAAACAAAAGCATCACAACGTGACTGAGGCCCCCTTCCCCTTCTCTCTCCATCTTAGCCTCCCTTCCCCCCTTCTCCCGCCCCAGCGTAAATGCATCACCAAACGAGGACGGCGAAGCTGGAGTCCGCGAGGGTTCTCTTCTGTGTCACTACACTACATTAGGAATAAAACCTTCCACTTAAACACTTAAATGAAAACATCGAGAAACTAATTTACTATTTGCAATCACATGATTTAAACCGAAGCTGCCTTAATTTCCTTCCCATTTTGCTTCATATTCAATGTGAGCACACACTAGATTGGTCTATGAAAAGGCTGTCTTCGAATCACAACACTTAAGACCTCTTTCATTTTCTTTTTGATTAAATAATTGAAATTCCTGTCAGGGCCTGCACTTTACTGACGCACAGATTTGGTGTGTGAGGATAAAGACCACTTTTTGTTTGCTGCCTGGGTCTTAAAAGCCAGCGGGCTTTACTTCATTAAGGGGCTGATAAAATGGACCTACGCTATTCACCCATTTCGCAGAAATTTCCTGCGCCCATTAAGTGATTGTTTGAGACAAATTATGAAAAGCATCTCCTTTCATTTAACCATCCTCATTCATTGGGAGGCTTCTGCCTGCTGCAGAGAGCTCAGCTTCTCCCATGCCAACTTCGTCCATTAGGAAAATAAAAACAAGAACCCATGTGTATATGCACACATGCACACAAAACACACAAAAACCAAAATGAAATAAGGCACAGAAAACTTCATTTGCTTCAACTAAAGAAACCTGAGGTTATTTCTATTCTGATGGGCCATGGCAGGGAAACCCCAGACCAACCTCATGACCCAGCCAGGCCAGCCCAGCCATGGGCCTTTGGGCTCCTTGAAGTTGAGGTAAGCAGATCCTGAAGGAGGTGGGGAGAGCCCATCACTCAGAAGAGAAGCTACACCACCCACTCTGCAGTCCCACTGTCCCATGAGCCAATGACTAAATCGGACAACAGCAGGTATGTATGTGGTCTCTGTAATAAATGCACAGTCTCAGAATGTGTGTCTGCGTTTAAATACAAATCACAGATTCTCTTTTTTTTTTTTTTTTTTTTTTTGCGGTACGCGGGCCTCTCACTGCTGCGGCCTCTCCCGTTGCAGAGCAGAGGCTCCAGACGCGCAGGCTCAGCGGCCATGGCTCACGGGCCCAGCCACTCCGCGGCATGTGGGATCTTCCCGGACCGGGGCACGAGCCCGTGTCCCCTGCATCGGCAGGCGGACTCTCAACCACTGCGCCACCAGGGAAGCCCACAGATCCTCTTTTATGAGGCTGATCATCAGACACTCCTGGATGTTCAACCCAAGTCTACCTGGCTGTGTGCCCTTGGGTATGTTATCTGGGACCTCTCAGAGTCTTCGTCCCATCTGTAAAATGGGGACATAAATAAATGGTCCCACCTCCTCACAGGATGGTTGGGAGCTTTAAATGAGACAATGCATGGAAAGTGGTTAGTGAGTCCAGCACGTGGTGTTTAATAAAAATTAGGAAACACTGTTATGTGCTTCTGCATCTTTACATGCGTATCTACGTATGACCATATTCACATTCCTTTAAATAGTGTACTTTCAGAGAATGAATGGTCTTACCTACATTTACCCATTAATAAAAATAAACAGGGCTTCCCTGGTGGCGCAGTGGTTGAGAGTCCGCCTCTCAATGCAGGGGACATGGGTTCGTGCCCCGGTCTGGGAAGATCCCACGTGCCGCGGAGCGGCTGAGCCCGGGAGCCATGGCTGCTGAGCCTGCGCGTCCGGAGCCTGTGCTCTGCAACGGGAGAGGCCACAACAGTGAGAGGCCCACGTACCGCAAAAAAAAATAATAATAAAAATAAAAATAAACAAACAAAAACCTATGTCTGGGTACAGGAGACCCATATGCTACACACTCATATATACATATATGTAGTATAATTTTATAACAGGAAAGGGCATTACCAGATATTTTGTCCAACCTCTACCCAAAGTAGGCCTACCACCTAAAAGATCCGAGACAGTTCGATGACTCCCTCTTATGAAGGCTCAGTTTACTTCCATGTCACCTGTACTACGGATCCCTGTTCTGACCACCAGAATCACATGGAAGAAAACTCACTGCTACAGAGAAGCATTTCCAATATTAAACAAACAAACAAACATTCCAAAGCTCTACTGTTTTCTCTGAGTATTCTCTTTCCCAGAATAAATATCCCAGAACCTGCACTGCTCCTTGTAACACATCATTTTTTAGCCCTCTCACCACTATGGACCTCTGAACTTTAAAACAGAGCCTGCCTTGAATTGAACATAATATTCCACATGTGGTCTGAATAATGCTGGATAGAAATACAGATTGTATTCACTCATTGATTAACTAATTGATCCAACACTTATTGACAGCAGAAACTAAGCGCATCGCATGTTTGGACATATATATTAAATAGCATAATAAACGCTATATATAAAAGGTGACCTCTTCAGCATGGTGTCTATAGTTAATAACATTGTTTTGTACATTTGAAAGTTGCTAAGAGAGTAGATCTTAAAAGTTCTCATCACAAGAAAAACAATTTGTTACTATGTGGGGTAATGGATGTTAACTAGACCTCTTGTGGTGATCATTTTGCAATATATACAAATATGGAATCATTATGTTGTACACCTGAACTAATATAACGTTACATGTCAGTTATATTTCAATTAAAAATAATAAAATATTCTACCAAAAGAAATCACCTCTTGGTTGTGCATGTTGGAGATCATCCGTGGCCAAGCATTCATTCCAAGGATGTTTCTCCCATCCCAGCCATGCTTCCTGGTATTCTTCATTTCGTTTGCAGTTGTTATGGGCTCAGGAACCACGAATTCATTTTTAGCCTTTGCCTAAAAAACAAAATAAAAAGAGATGCATCTCCCTCAGAAAATTCCTTCATACTTCTCAGCACCGAACAGAAAGACCTTGGTATCAGGCACTGTTTTGTACGGTCACCCAGTCACCCTTCTCCGTGGCAATAGCATCAGTGACTGAGAATGAATTCCATACTTAAAGAAGAAAGTAGAATGAGCGTTAACAAGGTTAGGCCTGTTAAGGCCCATGCTCTCATCGGCCAAGGAAGCTTCCGTGGAAGGTCACTGGGAAGAGCAGGAGTTTGCATGGAGGGGGCTGAGGGCTTGCACAGCCCTGGCTGGAGGGAGGGGAGTGCAGTCCAATGGCACTCACCAGGACTGGTGCAACGCAGGCCTGCCTGGAGGCCAGAGGAGAGACAGGATGCTGCTTGAAGATCCCAGCCAGACTTTCCTTTCTCTAAAGCAAACTTAACCAAGCTCACACAGAGTAGGGGAAGCTCAGTGTTTATTTTCCAACTGTCAAGCTTGGCAAGGACCCCGGCCTTCTCATTTCCACCTTGAGGATTTTGGTGGCCTGGGGAGCTCCTTGAACAGCCTTCCAACCTCAGACTTTCAGGCCTGCTTCTCCTCCTTTGCTCCTACCTCTTCACTGTGCCCTCTCTCAGGGACACATTTTCAGTGTTTGAGTCTTTTTTTTTTTTTAATATTTATTTATTGGGATTTCCCTGGTGGTCCAGTGATTAAGAATCTGCCTTCCAATGCAGGGGACACAGGTTCAATCCCTGGTTGGGGAACTGAGATCCCACTTGCCATGGGGTAACTAAGCCCGTGCACTCTAGAGCCTGCGCGCCACAACTAGAGAGCCCACATGTTCTGGAGCCTGCGTGCTGCAACTACTGAGCCTGTGCACCACAACTAGAGAGCCCGTGCTGCAATGAAAGAGCCCACATGCCATAACTAAGACCCGATGCAGCCAAATAAATAAATATTTTTTTTAAAAAAAACACAAAAAACAGGGCTTCCCTGGTGGCGCAGTGGTTGAGAGTCCGCCTGCTGATGCAGGGGACATGGGTTCATGCCTCGGTCCGGGAGGATCCCACATGCTGCGGAGCGGCTGGGCCCATGAGCCATGGCTGCTGGGCCTGCGCGTCTGGAGCCTGTGCTCCGCAGAGGGAGAGGCCACAACAGTGAGAGGCCCATGTACCGCAGAAAAAGAAAAACAAAACACAAAAAAAACCCCACAAAAAACAAACAAAAAAATTTATTTGGTTGTGCTGAGTCTTAGTTGCAGCAGGAGGGCTCCTTAGTTGTGGCTCGCCAGCTCCTTAGTTGTGGCATGCATGTGGGATCTAGTTCCCTGACCAGGGATTGAACCCAGGCCCCCTGCATTGGGAGCGTGGAGTCTTATCCTCTGCGCCACCAGGGATGTCCCAGTATTTAAGTAATTTTATTGCTCAAGTAATTTAAGCCTGCTGGATAGCTCAGCAAGTAAGAGATACTAGCCATTGCAAACCCGTTACCCTGAACTCCTAGGTCACTGCTTCAGGCAGAGTGGGAAGGGTGATTTGGAAGAGGTAGAACCCAAACAATTGGGGGGAAGAAACAAACAAGGCTGTTGGTACAGAGGCCTGGAGATGCTTCTGGCCTTTTCTATTCTGAACAGAGATAACTCTGACTTGTCCCATGAGTAGATCCATGGATGAAAAGCAGAAGAGCTGGGATTGGTCCTAAAGCCATCTCTGCCTTGCCAGGTGACCTCTTCCTGGGGCTCAATTTCCCTGTTTGGGAAATGAACTTAGCCTCCCAGCGCTGTTAATGAGCTTCAATGAACTGGGAGATGGAAAGGTGCTTGGAATGCTTTGGAGGGTTTCCAGAGTTATCCGTGAAGGTGTAGAAAAAGCAGGCAAAGTGAGGCGGACATCGCCACTTTACCGATAAAACCAAAGCGTCAGAAGTTGCACTCATGGAAACCTGGCTCATGCCACCGAGTGGCGTACAAAGCCATGCCCCATTTCCCATTTGAGCCCTGTGAGAATCCAGACAGCATCTAAATTTTGATTTGATTTTCTTCTGTCTGAGGTAACTTCAGGGCTCTGTCCCTGGAAACAGACAAATGCATTAGACGCAGAATTCCCAAATGCTCGTCTGTGGACCAGTGCTGCCACACAAGGATTTTACTGATTAAGATGAAAAGAGAACAATAAGAACACTGGAAGAATCTTTCATAGAGTTAAATTTATTTCACTTAAAGAACGGAGATTGTTATTGCAACGTCAGATCCAAGAGGACAAGGACTTTGCTATTCTCATTCTCTGTTTTTTCACCAACACCCAGAATACCTGTATGTAATGGGCACTTGATAAATATTTGTTGAATGAATGAAGGAATGAATTATTTCCTTTCTATTCTCCTAGCATTAAAATATCCTTTCTTTGCTGAAATGGTATTAGTAGTGTCAGGTTTTGGGGTTTTTAAAAAAAATATTTTTCCTTGGAAAAAATCAAGGTATATAATTAAAAGGTTCACGGATCTATCATGTTTAAGATTGGGAATCTCTGGACCAGATGATCCACCAAAGAGCATTCAGTCCTATGATCCATCAGACACTGCATGGACACATGCTCACAGTCCTTAGGCCACATCCCGGAAGAGATGTTTCCTTTCTGAGATCTTAGAGGCAGAGAGATCTGGGCTCAGATACTGGAAAGCATATGAGCCATATGACTTTGGACAAGTGGCTGAAGCGTCTTTTCTCCTCTGTAGAATGGGAGTCCTGCCACTTGGTTTTTGTTTTGTTTTCTTTGGGGGAGGGGTGTACCATTTGTGGATTTTCAGCCCTGTGAAGGAAGGATGTCCCAGTGGCCTGGCTGCCTGAAGATTTTCTCAATCTTCTCTGGGAAAGATGGTCCCTTTTCTAGGCTGGTCCTTGGATCCAAGATACCCTTTGAAGAGAAAAAGAGCAACATCTGCTTCTAAATTGGGCACATTCTTGCCAGTATGAGGGGAAACTGGAGCAAATCGTAATGCAATGAGTTGAGGGAAAAAAGTGAGTTTTTTAAAAAGCTGAACATATTTTACTTAAAGGATCATTCTTATTACATGTATTTGGTATTAAAGGGTCTTTCTTCCCTGGTGGCGCAGTGGTTAAGAATACACCTGCCAATGCAGGAGACACGAGTTCAATCCCTGGTCCAGGAAGATCCCACATGCTGTGGAGCAACTAAGCCCATGCGCCACAACTACTGAGCCTGTGCTCTAGAGCCTGCATGCCACAACGACTGAAGCCCACATGCCCTAGAGCATGCACACCGCAACTACTGAGCCCGCGTGCTGCAACTACTGAAGCCCACGCACCTAGAGCCCATGCTCCGCAACAAGAGAAGCCACCGCAATGAGAAGCCGGCCCACAGCAACAAAGAGTAGCCCCTGCTCACCGCAACTAGAGAAAGCTTGCGCACAGCAACAAAGACCCAATGCAGCCAAAAAAAAAAAAAAAAGTTGGGGGGGAAGAAATGTCTTTGGTATTAAAGATTTTTATTCAGTTACTATATGATGGTGATAGTGGATGGTAGTTGTTTCTTTTTAAAGGCAGGAATTAACAAAATTTAAAGTTTCCAAAGTAAAAACACCCCTGAGACTCTACATTGTTGTGTCAAACTGACCTAAGACAGCTTGGTCTTGCACAAATTTTAGGTTCTTTTTTTTTTTTTCATAAATTTATTTATTTATTTTTGGCTGTGTTGGGTCTTCATTGCTGTGCTCAGGCTTCTCTAGTTGCGGCGAGCAGGGGCTACTCTTCGTTGCAGTGCGCGGACTTCTCATTGTGGTGGCTTCTCTTGTTGCGGAGCATGGTATGTAGGTGCCTGGGCTTCAGTCGTTGTGGTATGCGTGCTCGGTAGCTGTGGCTTGCAGGCTCTAGAGCACAGGCTCAGTAGTTGTGATGCACAGGCTCAGTTGCTCCATGACATATGGGATCTTCCTGGACCAGGGCTTGAACCCATGTCCCTTGCACTGGCAGGCGGATTCCCAGCCACTGCACCACCAGGGAAGTCCCTATTAGGTTCTTTTTGACAGACATTGGTAACTTCCCTCCAACTTCACCAGCAGGTCCTAAATTACAGTGAAAGAGAGGCACAGACTAAATTCTGCCACACATGCAAACATTAGCGATTAGCTACAAAAACAGTCCTACAGCCAGCTCTGTGGGTTCAATGAAGTTGAAGCTCTATCCTTTTCCAGGGTTTCTGGGCACTATTGACATTTGGGGGTGGGTCATTCTTTGTTGGGGAAGGGGACTGTCCTGTGCACAGTAGGATGTTTAGCAGCATCTCTGGCCTCTACCCACAAGATGCCAATGGCTTCCCACAAAACACACACACAATTGTGACAAACAAGAATATCTCCAGACATTGTAAATGCCCTGGTCGGGGGCAGGAGGTGCAAAATTGTCCCCAGTTGAGAATCAGTCACTCCATCAAGCATCCTGCAAGCAAATTTCACTCACAGTAGACGCAAATCACTTTTTTTAAAAAAACATCTTTATTGGAGTATAATTGCTTTACGTTGTTGTGTTAGTTGCTGCTGTATAACAAAGTGAATCAGCTGTACATATACATACATCCCCATATCCCCGCCCTCCTGCGTCTCCCTCCCTCCCTCTCTATCCCACCCCTCTAGGCGGTCACAAAGCACGGAGCTGATCTCCCTGTGCTATGTATGCGGCTGCTTCCCACTTGCTATCTCTTTTACATTTGGTAGTGTATATATGTCCATGCTACTCTCTCACTTGGTCCCAGCTTACCCTTCCCCCTTCCCGTGTCCTCAAGTCCATTCTCTACATCTACGTCTTTATTCCTGTCCTGCCCCTAGGTTCTTCAGAACCTTTTTTTTTTTTTTTTTCAGATCACTTTTTAAGCAATGCCAGGCAGCCAGATCCTGTATACGTTTCTTAAAATACGACCAGGCAAAATTCTGGGCCTAGGCACTGTTCTGAAGGGTGCAGGCTACCGGGCTATGCAGTTCATTCATGAAAAGTGCCTCGTCAATATTTCTAACCAATCCACATGTCTTGAACATCATTCATTTCACCAGTAAAAAAAAAAAAAAAAAAAACAAACCATTTCTGACACCAACTGTGCGCATTAACAAAGCTCTGATGTTAATAGGAGATAGAGATCATTAAAGCGCTTGTAGCGGCCACTTCAAGGATATGGACTTTTGATTAGAGATTTTCAAATGCTAACTAACCAACTAAAGTGTGAGAGATACACAACATTCTTCATCCCGAAGTAATTTTCAATAAAGGCAATATAATAGCTCGATATGACAGCTATTTAGATAGCCCAAATCTTCATTATTATTACTTTAAAGATATTACTGATCCATGAAATCCAAAAGGCTGAAAACCGCTGCCTCACATCAAACCTCTTCTTTGTGAAAGGCTTTTCAGGTGGACACAAGTCCCCCCAAAGGGAAATGGGACTCTGGCACTCAGACTGTTCCTGCATGCAATTTGTAGCCAAATTTTAATGAAAACCAATGTCCCCAGCCACTTTTCCCAACTGACAGAGAGGATGGTTTAGAACAGAAGTCAGCCTAGGGTCCATCCTGCGGGTGAACTGCGTGATTGCCAACCGGAGTTTGTTGCTCGGCGAGTTTGTGTGTATAAGAATGCACAAGTTGCAATTAATTCCCAGCGAAGTCACTCCTCAAGTTAATTAGAAATGCAAAGTGTGAGTCTAAATGTTATGAGATTATAAAATGGCTTTAATAATGGGAACAATGAGATTGAAGCATATGCATTCTGGCCATGTGAATATTTCACGACAGTGTCAATCTGATTTCATTTGCCTAATCATGCCATTGATATGCAGCCACCAGCCTGCAAATAGAAAGGCTGGATTGCAGCAGATCACCCTTCTAATGTCATAATTATTAATACTGGAGGGAAATGGAGCTGCTACACTTCAATGGAAACTGCTGGGCCTTTGGAATTGAGATGGGGATGGCCCAGCTGGGGGAGAAGGAGGGGAGAGGCGCACCGGCCTCAACATCCCCATCCTGCTTCTGGGCCAGAAGTATTTAGGTAATTAGGCAGCTCCACCAATTAAAGTGACGAGAATGCTGGGGAGAAGGGCTGCAGGGCGTAAATTCTCCAGTCCTCAATCCAAACCACGATGAAACACGCTGGCAACACGCTCGCGACTCTAAAGGAAAAGGAAGGGCCATTTTGCGGCCGTAAAGGATCCTGCACGTGAGGGTCCAGCTGGGTGCTGGATGACAGGGTTGAGGGCTGACCAGGGCAGCAGGCTCTCTCCCTTTTGGCTTCCTCTCGTCGGTCAGCATTTTCCATATACTTTGTGCACAAATCTCTTTTATAGGCACAGAATCTGACTTCCTCCTTGACATTTGAGAACTGCTTTCCCTTTATTTCCGATTACACTGCTTCGGGACATTTCTCCTACCATTAACTCAGTTCCCTGTGTGTCTTGCCTCTCCGTTTGAAGCATAAGGAATGGCTAGTCCAGATGCTCTCTGATTCCTCCATGGCGCTTAGTGCAGTGTCATGAACATGGTGGCTTGACTGGCTGCGCCAGCAGTGTTGCGAACTCTTAGGCAGTACAGTGTAAGGAAAGGCTGCTAGATGGAAATCTGTAAGACGTAGGTTTGAATCCTGGCTCTGCACCAAACTTAGGCAAGTCACCTAAGCCCTCTTAGTCTCAGTTTCCCCATTTATAAAATGAGAATCTCACAGTTGTTGTAGGGGACTCTTCAAGAAAAAGAATGTGACATCACTATTTATTTAGCTACACAATGCCTTGTTTCAAAAAGGATCTGGTGCAACCAGAAAGCACTTAATAAAATGCCAAGTGCTGTGCACATTCTCCCACTTTCACATTTGCACAGTTTAAGATGTACATCTTCAGTCTTGAGTTTCTCTGCTTCCTTTTATTCCAAGAAGTCTCCTCCCAGCCTAACAGGTCATTACCTGGAAATAAGCACTAGAAGGGTTTCCTTTTAAGGAATAGTTCTGGGAATTCCCTGGCAGTCCAGGGGTTAGGCCTGGGTTCAATCCCTGGTTGGGGAGCTAAGATCCTGCAAGCCGCGCAGCGAGGCCAAATAAAAAAAGAATAGTTCTTATACCCAGAATTTCTTGTCCATAATATTCACAGATAATGACATAGGATTATATTAAATCTAGGCAGCACATTTTTTGTGCTTTTTAAAAGTGAACAAATTAGTTAACTTCTCTAAACCTCAGGGACCTTATCTGTAAAATGGAGATAATAATAGTCCTTGTCACAGAAAATTAATGTGAAGACTGAGATGACATATAGAACACATATAGGATGGTGCCCAACTTACAGAAAGCTCTCTCTATATGTAATCTGTTACTATTATTACTTTTAATTACTTTTATTATTATTAAACATTGTATTATATAATAAATAATACTATTACTAATTATTTATTATTAATAATTATAAAATAATAAGTAGTGAGATAATGGTGAACTCCAGGGAACCTGGGAAGTTAGAGATATCATGACAAATGTAACTCTTGATTACCTTCTTGCTGTCAGGCTGCATACAGAACTGTAGGTTGTCACTACATGTCCACAGCATCCAGAACTTGTGAAATGTGCACTATAGATATAATAATTGTTAACACTTATATGGCTCTAAATGCGTGTGGGACACTGTTCTAAGCACTTTACATGTAACTCATTTAATTCCTACAACGGCTTTCATGAAGTGGGTGAGTCCTACCATTCTCCCCATCTCACAGATGAAGACACTGAGGCGGAGGGAGGCATATAACTTGCCCAAGGTCACAGAGGCAACAAATAGCAGAGCCGGGATCAAAATCACGTAACCTGCCTTCGGAGTCCATCCACGCCTTTACAGTGTGGATGAACCACACTGTGCTACTTCCTTACTGTTAGGAACTCACAGGAAAGGAGAAATTCTAGGTCTACTCCCATCACTCCTCCTCCTGGGGAGCTAAGAGCCTTGCATTACTCAGCAGTGGTTTTTAAATGTTTTTATCCTGAAAGCCATCAGGCAAAATGCACGCTCTTCAGGTTAAGGCATGCAGCACCACTCACTCACTATTGGATTATACCTCCCTTATTTCCCGAGGACATGTGAACATGCAGCCCTGTGCTCTAAGAAATAGGATTGGAGCCTGGCATCTGGATTTGAACCCAAGCAATTCTACTGCAGTTGGGGATGCTGGGCTTTGCCAGTAGGGTGGAAATGAGAAGAAGCTGTGACAGGAGAGAGGGATTTCCTCTTCTCAGTCTTCATCCAAGGCAAACACCCGAGGCTGGGAGGTTGGCAGAGGCCACAGGGCAAGGGACCGCTCATGCTTTACTAGGGAGTTTGGGCTTAAGGTTTCAGGCCGTGGCCCAAATGGCAGGTATTCACTTGCCTTTGCTTATCTCAATCCGTTGCATATCCTGTTTCCCCAATAGACCGGCTGTCCCCAAACACTGTGACTCTTTCCTCTGTACCTCCCGTCTGCAGCCAGGTCAGAGCTCTACATTCAGGGGCCACCCGCTGCCTGGCGCTCATCCAGGCTCTCTCAGCAGATAACTGGGAGACCTCGGAGACCCAGGCTTGGTGATTCTCAGCGGCAGCGCCTACACTTGAGTCTTTGCCCCCATGTTGCCGCTGATTCAGCTCTCCAAGTGCAGCCAAGGGGCAGCGGAGGGGAGAAGCAGTGCAGCACAGTGGGTACAAGCACAGAGGCAGCAGCAGGAATGTCAAGGCCCAAATCTTGGCTTCCCTTCATTTCAGTGGCGTGGCCTTGGGAAAATACTTAACTTTTTAGTGCCCCCATTTTCCTCATTTTTTTAAACGAGAACTAATAACAATACCTAACTTGGAGACTTGTTCTGGTAATCTGTTAATCTGTTAATCCAGATACAGCATGTAGAATAGGGCTTGGTGGAAATTCCCTGGTGGTCCAGCGGTTAGGATTCAGCGCTTTCACTGCCGGGACCCAGGTTCGATCCCTGGTCAGGGAACTAAGATCCCGCAAGCCTAATAATAATAATAATAATAATAATAATAATAATAATAATGCCTGGTGCATAATAGGTGCTCAACAAAGAATCGTTTTTATTCTTTTTCATCACATGTAAATCAGCCACTCAGGCATCTAGGTAGTTCCTCCATCTCTGACCTCTGCCCCTCTGGCCAACCACCCTCTTTCTTGATTGCCTTCTTCTAGGCTGAAGACAAAGGAAGGAGAGAGCCCCTTCCCTTCCACCCTCCCTCCCTCCCTCTTCTCTCTTGGGGCTACAATTAACACATGATAACAGCACAGGTTGGACTCAATTAGGACCAGATCCCAAAGTAGATGCTGCTCATGTGCAGAGGATGGAGTAAAAGAATTGGCTCCAGAAGGCTGGGGACTTGCTCGTAGAAGATACTAATTGGTTTTTTGCTGGTAATTTTTCACCCCTAAGTGAACAGAAAAAGGGCATCTCAGAGGCTCATCTGCTTTGCAGGTGATCGGGCAAATGAATACCTGTGTCCAGGGAGAGGTGAAGACGATTGTCTTTTTTTTCTCTCCAAAGGGAACATAATCTTGTTTGTCCCGGGATTTAACATCTGCAGATCCGCTGAGCTGGAGGGGGATAAAGATCCACTCCAAAGCTGTATGGGGGCTCTGACTCCTGAACATTTGTGGCAAGTCCTAGGGTCATGGAGGCTTGGAAAGAGCTATAGTCATTTTATTGCTGAGGAGTTTGAGGAGATATAAAGAGAGCTTGGCTGTCAGTGGTTGGGATGAGGTTGAACAATAGACATGCATCCATAAGAATCACTCTCCTTTAATTAATCTCAAAAATATACGAACAGGGCTTCCCTGGTGGCGCAGTGGTTAAGAATCTGCCTGCCAATGCAGGAGACATGGTTTAGAGCCCTGGTCCGGGAAGATCCCACACGCTGCGGAGCAACTAGGCCCGTGCGCCACAACTACTGAGCCTGCGCTCTAGAGTCCGTGAGCCACAACTACTGAAGCCCGCGTGCCACGACTACTGAAGCCCGCGTGCCTAGAGCCCATGCTCCGCAACAAGAGAGGCCACCGCAATGAGAAGCCCGCACACCACAACGAAGAGTAGCCCCTGCTCGATGCAACTGAAGAAAGACTGCGCGCAGCAACGAAGACCCAACATAGCCAAAAATAAACTAATGAATTTTTAAAAAAAGATCCTGCATGCTGCAACTAACAGCCAAAATAAACAAATAAATACTTTTAAAAATATACAAACAGCTCATGCAGTTCAATATCAAAACAAAACCCAAACAATGCAATTCAAAAATGGGCAGAAGATTTAAATAGACATTTCTCCAAAGAAGACATACAAATGGCCAAAAGGCACATGAAAAGATGCTCAACATTGCTAATTATTAGAGAAATGCAAATCAAAACTGGAATGAGGTTATCACCTCATCAGTCAGAATGGCCATCATCAAAAAGTCTACAAATAATAAATGCTGGAGGGGGTGTGGAGAAAGGGGAACCCTCCTACACTGTTGGTGGGAATGTAAATTGATACAGCCACTATGGAGAACAGTATGGAGATTCCTTAAAAAACTAAAAACAGAGGTACCATATGATCCTGCAATGCCACTCCTGGGCATATATCCATAGAAAACCATAATTCGAAAAGATACATGCACTCCAATATTCATTGCAGCACTATTTACAATAGCCAAGACATGGAAGGAACCTAAGTGTCCATCGACAGATGGATGACTAGATAAAGAAGATGTGGGGGACTTCCCTAGCAGTCCAGCGGTTAAAACTCCTCACTTCCATTGTAGGGGGCACGGGTCCAATCCCTGGTCAGGGAATTAAGATCTCGCATGCCCCGCAGCACAACCAAAAACAAAAAAGGGTATATGAATTATATCTTAATAAAGCTGTAGTTTCCTTCCCTTCTTTAAAATAAAAAAAGAAAAAGATGTGATACACACGCGCCGCACACACACACACACACACACACACACACACACACACACGCACACACTGGAATACTACTCAACCATAAAAAAGGATGAAATAATTCCATTTGCAGCAAAATGGATGAAACTAGAGAGTATCATACTAAGTGAACTAATCCAGATAGAGAAAGACAACTATCATATGACATCACTTATATGTGGAATCTTAAAAAAAAAGATACAAATGAACTTATGTACAAAACAGAAATAGACCCACAGACATAGAAAACCAAAGGGGAAAGCGGGGGAGAGATAAATTAGAAGTTTGGGGTTAACATATATACACTACTATATATAAAATAGATAATCAACAAGGACCTACTATATAGCACAGGGAACTATACTCAATATTTTTTAATAACCTATAAGGGAAAAGAATCTGAAAAAAAATAGATACGTAGATATAACTGAATCACTTTGCTGTACACCTGAAACTAACACAACATTGTAAATCAACTATACTTAAATAAAATTTTTTAAAAAAAATCACTCCCCTTTAGAACTCTTTCTGTCCCTTGTATATGTATCTGTTATTGCAGTGTCTTGCTGGACTGGATGAATACAGTTACATGATGATGGCCTTGAGGGGAGGGACTTTGTCTTCCACATCATATTAGCAAATACTAATCACTTACTACTGTACATGTCAGGCACCGTTCTATTTGCTTAACCTGTATTAGCTCATTGAATCCTCACAGCACTCCTGTAAGATGGGTGCAATTATTATCCCTATTTTACAGCTGAAGAAAGTGAAAGGAGGTGTTATGTACAGATTGAACTAGGAAGCCTGATCGATTCCCACATGTCTGCTCTCATTGTATCTCCAAGCTCTACCGCAGCACAGCCTTAACGCATGTTATTGACCTAAGCCCAAAGTGCAAAAAAGTGCTGTCGCTGAGGCTGTGAACAGATCACACTAAGAGCTCCATAAATATTTGCAAAGGAAACGGCTAGCCATAGGCTCTGCCGAGATGACTGTTTACAGCTGTGGCCCTAAAACAGAGGCTGCCACCCACCTGGAGGTTACTCTAGGAAGAGGGAGAAGACCATTCATACCAGCTGCCTCGCCCACTTGTCACTGCAAATCCATCTCTAAGCTTTATCTTGGACCCCTCGTTGGGGCATTTGAGTCTGCCCTGACATCATCCTTCCTTCCCATTCCTATTGTCACCATCTCCATTCAATTACTGATTACCTCTCCCTCGATGGGTGAATTAATGACCCTGTTCATCTCCCATCTCTCTAAAAGACAAACCACCCCATGCATTGCTGCTAATCTTTCTAAAACATAATTCCAATCAAGTGGAAATTTGGGTTAGACAGTGCCTTCCCAATCCAGTCAAAGTCCTCTGCCCAGCGTATTGGCCTTCCACACCAACACGAGAGGCAGCCTCATCCCCACTCCTCTTCTGACCCTGTGCCCAGGCCACTCCCCCTGCTCCAACCCTCTTTTGCATATTCGTTTCTCATCTCAGGGTTTTCCAACCTAGTGTCCCTCTCTTTAGGCCTCTCTGGCAGAAGAATAGAATGAGAGGAGCACCTTTAAAGTCAGACAGATCTAAGATTTAAACCCCCGCCCTGTCACTGAGAGTTGCGTGAACTTGAGCAACTTATTCAGTCTCTCTGAGTCCTAGATTCCTCAGCAGTGAAAGAACACAAATCACCACTACCTTGCAGGATTGTTGAGAGATTCGAGTTAATTTGGTCACTTTGACTAGTGTTTGTTGAGCACTTAGTATGTGGCAGGAATCACAGTGAGACTGGAGACACAGCAGTGAACAAAACATGAAGCTTGCATTCGAGTGTAGGTGGAGGGGAGACACGAATGAATAAAAACACATATAAAGTGCCCAATGCATGTCTGGCAGATCGCTGTCTTTCAGTAAATGGTAATCATTTTTCTTTTCAAATATTTCAAAAGGCCAATAACAGATGTACCCAAGATAGTATGGGACAGAGATGTCTAGTTTCTTTGGTTTCAACTAGAAATCTCAGTAAGTCCCTTGAAGGAGGGCAGTCTCTTATCTATCAATGTATTTCAAGTACCAGGCACAGTACTATACACATAGAAGGTGCTAAATACCTGTTTTGTTGAATAAATGTTGGCAAATAAGTGATGATCAGGAGCTTTAATCGACAGCTTTATTGCTTTAATTATAAATAGGAAAACGTATTACTTAATAAATCTATTGTACTTTGATAGTACAACCTTTCAAATGTGGGACCATTGCAAAAAGGAAAGTTTAGGCATCACAGCTGTAGTTCCTGGAAAGGCGCTCTCAGCTCTCTTCATTCACTGATATCCTCTCCTCCCTTCAAGACCCAGGTCAAGGGGACTTCCCCGGCAGTCCAGTGGTTAAGACTCTGTGCTTCCACTGCAGGGGGCATGGGTTTGATCCCTGGTTGGGGAACTAAGATCCCACATGCCACGCAACCAAAAAAAAAGACCCAGGTCAAATACCTCCTTATCCTTTCTGATTCCTTCCACCATATGCATATCTCTTCATGATGAACCTCCAAAGCACCTCTCTTCAACATGTAAGCTTTATAGCCTAATCATCGGAGAGTTAGTTTTGTGCCACCTCCAGGCCACAAATACTCTGGAGGCCTATATCATCTTTTCACCCCAAAGAGACTAACAAGATATCTTGCTTTTAGAAGACACACTGTCACTGTCACCAGCTTTCTTTTTCCCCTCCCTCCTTCTGCCCTCATGCACCACGACCTGCTCAGTCTCTTCTCTACATCCATAATGGTCCTCCCCAACCAGACTTCTCTCCTCTTAGAACAAGACCACATAGAATCACTCTTACAGCTTCAACAAAGGAGGTGGCTGCTTTTGCAAAGTAACTGCAAAATATCGTGGGGTTCAGGATGTAGGCTCTGAGTGTGACTAACAAAGTTCCAACTTTAACTCTACAGGCACACCTCAGATATTGTGAGTTTGGTTCCAGACCACTGCAATAAAGAGAATATTGCAATAAAGTGAGTCACATGAATTTTTTGTTTCCCGGTACATATAAAACTTACGTTTATTAACCAAAGAGGTGAAAGACCTATATGATGAAAACTGTAAAACACTGATAAAGGAAATTGAAGACGATTCCAAGAAATGGAAAGATTTCCTATGCTCTTAGATTGGAAGAATTAATATTGTTAAAATGGCCATACTACCCAAAGCAATCTACAGATTTAATGCAATCCCTATCAAAATACCCATGACCCTTTTCACAGAACGAGAAGAAAGAATCCTAATATTTATACGGGATTTAAAAAACCACAAAAGAGGGCTTCTCTGGTGGTGCAGTGGTTGAGAGTCTGCCTGCCGATGCAGGGGACAGGGGTTCGTGCCCCGGTACGGGAAGATCCTACATGCCACGGAGCGGCTGGGCTCGTGAGCCATGACCGCTGAGCCTGCGCGTCCAGAGCCTGTGCTCCGCAACAGGAGAAGCCACAACAGTGAGAGGCCCGCATACTGCAAAAAAACCCAAAAACCAAAACAAAACAAAACAAAAAAACCCCACAAAAGACCCAGAATTGTCAAAGCGATCCTGAGGAAAAAAGAACAAAGCTGGAGGTATAACCCTTCCAGACTTCAAACTATACTACAAAGCTACAGTAATCAAAACAGCGTGGTACCTGCACAAAAACAGACTTATTGATCAATGGAACAGAATAGAGAGCCCAGAAATAAACCCATGCATCTATCATCAATCAGTTTATGATAAAGGAGGCAAGAACATACAATGGAGGAAAGCCAGTCTCTCCAAGTGGTGTTGGGAAAGCTGGAGAGCTACATGTAAACCAATGAAATCAGAACATTCCCTCACACCATCTACAAAAATAAACTCAAAATGTTTCAAAGATCTAAATATAAGACATGAGGGCTTCCCTGGTGGTGCAGTGGTTAAGAATCCACCTGCCAATGCAGGGGACATGGGTTCGAGCCCTGGTCTGGGAAGATCCCACATGCTGTGGAGCAAGTGAGTCCATGTGCCACAACTACTGAGCCTGCGCTCTAGCGCCCGCATGCCACAACTACTGAAGCCCGTGCGCCTAGAGCCCATGCTCCACAGCAAGAGAAGCCACCGCAATGAGAAGCCCGCTTACCACAACAGAGTAGCCCCCACTCACCGCAACTAGAGAAAACCTGCGTGCAGCAATGAAGACCCAATGCAGCCAAAAATAAATAATAAAATAAAATAAATAAATTTATTTTTTAAATAAATAAAGACGTGACACCATAAAACTCCTAGAAGAGAACATAGGCAAAACATTCTCAGACATAAATCATAACAATATTTTCTTAATCAGTCTCTCAAGGCAAAAGAAATAAAAGCAAAAATAAACAAATGGGACCTAATCAAAAGCTTTTGCACAAGAAAGGAAACTATCAACAAAACAAAAAGACAACCTACAGAATGGGAGAAAATATTTGCAAATGATGTGACCAACAAGGGGTTAATATCCAAAAAGCTAATAAAACAATATCCAGAAAAAACACAACTCAATCAAAACAATTGGCAGGCAGAGGACCTAAACAGACATTTCTCCAAAGACATACAGATTGCCAACAGGAACATGAAAAGATGCTCAACATTGCTAATTATTAGAGAAATGCAAATCAAAACTGGAATGAGGTTATCACCTCATCAGTCAGAATGGCCATCATCAAAAAGTCTACAAATAATAAATGCTGGAGGGGGTGTGGAGAAAGGGGAACCCTCCTACACTGTTGGTGGGAATGTAAATTGGTGCAGCCATTATGAAAAACCGTATGGCAGTTCCTGAAAAAACTAAAAATAGAGCTACCATATGACCCAGCAACCCCACTGTTTGGTATACATCCAGAAAAAACAAAAATTCTAATTCAAAAACATACATGCACCCCAATGTTCATAGTAGCACTATTTACAATAACCATGACATGGAAGCAATCTAAATGTCCATCAACAGATGAATGGATAAAAAAGATGCGGTAGAGTTATACAATGGAATATTACTCAGCCATAAAGAAGAATGAAGTAATGCCATTTGCAGCAGTATGGATAGACCTACAGAATATTATATTTTGTGAAGTAAGTCAGACAAATACTGTATTATATCACTTATATGTGGAATCTAAAAAATAATACAAATGAATCTATGTACAAAACAAAAACAGACTCACAGACATAGAAAACAAAGGTTACCAAAGGGCATGGGGGAGGGACAAATTAGGAGTATGGGATTAACAGATACAAACCACTATACATAAAATGGATAAGCAACATAGATTTACTGTATAACACAGGGAATAATATTCAATATCTTGTAATACCATATAATGGAATATAATCAGAAAAAAAATAACTGAATCACTATGCTATACCCCTGGAACTAATACAATATTGCAAATCAACTATACTTCAATTTTTTAAAAAGTTATGTTTACACCATACTGTAGTCTATTAAGTGTGCAATAGCATTATATCTAAAAAAACACTGTATATACCTCAATTTAAAAATGCATTATTGCTATTAAATGCTAACCATCATCTGAGTCTTCAGTGATTTGTAATTTTTTGCAATAGTAACATCAAAGATTACTCATCACAGATCACCGTAATAAATATAATAATAATGAAAAAGTTTCAGGACTTCCCTGACAGTCCACGGGTTCGATCCCTGGTTGGGGAACTAAGATCCCACAAGCTGTGTGGTACAGCCAAAAAAATAAATAAATAAATAAATAATGGAAAAGTCTGAAATATTGCAAGAATTACCAAAATGTGACAC
The DNA here is from genome assembly GCF_005190385.1 of Monodon monoceros. NCBI lineage: Eukaryota > Metazoa > Chordata > Mammalia > Artiodactyla > Monodontidae > Monodon > Monodon monoceros. The sequence goes on along the minus strand of NW_021703784.1, from coordinate 9,715,979 downwards.
AGAGACACAAAGTGAGCAAACCCTGTTGGAAAAATGGCACCGTTAAACTTGCTTGACACAGGGTTGCCACAAACCTTCAGTTTGTTAAGAAAAAAAAAAAGAAGAAAAACACCGGCTGCAATTGCAATAAAATGAGGTACACCTGTACCTTGATCTCTTACTGTGATCTTGGGTAATTCGTTTCACCTCTCTGGGCCTCAGTTTCTTCACCTGTAAAATCGAGAAAATAAACAGTAGCACTTATAGTATTGTTGGAAGGATTAAAGGAGATAAGATGTAAAAGTCTTAACATGGTACCTGGTGTATTATAATTACTCAGGAAATGTTACCTATAATCCAAGCGCATCAGAAATGTCACAAACCCCAAATGTAATTCCCATGCTAGCTGGTACCTAAACTCTACATTGTTAAGGAGCGTGGGCTGAGGAGCCAGACTGCCTTGGTTCAAGACCTGCTCCCCTAATTACCAGCTGCGTAGCTTTGGGTAAGTTCCCAAATCTGAGACTCCATTTCTTCATCTTTCAAATGGGGATGATGCTGATAAGGTGCTTCCTCTTAAGGACATTGCGAGGATCAAATAAATAAATACATGTAAACTTAAGATGATGCCTCCTACACAATAAATGCTCAATAAATACTGGAATTCAAGTACAGTCACCACAGCTCCATCCCATTGCCAGTGGTTCTGTCCATTTGTTCACACCAGGGCAGAGAGGACGTATTTGTTCTGGTCTGCTAATGAACCCACGGTGATAATGACTCTTCAATTCCATTCAATCAGATACCCATAGCTGGAGTCTGAACGCAAAGATGACTCAGACATGATTCTTGTCCTTCAGGAACGTCCAATGTGGTCCAGTTGATATGGTCCATAATAGCTAATAATTACGTAGCAACTTGCAGTTTACGTAGCACTTTCTCGTTTACAATTCTGTGCTTGTTCACAACTCTGGAAGATAGATGTTATCAGTCCATTTTGCAATGGAGGAAACGGGTTCATTTAGTGTAAGTGGCTTACAAAGGTCACACAGCTAGGGAGTGGCTGAGTTAGGATTAGAATGTGAGCCATCTTCACGAGGCACGCTTGCAGCCCGCAGAATGGATTTAGACGGGTGGGAGGGGACCAAGGACCCAGGATTCCTGAGGGAGCCCAGAGGCAGCTCAGACAGCAGGAAGGAGAGAGCGGATGCAAGTCACAAGTTCCTCTTACTTCATCCACCAGCACTGGAAGGCAAGTGGAATGGCCTCCCCGCAGATGCTGGAGGAACAAGCAGGGAAAGACTTGTCTGCACGATTCCCCCCTCCTCTGATTATTGGCCTTGCCCTCCTTCTTGTCTACCCCATCCTGTTTTTCTCAAAGGGTATTTAAGCCCCTCTCTCCTAACTGTCAGGGAGGCTGCATTTGTCATTCAGGTCTTTTCAGGTCTGCGTTCTCCTCCCTTGTTTGGCAGCTAATGAGTCCTCATCTAATTAGATTTTTACAGTCACCTATAATTAGGGCCCTTCAGTGCTTCTGAATAGGATACCTTTAACCTATTTTGCCTTGTAATTGGAGGCCTCCATCCAGGTGTACACACATGGGAGCAGGCACAGGTGAGGGTAGCAAGTAAGGGGGCTGGGTCAGAGGCACACATGCATATATATACATATGCATACACACACATACACATATACATATATGCACATACATAAATGTACATTAAAGCACACATATTCACACACGGGACTCTTGCTGGGTACATGCATGAGGACTCCTTGCACACCACAGACACATGGCTGCCTTCGTGTGCCTAGCTGGGCCTGTGGTACAAGAGAGAGCATTTGCTCTACGTTAACTGTTCAAATGCACGCGTGGAAGGAAGGGGTGTGTGTGCAGAGAATTCTAGTTGTGAGTGTGTTAAGGGAGGGGAGTAGGGAATAGTATACTGTTGGTGAGCTCCTACCATCTCTTTCCAAGAAAGGAATTTCTTTTTAGTAGATAATACATGGACATGGACTTAAAAAGTACAAAAGATACATAGTAAAAGGAGAGCTCCCTCCCACCCCTGCCCCCAACCATCCAGTTCTCTTCCCCAAAGTCAGTCTTTGTTACCAGAGATATTCTATGCCTGCACAGTACATATTTACAACAGTGATAGCTAAGTGGACACATTGTTCTGAACCTTGCTCTTTTCCTTTAAAAATAGATCTGTTGCCTGTTACTATTGGTCAGTGTTCCACATCTATATAGAGAGATTTTTTTCCTATCTTTTTGATGACTATATATAGTGTTTTGTTTTCATACTATTATCACTTAATTAACAATATGCTGTGTAAGTATACAAATGAACTTATTTACAAAACAGAAAAAGACTCACAGACATAGAAAACAAATTTATGGTTACCAAAGGGGAAGGGGGGAGAGGAATAAATTTGGAGTTTGGGATTAACAGATACACACTACTATATGTAAAATAGATAACTGACAAGGACCTACTGTATAGCACAGGGAACTATACTCAATATCTTGTAATAACCTATGTAATACCAATAATAATGGAAGAGAATGTAAAAAAAGAATATATATATTTATATATATATAACTGAATCACTTTACTGTTCACCTGAAACTAACACAAGACAATAACTCAACTACATTTCAATAAAAATAAAATAAAATAACCTAAATTGGGCAAAAAGCATGGCCCATATCTAAAACAAACAAACAAACAAAAAAACCAATATGCCTATGAAGTAAATCTGTTTCTTCCCACTTAAAAAAAAATAGATTTTTCTCTCATCTTCCTCCTAAGGAAGCTTAGTTTGCTCTTTTTGAAAATTAATTTCTATTGGAGTATAGCTGCTTTACAATGTTGTGTTAGTTTCTACCGTACAGCAAAGTGAATCAGCTATAGGTTTACATATGTCCCCTCTCTTTTGGATTTCCTTCCCATTCAGGTCACCACAGAGCACTGAGTAGAGTTCCCTCAGCTATAGAGTAGGTTCTCATTAGTTACCTGTTTTTTTATAAAGTATCAATAGTATATATGTGTCAATCTCAATCTCCCTAATCCTCCCACCCCTCCCAATCTCAATCTCCTGATTCATCCCACGTCTCTACAGATAACCCAGTTTCATCCCTTTTTATGGCTGAGTAATATTCCATTGTACATATGTACTACATCTTCTTTATCCATTCCTCTGTTGATGGACATTTAGGTTGCTTCCATGTCCCAGCGATTGTAAATAGTGCTGCAATGAACATTGGGGAGCATGTGTCTTTTTGTTTTTTTTTAATTTATTTTTGGCTGCATTGGTTCTTCGTTGTTGCGTGAGGGTTTTCTCTAGCTGCAGCAAGCTGGTTCTTCATTGTTGCATGAGGGTTTTCTCTAGCTGCAGCAAGCGGGGGCTACTCTTTGTTGCGGTGCGTGGGCTTCTCATTGCAGTGGCTTGTCTTTGTTGTGGAGCACGGGCTCTAAGCACGCAGGCTTCAATAGTGGTGGCACGCGGGTTCAGTAGTTGTGGCTTGAGAGCGCAGGCTCAGTAGTTGTGATGCAAGGGCTTAGTTGCACCACGGCATGTGGGATCTTCCGGGACCAGGGCTTGAACCCATGTGCCCTGCATTGGCAGGCAGATTCTTAGCCACTGTGCCACCAGGGAAGTCCAGCATGTGTCTTTTTGAATTAAGGTTTTCTCCAGGTATATGCCCAGAAGTGGGATTGCTGGGTCATATGGTAATTCTAATTTTAGTTTTTTAAGGAACCTCCATACTATTCTCCATAGTGGCTGCATCAATTTACATTCCCACCAACAGTGCATGAGGGTCCCCTTTCCTCCACACCCTCTCCACCATTTACTGTTTGTAGATTTTTTGATGATGGCCATTCTGACTGTTATGAGGTGATACCACATTGTAGTATTGATTTGCATTTCTCTAATAATTAGTGAGTTGAGCATCTTTTCATGTGTTTGTTGGCCATCTGTATATCTTCTTTGGAGAAGTTCAATATCAAAAAAACAAACAACCCGGGCTTCCCTGGTGGCGCAGTGGTTAAGAATCCGCCTGCCAATGCAGGAGACATGGGTTCGAGCCCTGGTCTGGGAAGATCCCACATGCCGCGGAGCAACTAAGCCCATGCGCCACAACTACCGAGCCTGTGTGCTAGAGCCCGTGAGCCACAACTAATGAGCCCACGTGCCACAACTACTGAAGCCCGCGTGCCTAGAGCCCGTGCTCCGCAACAAGTCACCACAATGAGAAGCCCGCGCACCACAACGAAGAGTAGCCCCAGCTCAGCGCAACTAGAGATAAGCCCTCGCGCAGCAACAAAGACCCAACGCAGCCAAAAATAAAATAAATAAATAAACTAATTTTGTTAAAAAAAACAAACAAGCCAATCAAAAAGTTGTCTTAGTTTACTCTTAAGCTCGCTCATCAGAGCGGCTCGGGCAACTCTAGATCCTCAGAATCCAAGGCAGGAATTCCAAGGAGGGGCTGCGGGAGGGCAGGGAATTGGGCAAAAGACCCAGAGGATCTGTCTTTAGGGAGAGTGAGGCTGCCTGCTCGTCTGAACTCCGGGACACCAGAGAATAAAGGGGCGGAGGTGGCCCGCGTGGTGGCCATGCTTTGGGCGGCCAGGCAGTCCCTAGACATTTGCTGCACACTTACTCCATTTGCTGTGTAACAAACTACCCCCAAACTCAGTAGCTTACAGCAATGATAATAATTTCTTAGTTCATGATTTCTGTAAGCCCAGAATTCGGGAGCCGCTGGTTGGGTGCTTCTGCTCGGGATCTCCTGTGAGGCCGCAGTCAGGATGTTGGCTGGGGCTGCACCTGAAGGCTCGTCCCCAGGTGGCAAGTTGACGCTGACGCTGATTGTTACCTGGAGGCCTTAGCTCCGCCCCACGAGGGTCTCTCCACAGTGCTGGCTGAGCGTCTGTATTAGGTTTTTATTGCTGCATAGCAAATTACCACACACTTAGTGGATTAAAACAGCACGCACTTATTATCTCACAGTTCTGTAGTCAAAACTCCAGGCAAGCTCGGCTGGGTTCTCTGCTTAAGGCCTGACAAAGCCGAAATCAAGGTGTCTGCTGGTCTGGGCTCCTATCTGGAGGCTCTGGGGAAGAATCTGCTTCCGATCTCATTCAGGTTGTTGGTAGAATTGTTCCTTGCAGGTATATAGGACTGAGCTCCCCATTTTCTTGCTGGCTCTCAGCTGACGGCTGCTCCCAGCTTCCAGAGGCCAATTCCAGGCCCAGTAAAGTGGCGACAATGCATCAAGTCCTTCTCATGCTCTGAATCTCTCTGATACCCTCTTCTGCCACCAGCTGAAGAAAACTCTCTGCTTTTAAAGGACTCAAGATTAAATCGAACCCACTCAGATGATCTTTGTCACAAGGTCAGCAGATTAGTAATCTTGGTTACATCTGCAAAATCCCTCTGGCCCTGCAGCGTTAAGGTAATGAGAGGAAACTCTAGAGGGCAAAGTTATGGGGCCAGCGGAGCACTGGAGCTGCTCTCTGTCTTCCCCCACATTTGATACTGACTGTGTTTCTTATTTTCATTATTCTGGTTCCTGCTTAATACCAGTCACTCAGCAAACATTTATGGAGTCCCTCAAGGAGCTTAAAAATATATATGTAGGGAAAGATTGGTGACCAGCACATAAATAAACATAACGCAGTAAAAAAGCAATAAGAGTCATGAAGAGGGTATGTCAGAAAGCTAGAAGAATTCAGAGGAGAGAGAAAATGTTTTCCAATTTACAGAGGACAAACCAGGGAAAACTTCCGGGAGTACGTGGTATTTGACTGGGTTTTGTAAGAAGGAGTTAGGGTTTAGACATGCAGAGGCGATGGAAAAGGATGGCTGTGGCTACCAAGCAGATAGAAGAGTATGAATAAATTATAGAGTAATCACAGAACCTCAGACCTAAAAGAAACCTTAATGAAAGATTCTCTAGTTCACAAACTGCGAACTGGTGGCTTTCTGGACACATTCAATGTCCAAATGTAATTTTGTTTGGTCTACTGAATGTTCTTTAAAAGTTTAAATATGAATGCATTTTAATAGGGCATGCACTTTCCAATTCAGCTTTACTTAGATTTATGTTATCCCTACCCCCACCCCTGGCTCCTGAGGGATTTGTGTTTAAGACCACGGAGTTCAGTAATCCCTCCGTTTTACACATAAGAAAACTGAAGTCCAGGACAGCCCAGTGACCCCTTGAGGAGGCACTGATAGTGGTGGAGTTCCTGCATGAATTCCAGCCTCTTGATGTCCTGGCTACGATTTTTTTGCAGAGGCTGACAGACCAAGGCCCTCAGTCACACTTATTGGGAAGGCCCCCGGCAGGTAAACCCATTACAGCTGTTAACTAGCGATAAAAGTTTGTTTTTCCTTGGAGGAAGTTTTAATGAAAGGAAAAGGGAAGAAACCCACCGTTTCTAGGCTAAATTAAAAATACAGTGAGAATGTCCCTCCCCCTTCTCAGGAATGCAATCACTTCCTACTGCCAAACTCACCACTCCAGAAGCTGACTCTTAAAATGGGACTGCAGTGGACTCTGAGGCGCCACCTGGTGGCCTCCTTCAACTCAAGAGAAAGGAAAGAGGGGTTGAATTAAGAGGTTGATCCAGGTAGGACTGATACTGGGTGTGGAGAACTCCCCATGGATGAAGGTGGTGTGACAGGTATCAAAAGGTTTTACGTGGGCTGAGGCCAAAGCGCTGGGGAGTTCAGTGAAGGTGGGCTGGATTGAAATTCAGGACTTTTAAAGCACTTCTCAGAGCATTAAAGAAACAGGAAATAGGGAATTCCCTGGCGGTCCAGTGGTTAGGGCTCTGCACTCTCACTGCCGAGGACCTGGGTTTGATTCCTGGTCGGGGAACTAAGACCCCACAAGCCGCGTGGCACGGTCAAAAAATAAATTTTTAAAAAAGGCGTTACAGGAGCAGAGAAGGGCATTGGTGAAAGGAGTAGGGCAGGAAGTGATCAGGGTTTGACTCTCCCTACAGAAATAACCTGCAGGGATCTCCCTAGGAGTACCTAGCCTCGGAATATTTCTCCAGGCCTTCCGGGTTATGAGAGAGAAACAGTCCATATACACTATGTTTTTCAAAATATTTTTACAAATACTATTCATTTTTAAAAACATGTATTGACTTTATTACAAGTTAATAACATAACGACAATAAAGGGTGTGAAGAAAAAAAGAACCTAAGTAACTTTAGACAGTAATTTACAATATATACTCTAAGGCTAAAGAGTACACAGTATTGTACTCTAATTAGTAAGTTTGTTTTTCAAATAGGTTATAGGTTAGCAATTCCGAAACTGCTTTATGTATAATCTAGGGTTGAGCAAATAAGTAAATATATTGTTAAAAATAAGCACCAGGTTTTTGTACTGTGAGTGAAAGTAATCACAAATAAAGGGAAAGGGTAGAATGAACCCTGAGTGTTGGAATGAAACGGGAGGTATCAGTATAAAGTCATTTATTTATTTATTTATTTTTTGCGGTACGCGGGCCTCTCACTGCTGTGGCCTCTCCCGTTGCGGAGCGCAGGCTCAGCGGCCATGGCTCACGGGCCCAGCCGCTCCGCGGCATGTGGGATCTTCCCGGACCGGGGCATGAACCTGTGTCCCCTGCATCGGCAAGCAGACTCTCAACCACTGCGCCACCAGGGAAGCCCAAAGTCATGTTTTTAATAGGTAGACAGATATGAAAATAAGTAGAGGTGTGTATATGTCACACATACATATATTTCCTAGCTCTGCCCACTGAGTGAAGAAACAATGACACCCCAGGAGCAATAAGTACCTCGTGTCCAGATCTTTGTTTCTAAATATTATTGTCCAATAAAAAGGGATCAGGCCTACTTCAAGAGATGGCTGATTACATGACTGGGGCAGGGAAAGTACAGAGTGAACATGGAACCAGCAAGTAAGGAAGGACTCAAAAAATCATGGGGATGTATTGAAATGACACAAGCTAACTTGATGGGGCTTCAAAATCTGGGATAATTTGAGCAATAAAGTAAGAAGTGATAATAAGGCATTATAATCTACAGAATAAAACAATATTCAATAGTCTATATTGATATAAATAGATTATTGAATAAATAAATATTATTGAATAAATAAATCAATAGACAAATGGAGGAAAAGGGAAAGTTCTTTCTTACTGTAGCACTCTAATTAATAAACGTAGAAGGGATGATGGAAATGAGAATCATCGGCTGCAAGCACCACAGTAGTAATTGTTTCAAGGAAGTACCATCACTAGATGCTAAAATTTGTGAAAATATGGCTGGAAACAGGATATTTACATAGTCTCAAAGTATCTCTCCACAAGATGCTTGTTAATTACAGTGAGAAACGTAATACCTTCACAGTGAAGAAACCCAGCAGATATCTCCTTAAGCAAGTGGTCAAGGTAACGAAACATGCAGACACTCTGTTCCTCCTGATGTGACGTGCTAAGAAGGACACAGCATCACTTGGGTGGAATCCTTACCAAAATGCACAACCTGAATTTAATCACGAGGGAACTCAGACAAACACAAATTGAGGAACAGTGTACAATTTAACTGACCAGTGCTCTTCAAAAGTGTCAAGGTCATGAAAGATGAAGAAAAACTGAGATACCTTTCCTTCAAGAAACTAAGGAGATGTGACAAAGAAATGAAATGTATGATCCTAGATTGGATCCTAGACCATAAACAGGACAGTAGTGGAACAGTTAATGAAAATCAAATAAGGTGTATAATTAGTTAATAGTATAGCTGCAATGTCAATTTCCTGGTTTTATCATCGTACTGCGGTTATGTAATATGTTAACATTTGGAGACGTTAGGTAAAGAGCCTATAGGAATTTTTTTACTATGTTTGTAAGTCTTACATTAATTTGACATGAAAAAAAAACTTCTAGGGCTTCCCTCGCGGTGCAGTCCCCGCCAAGGCAGGGGACACGGGTTCGAGCCCTGGTCCGGGAAGATCCCACATGCCGCGGAGCAACTAAGCCCGTGTGCCACAACTACTGAAGCCCATACGCCTAGAACCGGTGCTCTGCAACAAGAGAAGCCACCGCAATGAGAAGCCCCTACTCGCTGCAACTAAAGAAAGCCCGCGTGCAGCAACAAAGACCCAACTCAGCCAAAAATTTAAAAAAAAAAAAAAAATTAAAAAAAAAACTTCTAACTAAACAAAGATTATTGATCATCTGATATGTATAAAGTACTTTACCAGAACATAAGTTCTTGAGACATGTAACAGCAAATTAAAGATCTTTTAACAAAAAAAAAAAAGATCTTTTAACATAATATCAAAGAATTATCAGAGTATCACCGTTCCACCAGCTAGAAACCCCATGACTGTCTTCTTGTACATCTCACATGTAAGTATCAAAATTAATTAATTGATTTGTTCATTCATTGAGTTTTAAAATTAAAGGACTAGGAACTAAGCCTTACGCTGGGAATACAACCATGAGTAAGCCTGACATAAATCCTTACTTTCAGTGAACTAAACGTCACATGGAGATAAACAGTCAATTACAAATTGTATAATAGGTGCTGTGATGTATTAAGCAATTGTGGCAGTGTAACATCACACACAAACTCTAGGGCTATATTTTCTGGATTGAAATCCTGGTTCTACCACTAGCTGTGTGACTTTGAGAAAGATACTGAGCTTCTCTGTGCCTCTATTTTCTCATCTGCACAATGAAGGTGATAGTACTATATCTGTATCCTATAGTTGTTGTGAAAATTAAATGAGTTAATTTTATAAAGCACTTAGAACCGTGCCCGGCACATAGTAAGCTTTATAAAATAAATGGGAACAATGGGTAGGGGGTATTTAACCCAAATATGTAAAGAAGGGGAGTATTTAAGAAAAAAATGTTCCAGAGCAAGTGACATGTAAGCTGAGACCCCAAAATCAAAATGACTACCAGCCTTTGCAAAGGTAGAGAAATGAGATAGGGCAAAGAAATTCACAAACCTGAAAGAAGATGTAAATGTCTGGAATTATGAGTGGTGAGTAGTGAGAAATGAGGATAGGGAGATAAATAAGCAGGGACTAGATCATACAGGGCCTTTTATGCTGGGTTAAAGAGTTTGGACTTGATACCTTTAAAACTATGGGAAAGAAAAAAAAAGAAAATAAATAAATAAAACTATGGGAAGCCAGGACAAGACTGAGGCAAGAGGCAATGTGACCAGTTTGCCCTTTAGAAAGATTTCCAAGGCAGCAGAGTGGAGATTTACAGAGGATCACACTGGAGCCAGGATAGTCAGTAGGTTTTTGTGGTGATCCAAATAGGAGAGGGTGGCAGCCTGGACAGAGAGAAATAGACAGATTTGAAAGATACTTAGTAGGCTGAATTAATTTACTTTTCACTAAGATATGAACACTATGAGAGGAGAATTTTTAAAAAATATTTATTTATTTATTTATTTATGGCTGCATCGGGTCTTAGTTGTGGCACGCAGGATCTTTGCTGCGGCACATGGGCTTCTCTCTAGTTGTGGCGTGCAGGTTTTCTCTCTAGTAGCACGGGAGCCCATGGGCTCTAGCTGTGGCGTGCAGGTTTTCTTTCTAGTAGCACGGGAGCCCATGGTTTCTAGTTGTGGCACGTGGGCTGGAAAGCATGTGGGCTCTGTAGTTTGCCGCATGCGGGCTCTCTAGTTGAGGCACGCTGGCTCAGTAGTTGCGGCATGCAGGCTAAGTTGCCCCACGGCATGTGGGATGTTAATTCCCCGACCAGGGATCGAACCTGCGCCCCCTGCATTGGAAGACAGATTCTTTACCACTGGACCACCAGGGAAGTCCTGAGAGGAGAATTTTTTAAACATCTTTATTGAGATATAATTCACATACACACAATTCACCCATTTAAACTGTACAGTTCAATGACTTTTAGAGATGTGCATCCACCACCACAATCAATTTTAGAACATTTTTGTCATCCCATACCCTTTAGCAATCATTCCACGTTTCTCCCCAAACCTCTTCCCAAAACCCCTCCCCCAACCCTAGACAACCACCAGTCTTCTTTCTGTCTCTATAGACTTGCCTATTTTGGATATTTCATATTAAAAGAATTATATAATATGTGGTCTTTTGTGACTGGCTTCTTTCACCTAGCACAATGTGTTCAAGTTTCATCGATGTTTTAGCATGTATCAGTACTTCATTCCTTTTTATGGCTGAATAATATTCCATTTATGGATATATCACATTTTATTTATCCATTCATCAGTTGATAGATGTTTGAGTTGTTGACACCTCCTGGCTATTATCGATAATCCTGCTATGAACATTTGTGTACAGATTTTTGTGTAGACATACGTTTTCATTTCTCTTGAGTATATAAGTAGGAGTGGAATTCCTGAGTCATATAGTAACTCTGTGTTTACCTTTTTGAGGAACTGCTAAACTGTTTTCGAGAGTGGTCACACCCTTTTATGGGAGTTCCCTGGCAGTCTAGTGGCTAGGATTTGGCTCTTTCACTGCTGTGGCCCGGGTTTGATCCCTGGCCAGGGAACTGAGATCTCGCAAGCTTCATGGTGTGGCCCCAAACAAACAAACAAACACACAAAAATGGCTGCACCATTTTACATTCACACCAGTAATGCATAAGAGTTCCAACTTTTCAACATCCTAGTCAATATGAAATGGTATCTTGTGGACTGGAGGTGCATTTTTCTGATGGCTAATGGTGTTGAACATCTTTCCATATGCTTCTTGGCCATCTGTATATCTTCTCTGAAGAAATGTCTATTCAGATCTAGTCCCCATATTTAAATTGGGCTATTTTTCTTTTAATCACTGAGCTGTAAAAGCTCTTTATGAATTCTTGATACAAATCTCTTATCATATGTATGATTTATAAAATCTCTCTCCCATTGTTTTGGTTGTCTTTCACTTTTTTTTTTTTTTTTTTTTTGCAGTACGTGGGCCTCTCACTGTTGTGGTCTCTCCCGTTGCGGAGCACAGGCTCTGGACACGCAGGCTCAGCGGCCATGGCTCATGCGCCCAGCCGCTCCACGGCATGTGGGATCTTCCCGGACTGGGGCACGAACCCATGTCCCCTGCATCGGCAGGCGGACTCTCAACCACTGCGCCACCAGGGAAGCCCCTTCACTTCCTTGATGATATATTTTAACATGCAAAAGCTTTTAACTTTGATGATGTCCTGTTTGTCTATATTTCTCTTGCTGCTTTTGTTTTTGGTGTTATATCTAAGAAACCATTGACCAAATCCAAGTTCACAAAGAGTTACACCTATGTTTTCTTCTAAGAGTTTTATAGTTTTAGCAGTTGCATTTAGAACTTTGATCAATTTTGAGTTAATTTTTGTATATGGTGTGAAGTAGGGGTCTAAATTCTTTATTTTGTATGGCTATTCGGTTGTCCACCTTGATGAGATTTTGATAGGCATTGTTTTGAAATCACTTCCAAGAAGAGTGGGGAGGGAATTCCCTAGTGGTCCGGTGGTCAGGACTCTGCGCTTTCACTGCTGAGGGCTCAGGTTCGATCCCTGGTCGGGGAACAAAGATCCCACAAGCTGCGCAGTGTGGCCAAAAAAAAAAAAAAAGAAGAGTGGGGAATGGAATCTAGGAGCGTTCCTCGAGTAACACTATTGGTTAAGGAACAGCAGAGAAATGCTGGCATTTCTATTATTCTATAGATAGAATAGAGAAAACCCAGGAGAGCGTGATGTCAGAGAACCCAAGGGCAGAAAAAAGTTCGTAGAGAAGAGAGACATTAACAATGTCAAAATTCTCAAAGAGTTCAAGCAAAATAAGAACTGAGAATATCCATTGACTTTAGTGACCAGTTGGTCACTGGAAATAAGGAGAGAGCAGTGTTGGTGGAAGGTGGGGTTCACAGCAGAGTCGAGAATGAAGGCGAGGAGGAAGGAGAGATGGCAGAAGGAGACAAGTCTCTGAAGTCGTTTGACAAGGATGAATTGAAAGCCTGAAGTAGAACGACTAGTATTTATCATGCATCTACTATGTGCCAAGAACTTCCATAAATTTCTGTCATTTATTCTCTTCAACCACCCTATTCCATCAAGACTCCCTATGTCTAGAGAATGGCCCTGTCAGAATGGAAATTATACCTCATTCTTCTTTCAAAGGTACGTCTCCTTCAAAAATGGCAGAAAACATTTCTTTTTCATGATTTATTCTATAACTTTGCCATGATCAATTTCATTATTGGTCTATAGTTGGTAGAATATATCTTTCCTCTGCCACATTTACCTATTTTTTTGCTTTCCGATATCAATTTTTTTTCATAATTCTGTAGCCAGGACTGATATTGTTTCTGTGATTAAGTGGATTCAAGAATATAGCTTCAGAAATACACAAGACCTAGAATAAATAGCCTTATGTCCTGCTTTCTTTGCTTCCCATCCTCCATAACTTCTAACCTGCCCCCCATCAGCTCAAAGAACACAAATGTCACTTCACAGACAGCTCTCATAAAAGCTCCCCAGCTTTCTCCTAACATTAAAATACAGCTTGACATTAAACCCAGACCAAGAGAAACTGGGCAAATTTTGTTACTCAGTTTTATCCACTGCCTGCCTTCCCATTTCCTTGAGCCCTGCTGCCTGGTTTTTAAATGGGGCCCACTCTGATTATTTTTAGGCATATGGGGCCAGGACTGATTTTCTGAACTTGTTTTCAGCACAATAGGGCATTCTCACTTCATACAAAAAAAAAAAAAAAATCCATCATGCTTTCTTCACCTGCTCAAAGATGCAGCCCCACCATCCCCATCTCCCTAAAAGCTTTCTGCAGCCCACTAAAAATATCCAATGTTGACAGATGCAAACTATCAATACAGAGAATCAAGACCCCAGGGTGAGAAGTGGCCAGAGGTGAAGTCTTGATAAACAGCTCAAATTGGCTCTTACTCCACAGGTGATGCCTAGTTTATCTGGGTAATTGTAAAGGGCATTTTACAGCAAATCAATTAAATGAAAATCTTTTAAACCCTTTTTAAATGGGGGAGGAGGGGGAGGGTGGAAAGGGCCAACCTTTGTAAGCTAACAGGTGATTTTAATTGGAACCAGCAGTGTTATACCATGGATTTGACCCATTCGGTAAAAGCAGAAAAAGAAATCAATAAATTTCCATCAGCAGTTGCCCTCCTGGAGTCTTATAAGTAGAATGGAGACACGAACCCCAGTTAATGGCTTCATCAAGCACCTCACTGATTCTCTAACAGAATTAAATAGGTTGCAGGTCTCTCACCACTGTCCTCCACCAATGAGACTCAAAAGGCCCCAGTGTGCTGGGTGCTGCTAGGTGACACATCGGGTACCATCCTCCTGTTTATAAGCACAGGTTCCTCTGCCCCCCACTAGGCCCAGTCATGGCAGAATCTCCTAAAGAAGTCCTGTGTCAGGGATGTGACATCCACATGCTGATCCTTTATTGAAAGCAAAACACTGAAGCTCCAAGTTTCACTCCTGGAAATAGATCCATAGAGAATCCACAGGGCCTAAGTGTCAGGAGTGTGACTTCAGCCACATATTAGCTGTGTAACTGGGTAAGCTGGGTAAATGACTTAACCTCTCTAACCGGCCATTTTCTCATCTTTATAAGGGGAAGTAATGATACCAGCCCCCTACCTCATTGGTTGTTCTGACATTATTACTGTATGTCAATATAATACTTAAAAGTCCATGCGAAGATCTGAACAGGCAGAAAAATGAACATAGTCATCCAATACATGGGAAGACTCACTACCTCACTCATAATAAGGGCAATGCAAAATAAAACTATATTGAGATACTGCTTTACATCTATCAGATTGGCAAAAATCCCAAAGTTCAAGAGTATATTCTATTGATGAAGTGGTGGGGAAATAGGCACTCATTCGATGTTGGGGACTCAAAAAGGCATCATTCTATTAGAAGGGGATTTGTAAATATCTAGAAAAACATGTGCATTAACCCTTTGATCCAGAAATCTCACTACTAGGAATCTACCCCAAAGATACACTAGCAAACATTCAAAACAACTTATATAAAGTTAATCTTTGCAGCATTATGTGTAATTGCAAATAATCGGAAACAATTCACAATTCAAACGTCCATGGATGTCTACTTGAATGTATGGTACATGCATGCAATGGATACAGTGAAGCTGTAAAAAGTAATGAGATAGGCCTGTATATGCCGATGTAGAGTGATCTCTAGGATATACTAAGTGAAAAAAGCAAGATGTGGAACATATATGCATATAGAATGTCACCTTTTGTGTAAAAAGGGGGAGGAGGAACCAAGTGCAAATATGCATGTGTATTTGCTTATATTTGCAAAAAGAAACACTGAAAAATAGATCAAAAGCTAATAAAAGTGAGGGAGGGTTGGCAGGGTGATAGTTGGAAGCAAGATTTCTTTAAATATAACATATCAATTTGACTTTGGAAACATATAAATGGTTTATATATTAAAAAATGACAGTATGTATGTTAAAAAGTAATTTCTAAAAGTTAAAATGAGCAAAATTAACTATAAATCAATTTGATGAATAAACACTCAGAGAGAAGAATTAGTCCAAGTGACGTTAGACCACAGTAATAGAGAAATGTATTCTAAAGGCAAATAAAGCTGGAGAGAAACTTTAAACTTCATTTGGTAGTTCAATTGTTAGTAATAATATTAATGCAATTATTTAAAAACTATTTTATGTATTGTAGAACAATGCTAATAAGTAATTATACTAATGTTGTCAGAAACCAAGATTTTTAATGTAAGAAAAAAGATGTAAAGGGTAAATTTTTAAAAGCTAGTAAAGATCTTGGCAAACAGAGATTATGCAATAAATCCTAATTTCTTCTTTTTTTAATTTTGGAAAGAGACCTTCCACCTGGATTGGGTATGGACCAAAGGGTCCAGAATACAGGGAGTTTCTTCCCTTTGCCTGGGGTTCTCTTCTACTGAGTATTCATTACAAGCAACAGAAATAGCCTCTGACTGCCTTGAGGGGAAAAAAGACCTATTAGCAGGATAGTCACAGGATCAAACGAAGTGCTGACCAGTCACACTTTGGGGAGAGCCCTTAGAGCAGGGCAGGCTGGGAGCTGTTTTATTTTTCTACTGCAGCAGAGCAAACCAGCACAAAACTTAGTGACTTAATAGCATATTACTTCTCATTCCCCTTATGTGTTGGCTGGAAATAACTTCGGTTGGTTTCTCCTGGACTCACTCATGTGACAACATTTAGCTGGTGGACAGACTGGGGCTGGGCTCAGCTGGGAAGGCTGTGAAGACTGGCCCTCTTTCCACTGATCTTTTATCTTCAAGGAGGCTAAACCAGCCTCTTCACATGGTGATGGGAAATGCTTCAAGGGGGTGAGAGTGGAGCTGTAAGGCCTGTAACTTCTGTTATGTTCTGTTGGTCAAAGAACCTCACCAGAATAGCCCAGATTCCAGGGTTGAGGAAACAGATTCCACCCCTTAATCGGAAAGACCACAAAATAATTTTGTGTCCATTTTTAATCTGCCACAGTCCATCCTTGGGCCACAATTGTTTGCAGCTCCTCCCATCAAGAAATGGAGTTCAGGGCTTCCCTGGTGGCGCAGTGGTTGAGAGTCCGCCTGCTGATGCAGGGGACACGGGTTCGTGCCCCGGTCCGGGAAGATCCCACATGTCGCAGAGCGGCTGGGCCCATGAGCCATGGCCGCTAAGCCTGCGCATCCACAAAAAAAAAAAAAGAAATGGAGCTCAGGGACTTCCCTCGTGGCCCAGTGGGTAAGACTCCGCACTCCCAATGCAGGGGCCTGGGTTTGATACCTGGTCAGGGAACTAGATCCCGCATGCATGCCACAACTAAGATCCCGTGTGCCGTGAGTAAGACCCGGCACAGCCAAAATAAATAAATATTTTAAAAAAAGAAAAAAAGAAATGGAGTCTATGTCTCCACCCCTTCACTCCAGACTAGCTTGCAGCAGGTTTTGAATGGTAAAACATCGGGGAAGACTTGGGCTGCAGTGTCTTGCCTTTTCCCTCTTGGAACACTGTCTTAGCATGTGAAGAAGCCTAGTTTAGACTTCATGAGGATACAAGACCACATGAAAAGAAAGCCACCCCAGGCTCAGTTGCCAGTCAATCTGCCACCTGAATGCAGCTGCATGAGTGGGCCCAGAAGCTGGGAAGAGCTTCCCAGCCAATTCACAGAGTTATGGGAAATCATAAATGTCTATTTGAAGCCACTACACTTTGGAGTATTTGTTATGCAGCAATAGGTAACTGCTACAGGGGCTCTCCACAGCAGGAGTTGTGCAAAGTCTGAGTTGTCATTATGTGACTGCTCCAAAACCTGGTGTCCAGGCCTCTTGGCTCCAAGTTTGAGTCAAGAGTCTACCTCTGAATCAACCAGCTGGGAGGTGAGGGGCCAAGTCTCCTGGCACAGACGGGTGCCCAGGAGTCACCCAAGTTGAAAATCTCCCATCACCTCCATGCTGTATCCCAAGGAGGTTGCTATCTCTGCTTTTAAACTTCAAACCCAAGCCCAGGTAGGATGAGTGTCCTTCCTTGCTTCCCCTTAGCACAACTGAAAAATGCTGAAACTTAAAAAAAAAAAAAAAAATTGCCCAAACTTCAAGAGGAACCAAAGAGACCAAAATAAAGGAAAATGAGAAGTATCTAATAATGTAAATAACAAGGTGTCTGATGTGTACAGACTAGACATGGCTGTCATGATGAATTCTATCAGTCCTTACATCTCACATGTTGAGAACAGTTCTGTCCCTGTTGCAGATCGGACAGCATATCAATATCTTGACCATGCAATACACGTCTGTAGAACGTGGGTCTATTCCAGAAACTTTTCATTTACAAATTCCACTAGGGGAAGTTTTCTGGGGGGAGACAGTATTGCACAGTGTTTAATATTATGGATTTTAAAGAATTAGACTAGTCTTCTCATTTGTAAAATGGGAATAAAATGTATTACCCAAGATCATGGGGCAGACTAAAAGAAAAAAGCATGTACAGGCATCCCTCGGCATCTGCGGGGGATTTGTTCCAAGACCCCCACAGATACCAAAATTCACAGATGCTCAAGTCCCTTATATAAAATGGCCTAGTACAGCTGGCCCTCCACACCTGCGGATGCAGAACCCTCGGCAAGGGAGGGTTGACTCTTACAGCATAGCTGGCCAACAGTGCTCAATAAATGCTTACTGTTAATAATAAACTGAAAACAGCTTTGAGCACAGGGACTTGCCCCTTCATCTTTGTACCCTCAGATACCCTCAGCATATCCTAGGGGTACAATAAATGTTCACTGAATGAGTCACTATGTCTAGGGGTTGGGGAGCACAAGGACACCCAGCAATAAAGACATTTGCCACTCTGCCACTTCAGAGCAGAGTTTATAAATCTCTCCAGTGTGGGTTTCCCTTTAAGTCTCTTGCTTCCGGCGTGTTTAGATCATACCTGACTGAGCATAAGTCTTGGGGAGAAAGATTCAATCAAGGTTCCAAGTCTGATTCTATTTGAGCCAGAGCTGAGCGTCTGTCTCTCCTTTTCCCTGGGCCTGCGACAATCTTGACAAATAGGCTTTTAAATTAAGTAGTGATTTGGAATGTAAGTGAGTGCATTTAAGATGATAAGAGACAGAGAGATCCTAATGGCTGAAATATTTGTCATATCACAAGTAAACGGAGTGTTTTGGGGAGTCACTAATATAACTAATTTTTTCCAAACCCTCCTGTGCTCTGTGTGAGAAGATGAGGTCAGCACAGGTTGAGCCAGCCCGCAGTGAGCAGCTGTCGGGGGACTGAAGAGAATACTGATGGATGGCCCAGGCACCCGGACTGTTTTCCTAGGGAAACCAGGGCCCAACTGCGCAAATTAAGCTGCGGCTGCCCAACAACCAGCGGCAGGTTGCTGCAAATGAAAAGGTGGAGGAATGAGCGTGCAGCCCAGACGGCCTCCCCCCAGAGAGCAGACATGCTGATGGTTTGGGCTTAGCTCCATGCTGGGGGTTCTGAAGGGAAAGTAGAAATAATCTCACGCAACGCCCTCCTCCTCACTCCCACCCCCTACTCTTGATTCTCCTCTGCAGCAAACCCAAATCACGTTCGGCAAACCTCTTCTTGACTGCTCCCAGAGCCTGGGTTCTCACTACCTCCGAGGCAGCCCACCTCAATCAGCACGTTCGGCAGAGCCCAGCAGTGTCCTTTACAGCAGCCTTATTAACATTCTGCTTGTGTTGGCAGTGAACCCAAAGGTGGACAGCCCGGTGAGTAGGGCTTGGTGCCTGGAGTGTTTACACTTCCAGCCAGAAACCTGAGTTCAGGTCTTGACACCACCACCAAATCTGCTGTCCTATCTTCAACTAGGAACAATGCTTGCTGAGACCCTTCTGGTTTGTAAAAATGGGGATGGCATCTACCCCACGGACTTTCCCAATGGGAAGTGTTGATGGAGAGAAAGAGTCATTTCACCGGAGTCTCACATTAATGAAGCTCCCTAAATTTACATTTTGACGTTATCTCAAAATGAGTATACATTCAACTGCAGAGAAATACTGACGAGAGTGAAAGATGTTCATCCTCCACTTTCAAGCTGATGTGTCACACAGCTTCACCACACCTTCTGTGGCACATTCTAAAGGATTTTTTAAAACAAATTTTGTCTGGGACAAGCATACGGCATTGAATTTTTTAAAGTATTCATTTATTCCATGTAATAAAAATGTTAATATATCACAATTTTTTAAATCTCAGTTTCAGGTTTCTTAATATCTTCAGAGTCTAAAAAAGAAAAATGGAAATGGTCCAGGACTCTAAAAGGCTCTGTCCTACCTGCTTATAAGATTATTGTTGTAGGACTTCCCTGGTGGCGCAGTGGTTAAGAATCTGCCTGCCAATGCAGGGTACAGGGGTTCGATCCCTGGTCCGGGGAGATCCCACATGCCATGGAGCAACTAAGCCCGTAAACCACACTAGTGAGCCTGCATTCTAGAACCCACGAGCCACAACTACTGAGCCCACGCACCTAGAGCCCGAACTCTGAAACAAGAGAAGCCACCACCATGAGAAGCCCGCACACCACAAGGAAGAGTAGCCCCTGCTCGCCGAAACTAGAGAGAGCCTGCGTGCAGCAACGAAGGCGCAATGCCGCCAAAAATAAATAAATAAATTTATTTTAAAAAGAGATTGTTGTAATCAAATAAGATTAAGACAGTAAAAATTAGTTGGCTATAAAAAGGTCTTACATATTATATGAGGTTTCTAGAATAGTCACCGTTAGAAAATATAATGGTACTTCTACTTTCCCAGGGGCTGGGGGGAGTGGGAAACGGGGAGTTGTTGCTTCATGGGTGCAGAGATTCAGTTTTATAAGATGGAAAAGTTCTGGAGATTGGGTGTACAACACTGTGAATATACTCAACACGACTGCACTGTACACTTAAAAATGGTTAAGATGGTAACATTTGTTATATGTATTTTACCCCAATTAAAAATATTTTAAATCTTAAAAAAAAACTTTTTTAACATTTAATATAAATTTTAGGTGTTGCTGATAATATGAATACTAACAGTAATTATATACCCAGCCTCTCTTTAAATACATCTTTGAGTATCTACTCTGCACAGTGCCCGACACCATGCAAGGCCCTAGGGAACTTTTAACTATAGGTGGTGAACCAATATAACATAGAACTTCTTGAGATACGTGACAGGAAGTTTATAAAAACGTAATATAAGTTAGTATCCGAGTGTTGGAAGGCTCACCAAACAGAATTCCAGCCTAGAGTGGCAACCTGCCCTACCATCAGCATGGCAGCAGGAGAATGCTAGAATGAAGTCAGTTGTCCTAGACTCTAATCTGGGCACTACTGCTAGTTAACAGCAACAGAGAGAAAATGGGTAAAAGTAGGAACTCAAGCCAGAAATCTTTGGTCCAAACCTCGGCTTTGCAATTTATTATCTGTGTTATCTTGGGCAAGTTACTTACCCAGTCTGTATTTCGGTTTCCCACCCTAGGAAAGGGGGATTTATAACAGTACCTACAGGAGAATGTGATTATGGTTTAAATGAGCTATTTATCAAAGTGTTTAGAACAGTGTCTTCTATATAGTAAGTGCTATATATAAGTATTAAATGAAACTTTCTTGACAGTAATTAAGTCAGGGTCCAGTGAAGAAACCAGAAACCATACTAGTGATTTCAATGGAGAGAATTTCCTGTAAGAAACTAGGTATTGGATAACTGACAAAGCTAAAAGGGGACACTGAGGTAATACAGAGATAATAACTTCAGTCACCTCATCCAAGGCTGGGGCACAAAGGGACAGGGAGAGGCTACTGGAGCCTAGAAGCTTAGATGAGTCCCCAATAAAGCTGGACCCAGACCTCTGAGGAAGGGCACTGCCTCGTTATTGCTGGGACCTCAGGAGGTTGGAGGGGAGCCCAGTGGAGCTGTGACTGAGACCTCTGAGGGGGCAGTTTTACCCAGTGCTGATAACCTCTGAAGGGCCACAATGATATTTGCTCCGGGTGTGCTGAAAAACAGCTGAACACTAGAACAAATTGCTACTGTCATGGTGGAGGGCCACTGCTGAGTAATGCTATCAGTAGCAGCAAACCAGAACATGGATGTCCCTTATCCTTCCTCCTGCTCTCCAGGCTCCCTTTGATGCCCCCTAACTGGTGAACTTAACGGGGATCCAGCTGGAAAGGAGAAATATGATTTTCAGAGTCCCAGGCCCTACATCAAAAAGCAAAGTCTTGGGGGCTTCCCTGGTGGCGCAGTGGTTGGGAGTCCGCCTGCCGATGCACGGGACACGGGTTTGTGCCCCAGTCCGGGAAGATCCCACATGCTGCAGAGCGGCTGGGCCTGTGAGCCATGGCCGCTGGGCCTGCGCATCCAGAGCCTGAGCTCCGCAACGGGAGAGGCCACAACAGTGAGAGGTCCGTGTACCGCAAAAAAAAAAAAAAAAGCAGAGTCTAAAAGAATTGGTTTGGCACTAGAGAAAATAACTTCATAACTGACAGCCCCCAAATTGCTTCCTGTTACTTCAACTCAGCCACAGATGCCAGTTCTGACCTCCAGAGTAACCCTGATATATTCACACTCTTCAACTATCAAGAGTAGGTAGCCCACAGATTCAATGCAATCCCTATCAAATTACCAATGCATTTTCCACAGAACTAGAACAAAAAAATTTTTTAATTTGTATGGAAACACAAAAGACCCCAAATAGACAAAGCAATCTTGAGAAAGAAAAATGGAGCTGGAGGACTCAGGCTCCCTGATTTCAGACTATACTACAAAGCTACAGTCATCAAAACGGTATGGTATTGGCACAAAAACAGACATATAGATCAATGGAACAGGACAGAATGCCCAGAAATAAACCCATGCACCTTTGGTCAATTAATCTATGAAAAAGGAGGCAAGAATATACAATAGATAAAGGACAGTATCTTCAATAAGTGGTGCTGGGAAAACTGGACAGCTACATGTAAAAGAATGAAACTAGGGGGACGAGGGGAAGATGGTGGAAGAGTAAGACACGGAGATCACCTTCCTCCCCACAGATACACCAGAAATACATCTACACATGGAACAACTCCTACAGAACACCTACTGAATGCTGGCAGAAGACCTCAGACGTCCCAAAAGGCAAGAAACTCCCCACGTACCTGGGTAGGGCAAAAGAAATAAGAATAAACAGAGACAAAAGGATAGGGACGGGACCTGCACCAGTGGGAGGGAGCTGTTAAGGAGGAAAGGTTTCCACACACTAGGAAGCCCCTTCGCGGGAGGAGAGTGCGCGTGGCGGAGGGGGAAAGCTTTGGAGTCGCGGAGGAGAGCACAGCAACAGAGGTGCGGAGGGCAAAGTGGAGAGATTCCCGCACAGAGGATCGGTGCGGACCGGCCCACACCAGCCCGAGAGGCTTGTCTGCTCACCTACCGGGGCGGGCGGGGCTGGGAGCTGAGGCTCGGGCTTCGGTCGGAGCGCAGGGAGAGGACTGGGGTTGGCGGTGTGAACACAGCCTGAAGGGGTTAGTGCACCACGGCTGGCCGGGAGGGAGTCCAGGGAAAAGTCTGGACCTGCCGAAGAGGCAAGAGACTTTTTCTTCCCTCTTTGTTTCTGGTGCAAGAGGAGAGGGGATTAAGAGCGCTGCTTAAAAGAGCTCCAGAGACGGGCGCGAGCCGCAGCTAAAATCACGGACCTCAAAGACGGGCATGAGATGCTAAGGCTGCTGCTGCCACCACTAAGAAGCCTGTGTGCAAGCACAGGGCACTATCCACACGCCCCTTCCGGGGAGCCTGTGCAGCCCGCCACTGCCAGGGTCCCGGGATCCAGGGACAACTTTCCTGGGAGAACGCATGGCGTGCCTCAGGCTGGTGCAACGTCCCGCCGGCCTCTGCCACTGAAGGCTCGCCCCGCCCTCCGTGCTCCTCCCTCCCCCACGGCCTGAGTGAACCAGAGCGCCCGAATCAGTGGCTCCTTTAACCCCGGCCTGTCTGACTGAAGAACAGACGCCCTCTGGCGACCTACACGCAGAGGCGGGGCCAAATCCAAAGCTGAGCTCCTGGGAGCTGTGAGAACAAAGAAGAGAAAGGGAAATCTCTCCCAGCGGCCTCAGAAGCAGCGGATTAAAGCTCCACAATCAACTTGATGTACCTGCATCTGTGGAATACATGAATAGACAACGGATCATCCCAAATTAAGGAGGTGGACTTTGAGAGCAAGATTTATGATTTTTTTCCCCTTTTCCTCTTTTTGTGAGTGTGTATGTGTATGCTTCTGTGTGAGATTTTGTCTGTATAGCTTTGCTTCCACCATTTGTCCTAGGGTTCTATCCGTCTGTTTTTTTTTTTTAATTTTTTTCTCTTAATAATTATTTTTTATTTTAATAACTTTATAATTTATCTTACTTTATTTTATTTTACTTTATCTTCTTTCTTTCTTCCTTTTTTTCCTTCCTTCCTTCCCTCCTTCCTTCCTTCCTCCCTCCCTCCCTCCCTCCTTTCTTTCTTTCTTCTACTAATTCTTTCTTTCTACTTTTTCTCCCTTTTATTCTGATCCATGTGGATGAAAGGCTCTTGTTGCTGCAGCCAGGAGTCAGTGCTGTCTCTCTGAGGTGGGAGAGCCAACTTCAGGACACTGGTCCACAAGAGACCTCCCAGCTCCACATAATATCAAACGGTGAAAATCTCCCAGAGATCTCCATCTCAACACCAGCACCCAGCTTCACTCAATGACCAGCAAGCTACAGTGTTGGACACCCTATGCCAAACAACTAGCAAGACAGGAACACAACCCCACCCATTAGCAGAGAGGCTGCCTAAAATCATAATAAGTTCACAGACACCCCAAAACACACCACCAGACGTGGACCTGCCCACCAGAAAGACAAGATCCATCCTCATCCACGAGAACACAGGCACCAGTCCCCTCCACCAGGAAGCCTACACAACCCACTGAACCAACCTTAGCCACTGGGGACAGATACCAAAAACAATGGGAACTACGAACCTGCAGGCTGCAAAAAGGAGACCCCAAGCACAGTAAGATAAGCAAAATGAGAAGACAGAAAAACACACAGCAGATGAAGGAGCAAGGTAAAAACCCACCAGACCTAACAAATGAAGAGGAAATAGGGAGTCTACCTGAAAAAGAATTCAGAATAATGAGAGTAAAGATGATCCAAAATCTTGGAAATAGAATAGAGAGAATACAAGAAACATTTAACAAGGACCTAGAAGAACTAAATATGAAACAAGCAACGATGAACAACACAATAAATGAAATTAAAAATACTCTGAATGGGATCAATAGCAGAATAACTGAGGCAGAAGAACGGATAAGTGACCTGGAAGATAAAATAGTGGAAATAACTACTGCAGAGCAGAATAAAGAAAAAAGAATGAAAAGAACTGAGGACAGTCTCAGAGACCTCTGGGACAACATTAAATGCATCAACATTCAAATTATAGGGGTTCCAGAAGAAGAAGAGAAAAAGAAAGGGACTGAGAAAATATTTGAAGAGATTATAGTTGAAAACTTCCCTAATATGGGAAAGGAAATAGTTAATCAAGTCCAGGAAGCACAGAGAGTCCCATACAGGATAAATCCAAGGAGAAATACGCCAAGACACATATTAATCAAACTGTCAAAAATTAAATACAAAGAAAACATATTAAAAGCAGCAAGGGAAAAACAACAAGTAACACACAAGGGAATCCCCATAAGGTTAACAGCTGATCTTTCAGCAGAAACTCTGCAAGCCAGAAGGGACTGGCAGGACATATTTAAAGTGATGAAGGAGAAAAACCTGCAGCCAAGATTACTCTACCCAGCAAGGATCTCATTCAGATTTGATGGAGAAATTAAAACCTTTACAGACAAGCAAAAGCTGAGAGAGTTCAGCACCACCAAACCAGCTTTACAACAAATGCTAAAGGAACTTCTCTAAGCAAGAAACACAAGAGAAGGGAAAGACTTACAATAATGAACCCAAAACAATTAAGAAAATGGGAATAGGAACATACATATCGATAATTACCTTAAATGTAAATGGACTAAATGCTCCCACCAAAAGACACAGATTGGCTGAATGGATACAAAAACAAGACCCATGTATTTGCTGTCTACAAGAGACACACTTCAGACCTAGAGAGACATACAGACTGAAAGTAAGGGGATGGAAAAAGATATTCCATGCAAATGGAAACCAAAAGAAAGCTGGAGTAGCAATTCTCATATCAGACAAAACAGACTTTAAAATAAAGACTATTACAAGAGACAAAGAAGGACACTACATAATGATCAAGGGATCGATCCAAGAAGAAGATATAACAATTGTAAATATTTATGCACCCAACATAGGAGCACCTCAATACATAAGGCAAATACTAACAGCCATAAAAGGGGAAATCGACAGTAACACATTCATAGTAGGGGACTTTAACACCCCACTTTCACCAATGGACAGATCATCCAAAATGAAAATAAATAAGGAAACACAAGCTTTAAATGATACATTAAACAAGATGGACTTAATTGATATTTATAGGACATTCCATCCAAAAACAGCAGAATACACATTTTTCTCAAGTGCTCATGAAACATTCTCCAGGATAGATCATATCTTGGGTCACAAATCAAACCTTGGTAAATTTAAGAAAATTGAAATTGTATCAAGTATCTTTTCCGACCACAACGTTATGAGACTAGATATCAATTACAGGAAAAGATCTGTAAAAAATACAAACACATGGAGGCTAAACAATATACTACTTAATAACGAAGTGATCACTGAAGAAATCAAAGAGGAAATCAAAAAATACCTAGAAACAAATGACAATGGAGACACGATGACCCAAAATCTATGGGATGCAGCAAAAGCAGTTCTAAGAGGGAAGTTTATAGCAATACAATCCTACCTTAAGAAACAGGAAACATCTCGAATAAACAACCTAACCTTCCACCTAAAGCAATTAGAGAAAGAAGAACAAAAAAACCTCAAAGTTAGCAGAAGGAAAGAAATCATAAAAATCAGATCAGAAATAAATGAAAAAGAAATGAAGGAAACGATAGCAAAGATCAATAAAACTAAAAGCTGGTTCTTTGAGAAGATAAACAAAATTAATAAACCATTAGCCACACTCATCAAGAAAAAAAGTGAGAAGACTCAAATCAATAGAATTAGAAATGAAAAAGGAGAAGTAACAACTGACACTACAGAAATACAAAAGATCATGAGAGATTACTACAAGCAACTCTATGCCAATAAAATGGACAACCTGGAAGAAATGGACAAATTCTTAGAAACACACAACCTGCCAAGACTGAATCAGGAAGAAATAGAAAATATGAACAGACCAATCACAAGCACTGAAATTGAAACTGTGATTAAAAATCTTCCAACAAACAAAAGCCCAGGACCAGATGGCTTCACAGGCGAATTCTATCAAACATTTAGAGAAGAGCTAAGACCCATTCTTCTCAAACTCTTCCAAAGTATAGCAGAGGGAGGAACACTCCCAAACTCATTCTACGAGGCCACCATCACCTTGATACCAAAACCAGACAAGGATGTCACAAAGAAAGAAAACTACAGGCCAATATCACTGATGAACATAGATGCAAAAATCCTCAACAAAATACTAGCAAAAAGAATCCAACAGCACATTAAAAGGATCATACACCATGATCAAGTGCGGTTTATTCCAGGAATGCAAGGATTCTTCAGTGTACGCAAATCAATCAATGTGATACACCATATTAACAGGGGCTTCACTGGTGGCGCAGTGGTTGAGTATCTGCCTGCCAATGCAGGGGACACGGGTTCGAGCCCTGGTCTGGGAAGATCCCACATGCCATGGAGCGACTGGGCCCGTGAGCCACGGCTACTGAGCCTGCGCGTCTGGAGCCTGTGCTCCGCAATGACAGGCCGCGACAGTGAGAGGCCCGCGCACCGCGATGAAGAGTGGCCCCCGCTCGCCGCAACTAGAGAAAGCCCTCGCACAGAAATTAAGACCCAACACAGCCAGCATAAATAAATACATAAATAAATTTATATATATATATGTATATAAAAAAGAAAGCCCAGAGATAAACCCACGCACATATGGTCACCTTATCTTTGATAAAGGAGGCAGGAATGAACAGTGGAGAAAGGACAGCCTCTTCAATAAGTGGTGCTGGGAAAACTGGACAAGTACATGTAAAGGTACTTGTAAAAGTATGAGATTAGATCACTCCCTAACACCTAAAAGTACATGTAGAAGTATGAGATTAGATCACTCCCTAACACCATACACAAAAATAAGCTCAAAATGGATTAAAGACCTAAATGTAAGGCCAGAAACTATCAAACTCTTAGAGGAAAAATGTTCATTGCAGCACTATTTACAGTAGCCCGGAGATGGAAACAACCTAAGTGTCCATCATTGGATGAATGGATAAAGAAGATGTGGCACATATATACAATGGAATATTACTCAGCCATAAAAAGAAACGAAATTGAGCTATTTGTAATGAGGTGGATGGACCTAGAGTCTGTTATACAGAGTGAAGTAAGTCAGAAAGAGAAAGACAAATACCGTATGCTAACACATATATATGGAATTTAAGAAAAAAAAATGTCATGAAGAACCTAGGGGTAAGACAGGAATAAAGACACAAACCTACTAGAGAATGGACTTGAGGATGTGGGGAGGGGGAAGGGTAAGCTGTGACAAAGCGAGAGAGAGGCATGGACATATATACACTACCAAACGTAAGGTAGATAGCTAGTGGGAAGCAGCCGCATAGCACAGGGAGATCAGCTCGGTGCTTTGTGACCACCTGGAGGGGTGGGATAGGGAGGGTGGGAGGGAGGGAGACGCAAGAGAGAAGAGATATGGGAACATATGTATATGTATAACTGATTCACTTTGTTATAAAGCAGAAACTAACACACCATTGTAAAGCAATTATACTGCAATAAAGATGTAAAAAAAAAAGAATGAAACTAGAAGGCTCCCTAACACCGTACACAAAAATAAATTCAAAATGGATTAAAGACCTTAATGTAAGACCAGATATTAAAAAACTCTTAGAGGAAAACATAGGCAGAACACTCTTAGACATAAATCGCAGCAATATCTTTTTCAATCCGTCTCTTAGAGTAATGGAAATAAAACCAAAAATAAACAAATGGGACCTAATTAAACTCAAAAGCTTTTGCACAGCAAAAGAAACCATAAACAAAACAAAAAGGCAACCCACAGAATGGGAGAAAATATTTGCAAATGATGTGACCAACAAGGGATTAATCTCCAAAATTTACAAACAGCTCATACAGCTCAATATCAAAAAAACAAAAAAAAAACAATCAAAAAATGGGCAGCCTGGATGGGAGGGGCATCTGGGGGAGAATGGATACATGTACATGTATGGTTGAGTCACTCTGTTGTGCACCTGAAACTATCACAACATTGTTAGTCAGCTATACTCCAATATAAAATAAAAAGTTTAAAAAAAATGTGCAGAAGACCTAGATATTTCTCCAAAGAAGACATACAGATAGCCAAGAGGCACATGAAAAGATGCTCGACATGGCTAATTATTAGAGAAATGCAAGTCAAAACTGCAATGAGGTATCACCTCACACCAGTCAGAATGGCCATCATCAAAAAGTCTACAAATAATAAATGCTGGAGACGGTGTAGAGAAAAGGGAACCCTCTTGCACTGTTGGTGGGAATGTAAATTGATACAGCCACTATGGAGAACAGTATGGAGGTTCCTTAAAAAACTAAAAATAGAGCTACCATATGATCCAGCAATCCCACTCCTGGGCATATATCCAGTGAATAACATGGTTCGAAAGGATACATGCACTCCAATGTCCATTGCAGCGTTGTTTCCTGAAGCCAAGATATGGAAGCAATCTAAATGTCCATTGACAGATGAATGGATAAAGAAGATGTGGTACATATATACAATGGACTATTACTCAGCCATTAAAAGGAATGAAATAATGCCATTTGCAGCAACATGGAAGGACCTGGAGATTATCATACTAAGTGAAGTCAGAAAGAGAAAGACAAATATCATATGACATCACTTATATGTGGAATCTAAAAAAAGTGATACAAATGAACTTATTTACAAAATAGAAATAGACTCAGAGACTTAGAAAACAAACTTATGGTTACCTAAAGGGGAAAGGGTGGAGAGGGATAAATTGGGAGTTTGGGATTGACATATACACACTACTATATTTAAAACAGATAAACAAAAAGAACCTATTGTAGAGCACAGGGAACTCTGCTCAATATTCTGTAATAATATTCTGTTATTCTTTTCCCTAAATGGGAATAGAATCTGAAAAAGAATAGATATATGTATATGTATAACTGATTCACTCTGCTGTATACCTGAAACTAACACAGCACTGTAAATCAACTATAGTCCAATATAAAATAAAAATTTTAAAAAAATAAAAATTTTGGGACTTCCCTGGCAGCCCAGTGGTTAGGACTCCACGCTTCCACTGCAGGAGGCACAGGTTTGATCCCTGGTTGGGGAACTAAGATCCCGCATGCCGCATGGCATGACCAAAAACTAATAAATAAATTAAATAAAAATTAAAAATAAATTTAATTTAAAAAAAAAGAGTAGGTAGCTCAGCTGCCCCAGGCTTTCCTTTTCCAGCCTAACAGAGACTTATGCTGATTTCTCCACTGTGGGCTCCTAAGACAGAGTCTCTGGGACTCATTTCTGTGCCCCTCTGGAGTCAGCATAACACTACGAACACACCAAGTGCCTTCTCAGTGTTGATGTGAATTGTCAGATGGCTCTAAATGTTGGGAAATTAGTCTTTATACTCAGCCCAAATCAGCCTGTCCTTAAAGCAAGTGGCCTATTCAATTCAGGACACCACCTCACCCACTTAAGACCCTGGCATGATTACAGTTCAGGACTCCCCAGATGAGAACTCTCTGCATGCCCTTTGCACCTTCCTCTGTCACTTGGCCTAGCTGCCCTCTCCTCCTCAGATCATGCAAGCACTCTAGAGCATCAGCCAGTGGAGATCCTTTGTAAGAGTGGTGGGCTTTCAGGAGGGATCAATTTTGGCCAATTTCAGGGATAGTCTTGCCTGGCCCTGCTCATGGTAGGCTCAGTACAGCGTGGAGGGGAACCAAACAGGATTAGGAGTCACCTGTGTTCACATTTCTGCTGTGTTCCTTCTTATGTGAACTTGGGCAAGTAACTTGGGCCTCACTTACTCAACTGAAAATTAGAGTCAATAATGGCACTGAACTCAGAGCGTTGTTACTATTCATGACATATAATAAATGCTCAATATATATTAGCACTGGATACTTGATACTGTACAGAGTGTCATTTGCTACCCTGTCATTTAAACCTTTGCGTGCCTTGTGACTGGGTATATCACCCACCTTTTACAGATGAAGACACTGAATGTGAAGTGGCCACATAGACAAAAAGAGGCAGTGCCAGGGTTTTTGAACCCAGTGATTTCTGAATGTCTTCCAGATATTCATGTAGATGAAAAAGCTTTCTAGGGCTTCCGTGGTGGTGCAGTGGTTGAGAGTCCGCCTGCCGATGCAGGGGATACAGGTTCGTGCCCCGGTCCAGGAAGATCCCACATGCCGCGGAGCGGCTGGGCCCATGAGCCATGGCCGCTGAGCCTGCACGTCCGGAGCCTGTGCTCCGCAACGGGAAAGGCCACAGCAGTGAGAGGCCCGCGTACCGCAAAAAAAAAAAGCTTTCTATAAATAATGTTGTATAAAAATAACATGAAGTCTTTTTTGCACAACTGAAAAATACACTGAATTTTTCCAGAAGGTGAATACCATGTAAAATAAGAAATGAATGTCCTTGCTTCATTTGGGACAATACAAAGATTTGGTCAGCATTTCAGAAGAGTGTATCTTGACAGCAGTGCCACTGATGTCTAAGCCACCAAAACAATGGCCTGAATTCTGCTTTCACAAGGATCTGCTTTCACAAGAAGGGGTGAGCATCCCACTAGTTATGTCTTCCAGTTTAACTGAACTTGAGCGTCTATTGAAACACACGTCATTTTATTGCAAACATTTTCTTTCACTTTTTCAGATTTATAATTAGAACATTAAATGCAATGTTTTGATTACCTATGAATTTCATTCCAGAATAGTAAAGAGATATTATAAAATATTTGTTATAAAAAAGAAATTCAATTTCTGATTGGATTGGGAACTCCACTGCATTACAGTATACACTTTCTAAAGCCTGGTAGGATTTAACTAATTAAGTTTCCACTCACCCTGTGTCTGGGACCATGCAAGATTGTCCGTTTGTTCATCTCTAAGCCACACCTCTGTTCCAGTAAAAGAAACTGTGTCCCTTGATTCAACACATATGCACTAAGTGCCTACGCCCAAAAAAGAGCAGGTAGCAACTACCTCTAAGATAGGTATTATTATTCCTTTCTTTATAAATGAGAAAACAGAATCTCCCACAAGTAAGAAACAACTTAGGTACAACTTCTTAGAAGGAAATCATATTTTAAAGAAAAGCATTTTCAGAGGGAAAACTTGTTGAGGTTTGCACAGCTGGAGGAACATGCTACGCAGACCCCAGAGCTCTGATTCTGCTCCGTGATTCCCAGGGAGGCAAGGCCTCAAAGGGGGTAGGGAGAATATGAAAATGAAGAAGCCTCAGTCCCTACCTCAAAGGATCTCACTGTCCAGGGGGAGAGAGCCAGCCACACAGACAGCTCCAAAATGTGTGAAAAGTGCTCTACTAAAGGTATCAAATGTATAGGGAACAATGAATGGGGGCGTCACCCACGTTGCCCAGGAGAATCCCGAGAGGGACTATTTCAGCTTTTGAAAAATGAATAGATTGGGACTACCCTGGTGGCGCAGTGGTTAAGAATCCACCTGCCAATGCAGGGGACACAGGTTCGAGCCCTTGTCCAGGAAGATCCCACATGCCGCGGAGCAATTAAGCCCGTGTGCCACAACTATTGAGCCTGCGCTCTAGAGCCCGTGAGCCACAACTACTGAGCCCGTGTGCCACAACTACTAAAGCCCATGCACCTAGTGCCCGTGCTCCGCAACAGGAGAAGCCACCGCAATGAGAAGCCCATCCATGGCAACGAAGAGTAGCCCCCACTTGCCACAACTAGAGAAAGCCCACATGCAGCAGTGAAGACCCAACACAGCCAAAAATAAATAAAATAAAATAAATTTATTAAAAAAAAAAAGAATAGATCAGCAGGTGGAGAGGAAGAAGGAAGCCATTCT
The DNA here is from genome assembly GCF_005190385.1 of Monodon monoceros. Classification (NCBI taxonomy): domain Eukaryota; kingdom Metazoa; phylum Chordata; class Mammalia; order Artiodactyla; family Monodontidae; genus Monodon; species Monodon monoceros. The sequence continues at coordinate 9,683,189 of NW_021703784.1, read as the reverse complement.
AAGCCCACAAGTCCCATCTTGAGGATTTTATTCTCTCTTGGCCCCACCTATGTCCATTCTTCCCAGGCTGTCTCTGAAAACCACATTTTGCAACACTTCCTGTTTTCAGTCATTGTCTTTAAATTGTGAGCACCTAACATTTCTTGCGTTAGTCTCCTTCCTCCATCCTGGTCTTTGCTGGCAGTTTTATCACGGACAGGCTGCCATGCTCAAATTTACCCTTAATACAAGCACGATACCAAAACCCAATTTGTTAAAGAATATCTATGAAAAACCCAAAGTTAATATCATACTTAATGGTGAAATATTAAATGCTCTCCTCCTAAGATCAGAAACAAGGCAAAGGATGTCCACTCTCACCATTCTGTTCAACATTTTACTGATGGTCTCAGCCAAAGCAATAAGGAAAAAAAATAAGTAAAATATGTACATATTGGAAAGGAAGAAATAAATCATCTTTCCTTGCAGATAACATGATTGCTTATGGAAAAAATCTTAAGAAACTCTTCAAAACCAGTACTGGAATTAATAAGTGAATTTAGCAAGATCACACAATACATGGTCAACATTTAAGTTCCACTGTATTCTTACAAAGTAAGAGCAAGTAATTGAAAAATGAAATTTTGAAAACAGTTCTATTTACAATAGCATTAAAAAATGTAAATGAAAACCGATTTAACAAAAGGCAGAAGCTTTCTTCATTCTAAACTACAAAACATTGCTGACAGAAATTAAAGAAGACCTAAAAAAACAGCAAGCTATGCCACGTTCATGGATTGGTATTCAATATTGTTAAGGTATCAGCTTTACCCAATTTAATCTATAGTCATTAAAATTCCAATTATAATTCAAGAAGGAAATTTTTTTAGAAGAAATGAATTGATTTTTGGGGCTTCCCTGGTGGCACAGTGGTTGAGAATCTGCCTGCCAATGCAGGGGACATGGGTTCGAGCCCTGGTCTGGGAAGATCCCACATGCCGCGGAGCAACTGGGCCCGTGAGCCACAATTACTGAGCCTGCGCGTCTGGAGCCTGTGCTCCGCAACAAGAGAGGCCGTGATAGTGAGAGGCCCGCGCACCACGATGAAGAGTGGCCCCCGCTTGCCACAACTAGAGAAAGCCCTCCCACAGAAACGAAGACCCAACACAGCCATAAATAAATTAATTAATTTAAAAATTTAAAAAAAAACCAAAGAAATGAGTTGATTTTTTAAATTTACATGGAAAAGAAAAAGATCTAAGAGTCAAAACAAATTTGAAAAAGAAAAACAAAATTGGGGGACTATGACTGCCTGATTTGAAGACTTACTATCAAGCTATGGTAATCAAACTTAATCAAACACAAACTTTACCAAACTTAACTGTTCCAATTACCTGTCACTGTGTAACAGATCACCCTAAAACAGTAGCTTAAAACAATAACAATCATTTATTTTGCCCATAAATCTGGAGGTTGACTGGGCTCAGCTGACCAATTCTCACTGAGGGGCTCTCTGAATGAAAATGTAGTCAGTTGATGGCTGGGGCTGGAGTCAACTCCAAGGTTGCTTCACTCATGTGTCTGGTACCCAGACTAGGACCACTCAACAATGAGGTTCCTCAAGCATCTCTTTCTATGTGGTCTTTCCACATGGGGGACTCAGGGGACCAAACTTCCTACAGGGCAGCTGAAGACTCTACAGTGAATGTCCAGAGAACCAGGTGGAAGCAGTAGGAATTTAATAATCTAGACTTGGAAGTTACCCAGAGTTGCCTGTTCCACCTTCTATCCATTAGAAGTCAGTCCCCGAGGCCAGCCCATATTCATGGGGAGAGGAATTAGACTCCATTCCTTGATGACAGGAGTGCTCAAAAAAATTGCAGACATGTTTTAAAACCACCACATGAACTAAACAAGTGAAGTAAAAATCACTCTTGGCCTAGAAGAAAGTATGGTAGAAACACAAAAGCATCTGACAAAATGATGGGAAATACCATCTGGGACTTTTTGAGCTTCCTGAAGCTCCTGATGAGCTTTATCAGCATGACAGGCAGGTAGAAGACAAGAACCCAGGTTGGGAGAGGGACCTGTCCCCACCTCATACAAAGTATTGGCCTCAACTAGATGAGGTCTCCAAATTTCTTGGGCCTTCTCTTTCATTGCCAGGCCTTTCCAACATGCTGTTCCACTGACTAGCATGCCCTTCCTCTTTCCTATGACTACCTCCTACTCATTCTTCAGGTTCAGTTTAGGAATTTGTCCCTCCAGGAAGCCCTCCTTGACCCCCAAGCCTGGGTCAAGGCCCCTCCCATGGGGTGCCTTAACTTCCTATACTTTGCCCCTTCTCAAGGCTCATTAGTGTCTTGTGGCTACTTATTTACTTATTGATCCCTCTACCGCTTACTAGAGTTGAAGTTCCCTGAGGGCACAAGGCAGTACTTTGTACTCTGGGAAGGCTGATGAATGACTTAAGTGAGGGTGTGGAATATTCCTGATCTAAAATAGGACTCAAAGCTACACAAGGAAGTGGCTGCGAGATCCCTTGCATCACCTCCCTGCATAGGCAAACTAGAACTGGGCAGAGCAGATCTGACAAGAGTGACTAGCTCCCTCAGTGTGAACAGCTGACACTGCAATCTGCTCAACCATGGCCTCCCCTCCAGCCTCCCCAAATCAGCAACTCCCCTTCCCAGCTCCTCTCTGAGAGTAGATCGACCTGCTTCCCACTAAAACCATAGATGCGATAATAGGAGGGAAAAAAGAGGGTCGAGGTTAGGACAATTGGTGGCAACGAGATGAACACAGATTAATGACGAGGACCTCGCCCTGGCCACCCACCCCAGCCTGGGCTGGCGAAGGTTCATCGTTGATACCCATTAAAGGGCTTAATTAAATAATTATAATTCACAGCCCAGAGCATCAAAGAATCAATACCGGGGAACTTTGGGCCACTCTGGGGGTGGCATCCCACTGGCTTCACAGTTCAGCACAGCAGGCAGAGCTGGTGGAAGTAAACGCAGTTGACACGGAAGCTGCATTAAAAGAGGGCAATAATAGATTAAAAGCTGCCAGGATCCTGGCGACTGGCCGTCAATATCCTTTATTCCCTACCTCGCCCCAATTCTGCCCCCTCCACACACTATTAGCCCAAATCGATGGGCTGTCAATTGACAACACCAGCTCCAGCATTAATGCGAGCTCACAAAAGAAGCCCGGCCCCATATTATCACTTCTCTTGCTTCCAAATTACCACATAATGCAGGCCGCGGGCAGCTTGTGACATATTAACACCATACACGATTTGTTGGGATCGGACTAAATATTTCACGGCTAAAGATTTCATCAGAGACTTGATGACAGAAATAAACTGCTGCCCACAGGGAAATCACTGGAAATAACAGAATGAGGCATTGTTGGAAAATCCAGAGGGACCAAGGGCTGGTAAAGGGATAGAGAGGAACACTGCCCACAGCTGGTGACCTGCGGTTCAGGGAAAGAGACTGCAATGAAAAGGCCTTTTTATCGGTCCCACAAAAGAACAGGTATTTCGATTTCGTCTCATTTGCTTTCTATTCTTGTGCAAAAGCTGGGGAGGAGATTCCTCTTCTTGATAACAGGGAATGTGATTGTTATGGGTTGAACTATGTACCCCCCCATTAAAAAAAAAAAGTTAAAGTCTTCATCCCCACAACCTCAGAATGTAACCTTATTTGCAAACAGTCTTTACAGGGTAATCTAGTTAAAATGAGGTCACTAGCGTGGGCCCTAACCTAGTACGACTGGTGTCCTCATAAAAAAAGGAAATTTGGGCACAGACGTGCACAGAGGAAAGACAATGTGAAGACACACAGGGAGAAGACAGTCATGTGACTGGAGTGCTGCATCCTTAAGCCCAAGGACACAGGAGGCCGCCCGAAGCCAGAAGGGAGGCACAGGACAGCTCCCTCCCTGAGCATGCAGGGAGCATGGCTCTGCCAACACCGTGATTTCCGGCTGCTGGCCTCCAGAACCACAACACGATACACTTCTGTTGTTTAAGTTTTTGGTACCTTGTTATGGCAGCCTTAGGAAATGTTAATATTATCACTTAATTCATTTAATTAATAGTTAATAACCCTTACTAGCACGTACTCTATGCGTCAGGCACAGAGCTAAACTCTCCACATACCCTGGCTCACTTAATCGTCATAACACACCTAATGGCTGATTATTATAATCCCCATTTCATAGGTAAAGATAATCAGCTTCAGAAAGAATAATTCACTGAAGGTCACACAGGTAGTAAACGACACAGCAGGTCCCAGACACACGAGAAACACTAAATCAACAAATAAATAAGGTTTCTGATGAATATTTGCAATGTCTTTTTTGGTTTTTTTAATGTGGCTTGATCTAATTTTTTTTTTAATTTAGTTATTTTTGTTTGCGTTGGGTCTTCATTGCTGCGCGCAGGCTTTCTCTAGTTGCGGTGAGCGGGGCCTACTCTTTGTTTCGGTGCGCCGGCTTCTCATTGCGGTGGCTTCTCTTGTTGCGGAACACAGGCTCTAGGTGCACAGGCTTCAGTAGTTGTGGTACACATGCTCAGTAGTTGTGGCGCACGGGCTTAGTTGCTCTGCGGCATGTGGGATCTTCCCAGACCAGGGCTTGAACCCGTGTCCCTTGTGTTGGCGGGCGGATTCTTAATCACTGTGCCACCAGGGAAGTCCGTTCAATGTATTTTCAAGTGGTTACTTGCCTGCAGCCTGCTTTCTTTTCAGCCCAATCTAATTTTTTCAACTCTTGGGTTTGGAAGCTGTATCAGCTTGGTTTGAGAGTCCACAGTCTCAAAGGGATGTGTAGACATTAGAAGGCAATAGCATAGGGCAGTGGAGAAATGGGAGGATTTGGTGAAAGGGTACACACTTCCAGTCACAAGGTAAGTTTGGGGGATCTAATAATGTACAGCCTGGTGACTATATTTAACATCACTGTATTATATACTTGGAAGTTGCTGAGAGAATAGATTTTAAATGTTCTCACCACAAAAATGAAACAGTAATTATGTGAGATGATGGAGATACTAATTAACCTCATTGTTTTTTTAATTGGAGTGTAATTGCTTTACAATGCTATGTTACTTTCTGCTGTGCAACAGGAAGTGAATCAGCTATATGTATACATATATCCCCTCCCTTTTGGATCTCCCTCCCACTCCCCCACCCCATCCCACCCATCTAGATCATCACAGAGCACCGAGCTGAGCTCCCTGTGCTATACAGCAGGTTCCCACTAGCTATCTATTTTTTATATGGTAGTGTATATATGTCAATCCTAATCTCCCAATTCATCCCACCCTCCCTTTGCCTCACTGTGTCCACATGTCCGTTTCTCTATGTCTGCATCTTTATTCCTGCCCTGGAAATAGGTTCATCTGCACCATTTTTTCTAGATTCCATATATATGCGTTAATATACGATATTTGTTAATTCAGAAAAACTAACCTTATTGTTGTAATCACTTCACAACATGTATCAAATCAACACTTTGTACACCTTAAACTTATACCATGTTATATGACAATTACGTCAATAAAGCTGGGGGATAAAACGGAAAACCACCGCACAGCCAATGTTATTACTTAGTTCCTTGAGAGTAAGAATATGGTTTCATATTCACATACATTCTCTCTCCCCCCCGCTTTGGGGAAGCCAGCTCTGCAGCCTCCTTCTTTTCTAACTTAAAAAAGATTTTTAAGTGCTTTGTTGAAATACTATTCATATACCACACTATTCAATAATTCATCTATTTAAAGTATGCAATTCAATATTTTTAGTATATTCACAGAACTATGCAACCATTGCCACAACCAATTTAGAATGATTTCACCATCCCAAAACAAAACCCCATACCTGTTTGCAATAACTGCATTTTCCCCCAACTGTCCTTTCCCCCAGCCCTAGGAAACCACCTCTATCTCAAAGGATGTGCCTACTCTGAACATTCCACATAATCATACAATATGTGGGCTTTTGTCACTGCCCTGTTTTCAAGGATCATCCATGTTGTAGCATGTATCAGTACTTCATTCCCCTTTACTGCTGAATACTGTTCCACTGTATGGACATGCCATGTTTTATTCATCCATTTGCTGATGGACATTTGGATTATTGCCACTTTCCCGTTATTATAATCCTGCTGTGAACATTTGTGTATAAATGTTTGTGTGGATTTATGTTTCTCTATAATTTCTCTTGGTACATAACTATGAGTAGAATGCCTGGGTCACATGTTAATTCTAACTTTTGAGGAACTGCAGACTGTTTTCCAAACCGGCTGCACCATTTTACATGCGCACCAGCAGTGTAGGAGGGTTCCAATTCCTGCACATCCTTGCCAACTTGTTCTTGTCTAGGCATCCTAGTGGATATCAAGTTCTGCCTCACTGTGGATTTGATTTGCATTTCTCTGATGGCTATTGATGTTGAGCTTCTTTCCATATGATTATTAGCTATTTCTGTATCTTCTTTTGTCCATTATAAACATTAGTTTTAAGAGTTTTTGTAATACATGCTGGATAGTACTACTTTGTTAGATCTATGACATGCAAATATCTTCCCCAATTCTGTAGGTTGTCTTTCTTCACTTTCTTGATGGTATCCTTTGAAGCACATTTTTAATTTTTATGAAGCCCAATGTTTTCTTTTGCTGCTTGTGTTTTTGGTGTCTAATGCAAGGTCAAGATTGGCAGCCTTTTTCTTAGGGTCCTGGGGCTGGCTGCATCCCGAGTGTTCTGTGGCCCAGCTTTAGGCTTCAGTTCTCCTGGCAGGCCCTGACTGTCCTCTCATATTGCAGAGACTATGTACACTACTTCTGCTCATCCCACTCACGCCACATACTGCCCAGATCTCAGGGGCAATCTGAAGACTGCAGGTGGTCCTTTAGGTCAAAGACTTGGACAGTTCTGTTACTGCCAACTTTCATTTGGCTAGAGCTGCTCTGGGCTTGATCGTTTCCTCATCTCATGCAGCTCTAATGTTGGCTCCCCCACTCTGCAAGGAGGAACTGTAGCGGAGATCTGCAGGGAGCCTGAACTCAGCCAGCCAGCCAGCCTCTCACCACTCCAAGAGCCATGACCATAGCATCATAAAGCCCAAAGGGAACACATTCTATCACTAACTTCTGGGGTGCCTGCTCCATCCCTTTTCATTCATTCACTTGACATTTTATGTTTACAATGGGCCAGACACTGGCTGGAACTGTAAGAGTGCGTGGATATTCTTGCACTCATGAGTTTCAGTTTGGTGAGGAATTCAAACATTTCGTACAAGTCATGAGTCTCAGGAGTCGGAGTCAAGGGTGATGAGGGAAATAACACAGAGTTTTAAACTAGAAAGAGTGGATCAGGAAAGACTGTTTTCTCTTCCCGGGGAGACTCATCTTTTTTTCCTGCGTATTTCAAAGCTCTGTCTGTATTTAACCTGTCTGTCCCAAGTACCCTAAAAAATCTCTACTCAAACCCATACCCCACAGTCAGGGCACTTGCTCAACTTATTCAGCCGGGAATGATTTGCCTGGAACGTGAACATTCGGAGCTTTCTTTCCTCAGCATTTACTGTGCTTCTAGTTAGGCAACTTGTGAAACAAAAAGCACAAACCTTACTGAAAATGTTCCAGCAGCCTCTCTCAGCGACCCAAGTAGTTTTCTAAATAGCTTACTGCCATCTAGTGGATAAAGATGTCCTTACAGCCATATAGACCAAAGAAAAGAAAATCCTCAGCCTTTCCTATTTATGTCCCACCAATCACCCCATTTCACCGTAACAGAACCCAAAAGGCTATTTTTCCTAAGAAAGTATATTGTAGGTACTCAATATTGTTTCAGCAAAGAATTGTTTGCAGGCATCGTTTTCTTTACAGTACCTTTTAAGTACATAAATAACTGCAGTAATATCATTGGGAGTAAATGTACTGCTGTGGCTTCTAAGATGAAAATTATTCCCTTAATAGTTTAAAAATTCCAATTACTGTTACTCCATAAAAATACATTTTTAAACATAACCATGTTATTGCTAAGTCCAGCTGAAACCAGCATGTTAACTCTTAAAATTGAACATGGAGATTGAGGGCCACTGAACTTTTTTGCTCTCACTTTCCAATCCAATGGTGCCCTGTGCAAAATGTAAATGCCAGGCATCCGAGGGCCATGACCTTAGATTTATAACAATTCATTATAATAATCCACACAAGTGAAATTGCTTCTGTCATCACCCTATACAGGCTTACACATGCACAGCCAGACGATCCAACCATCACTCTTAAGGTTGTTAGGATAATCAAATAGAGTAAGACAAGCGAAAACCATTAAACTATCTAGACTGGAGAACTGTAAATGCTGTTCTTATGGCCACCTTCTCCACATCTTCTTCTAGGCTGTAATAAACAATCTAACTTACACTTACTGCCAGTGTTTCCCCGCAAAAAGGGTGCCATTTTGTAACTGTCTTCATCTTGTGAATGTCAGTCTCTCCTATAAGGCTGGAACACATCTTCACCAGCTTCTGTATCTACTCCTGCAGTCAGGGCTTAGCCCACAGCAGGAAACTAAAAAAATAAGGCAAAGTGAAAGACAAAAATTGACTTGAGTCATTGGGTTCAAATCCCCAGACTGCTTAGACTTCTCGCAAAAGGTAAGTCTCCAAGTTTGAACACCCAAAGGACTGACGGGGGGAGGAAAAGACAAACGGAATTATCTGAAGGACACTGGGACCAAGTCCTTAAGCACATACTTGCAAGTGTTTTCAGAAGCAAGATTGCAAATTCCCTTGGTTTAAAGAAATCCCTTCCAGTACACATGAACCTCAGGCTCTGCACTGAGATGAGCCAGTACTTCATAATTCACTACACTGGGATGCAGGAGGAAACATACAGGTCTTGGAATAAGTCTACCCCAAATTCGAATGCCTGGCTGGCTCCCCCCTCCACTGTATAATTAAACCTAGCAAATTGTTAATCTAATCCGTAGCTCCTCCCTGACCCCACTTATTTTTTACTACACAGGCCCAGCAATGCATCGTTTCTCCCACCTGTGTAAAGGAAAGTTTTATTTCACTGATGAAACTTACAACTTATGTAACTGTTGAAATTCAACAACTTCCGGTAATGGCTACTACTGATAACCTTCCACTAGGCCTTGTGCTAATTTTCACCATCACACTTGATCTTCAATTTTCTTACCAAGATCCCATGGTTCATGCACGAGACATGTTACTTCCTTGAGAGTGGTCTCAAAAAACAACCACATATGGTTTGCTCCAGGTTCACAAACAATGCAGTAAATACTAAAACACAGGTCAGATTCCCACTCACTTGAAAACAGGTGGAAAAAAAATACATCAACTATGCTTTCATTTGTAGCCCTTGGAGAAAACAAATTGGGTGCAGTGCCATAAATTCCTGGAGAGTTGCCAAACATTAACACACACCTAAGGCACTAAACTTAGTCAATTTGATGTATTTTTAGAAGAAACATCAGCTGTTTTACGAATGATAGCCTTTAGCTATACCCACTAACCTGAACGAGGGAGGGTCAACGCTAGGTAGTTATTGGGGAAACTCTTATGAAGCTCGACTGTCATCTGTATTATGCTAGTCGGGTCATCCAAGAACAGCTACAGAAAGGTGAAGGAGAGCTAAAGCAGAAACTAAGATTGGGTCATTCTGCTGAGAATGAACTGTGACCCAAGACATCCCACCATACCAAAACTGAGATTCTTCCTAAGTGACCACTAGGTGGCTGGTTGGCACTAAGCAGGCCCATCTCACACAAACGTGACTTTACAGGATTCACTCTCAGGTGCAATACCTTCTGGCCTGTCAACTCAAGCTAACATACCAATGGCCCAACAAAGAACCAACGAGAAGGCCTTTGCTCCTAAGCAAGCTTACCTAAAGACAGTCCAGCGTAATTAGGCTTGGTAAACACAATTGTTCTGCCTGAAGTTGCTGAGTTACGGTTGGCTATGATTTAAGATGAGATTAGAATTAGACACTCAATTTCCTTAAAGTCTGTTTCAAAGGGGTCAAGGGACCTAACTATGCCAACCTTACAGCTAGCTCCATTAATTCCCAGCCCTTAATACTCAGGTGAGAAAACAGAAAAGCCTCTGCCCACGGATTAAAGGATTTCAGACGGACACTACCTGAAGTCACCTGTGTATACCACATGTTGTTACTTCTGACAGGATACTTCCTTGTCCTAATTTTGGCCTCAAATTTATCCTCTTTTGAACTCTCAGGTGGTTTCAAGTAAACCACATGGAATACTCAAAAATATCTGGGATGCCCCTTTCTAGTCTAACACAAACACCGGAAAGCACGATAACCTGCAGTTCAAACTACACTAACACTTATGTAGACTTAGTACTAAATGAGCCTAGCTAGCAAAAGGTCTACACATTTTCCCATTTTTTACGCCTTCATTTAAAAGGTTCAGGCAGTTGCCTAGACTTAACAGTTTGTCATTGACAACCCAGATACTGTTGTAATACTTATTAGGCCAGAAAGTTGTTCAACCCCCAAAACCGAACACTACCTTACTGCCCTTGTAAACAGAGTCAAAACAACTTTATGGTGCCAATTTTAAATACAGTTTTATTTAAGACATTGCATTTTCCACTTACAATACAGTGCTTGTAAAGTGCAATGTTATTTCCTTTCCCTGTGCACACGTTCCATGTTCAAGTATCAAGAATGCCCAGTTTACTACAGCAGCTCAACTTTAAAACTGCCATGGAATTTGCTACAAATTTGGGTCCTTCAATGTTGTGTGGAACAATGCTAAACCTATGCTAGGCTGGCTTAATCAACCTCTTCAATGGTGGGCCCAGAGGAGGCACCACCAGACGGAGGAGCTCCACCACCAGGGAAGCCCCCGGGCATTCCTCCTGGCATTCCTCCTGGCATGCCTCCTGCGCTCTGGTACAGCTTGGTAATGATGGGGTTGCAGACTTTTTCCAGCTCCTTCTGCTGATGTTCAAATTCTTCCTTCTCTGCAGTCTGAGGAAAATAAAAATATTTTATTACAAGTTCTTCAAATAGAAGACTCTAAGCCTGATGTAATCAATCTGACACACTGGACACACAACAGCACATGAAGTTACGTTTAAGATCTTGGGTCACTCAGACATCCAAGGAAGGAAGTTGCCAACATCTGTAGTTCTGGTGGAAACCGCGAATGTCTTGAACCATTCATCATCGTGACCCTACAAATTTGTAAAAACCCACCCACCCATCTAAGCTTTTGCTAAAACCCTTTACACCCAACCCCACACCCTCAAATCTTTGGCAAGAGAAATTACAAACCTGGTTCTTATCAAGCCAGTTGATTATTTCATTACACTTATCAAGAATCTTCTGTTTGTCCTCATCATTAATCTTGCCTTGAAGTTTCTCATCCTCAACAGTAGCTTTCATGTTGAAAGCATAGGATTCAAGAGAATTCTTCGAAGACACCTTATCCCGCTGCTTCTCATCTTCAGCTTTATACTTCTCTGCTTCCTGAACCATGCGTTCAATGTCTTCCTTGCTCAAACGGCCTGTAAAATTAACCAACCTTTTAGGCAAGACAATCACCTGCAGTTCTGCACCATCACCCTGCAACTCCATTTAGCAGCTAAGTATGATCTCCGCTAAATGCCCTTGGAATAAGAGTAGAAACACTTGGAAAATTCTGCCTCTAAAAAAAGCAGGTAAGAGTGCCACAGGGTCCAGGGTGCCACGGAACAAGTCAGCATTTGATTCTTCAAATCAGGTATGGATGACAGATACAGAAATTGATTCCCTCTACAAAGGAGTCAATCTCAATACTGGCCTGGGTGCTCAAAAGTGCGCACTTAGCACACTCACAAAATACTGCCCAAACTTACCCTTGTCATTAGTGATCGTAATCTTGTTCTCTTTTCCTGTGCTCTTATCCACAGCAGAGACATTGAGGATGCCATTGGCATCAATATCAAAAGTGACTTCAATCTGAGGAACACCACGGGGGGCAGGAGGTATGCCTGTGAGTTCAAACTTGCCAAGCAGGTTGTTATCCTTGGTCATGGCACGCTCACCTTCATAAACCTTGGTATGAAACAGAAATAAATTCAAAATTACAATAAAAACACAGAAACAAGAAGAAAAATCACAAGTATCTGTGCTACTTCAGATTTGTATTAGCTTGATTAGGAAAGACTGATCGCTCAGACATCCAAGGAAGGAATTGGCCAACACAGGATTTCTGGTGGAAACTACGAATGGTTTTGGAATCCATCATCACAGCGGAACAAGTCTTCCCCAGTTTTATAGACCTCAAGTAATCTAGGCCACAGAGAAACATACCTGAATGAGTACACCGGGCTGGTTGTCCGAGTAGGTTGTGAAGGTCTGCGTCTGCTTGGTGGGGATGGTGGTGTTGCGCTTGATGAGGACAGTCATGACTCCACCAGCAGTTTCAATTCCAAGGGAAAGAGGAGTGACATCCAACAGCAGCAAGTCTTGAACATTTTCAGATTTGTCTCCAGATAAAATGGCTGCCTGGACAGCTATATGATTAAAACAAAATTTAAATAAAGCACAGTACTACAATAACTCATTATGTAACTAACCATTCTCAATCGCTCAGACATCCAAAGTTTTGCCGTCATTACCTACAGCTTTTGGTGGAAACCACAAATGTTTAAAAATCATTCATCAGTTAGCTAAGGCCTCCTAACAGGCTGCCTATTAAACTGTTTAACCAGAACAAAAAGATTACCTGCACCATAAGCAACAGCCTCATCAGGGTTGATGCTCTTATTCAGTTCTTTCCCGTTGAAGAAATCCTGGAGAAGTTTCTGAATCTTGGGGATGCGGGTTGAACCACCCACCAGGACAATATCATGGATCTGAGACTTGTCTAGCTTGGCATCCCGAAGGGCTTTCTCCACAGGGTCTAGTGTGCCACGGAACAGGTCAGCATTCAGTTCTTCAAATCGGGCACGGGTAATTGAGGTATAGAAGTCGATTCCTTCATAGAGGGAATCAATCTCAATACTGGCCTGGGTGCTGGAAGAGAGAGTGCGCTTAGCACGCTCACAAGCAGTGCGAAGGCGACGGACAGCCCTCTTGTTCTCACTGATGTCCTTCTTGTGCTTGCGCTTGAATTCTGCAATAAAATGGTTGACCATCCGGTTGTCAAAGTCTTCTCCACCTAAGTGGGTATCTCCAGCTGTAGATTTGACCTCAAAGATTCCATCCTCAATAGTGAGGATTGACACATCAAAAGTGCCACCACCTAAATCAAAGATCAGCACATTTCTTTCTGCTCCAACCTGCAATTACAACACAAATTATTCTCATATCTATTATTTGTGGTGACTCAGACTAATCTTGAGTGACACATACATAAAACATGGTACTTACCTTCTTGTCTAAGCCATAGGCAATAGCAGCAGCAGTTGGCTCATTGATAATTCTAAGTACATTGAGCCCAGCAATAGTTCCAGCATCTTTGGTAGCCTGACGCTGAGAATCATTAAAGTAAGCAGGTACTGTGACAACAGCATTAGTAACGGTCTAGGAAAAAAAAGAGATTAAAACTTAACCACTACATCATCTACTTGGACACGCAAGGATACATCCTCAAATAACGTTCTGGTTTTACCACCCATTTTGATAGACTCATCTACTGCTCACTCTTACGCCACCATTATCAGGACACCTGGTAATCCCCATCTATATCCTCCCCTGCAGTACTGTGCACTACTCACCTTCCCAAGGTAGGCTTCTGCTATTTCCTTCATCTTTGTCAAAACCATGGATGACACCTCCTCTGGATAAAAACTTTTTGTCTCTCCCTTGTATTCTACTTGAACCTTAGGCCTGCCTGCATCATTCACGACCATGAAGGGCCAATGCTTCATATCTGACTGGACAACAGCATCATCAAATCTTCGTCCAATGAGGCGCTTGGCATCTGCAAAAGGTATCAATACAAACGTTACCTTGAATTTCATTACACTACATCCATTCCAAGACCAGGTGCCTACAGATTCAAGTTCTGAATGACCAAGATGCCGCAAACCTTAAGCCTTAAAAGGATAATCACTGAAGTTCCCTACAGAAAACTTTTCCTATCCTTAGGGCTTTCGCCTCACATTTAACAACCTTCTGAGACAGCTTCTCAGATTACACACTGCCGAAATCACTTAAATTCATACCATGAAGATTTACTGGCTTACCAAAAACCGTGTTAGTGGGATTCATTGCAACTTGGTTCTTTGCAGCATCACCGATCAATCGTTCGGTATCAGTAAAGGCGACATAGCTTGGGGTAGTTCGGTTCCCCTGATCATTGGCAATTATTTCCACCTTTCCGTGCTGGAAGACACCCACACAAGAATAGGTGGTGCCAAGATCAATGCCAACTGCAGGTCCCTTAGACATGGTTGCTGGAAGGAGAAAAAAAAAAAGTCCATGGTTTGAAAAGCGGTTCAAGCACTTAAAAAACGTTTACCAAGTCAACGCTACCAGATACGACCACTCCGCAAATTATGCTTAGAACCCCGCCCCAGAAACTGCTCTCGTCAGAAATATCCACGCGGGAAGGTCAGAGCAGGCATGGCGTGCTGCAGTAAAGTTGCCGTCCGAACCGCAGAGCCCGCCGCAGACGGAAGCACGCACCTGCCAAGAGGGTCTGCGCCACACCTGAACACGTGGTCCCATGCCCCGGGCTGAACCTTAGCCCTCCCCTCCCCTCCCCGCGCCGTGCTCAACACAGCAAGGCCTGCAAGGGTCCGAAGCCCCCTCCCCCACTTTGGGCGCGTGCCAATTGTGGCTTCCTCCTTTAAGAAGAACGGGTCCTGAAACAAGGAAACAGGGCACAGCAAGCTCTAAGGCGCCAGTTCCACGCCCCGCAAACGGGCGCGGCCTCTTCCCCCTCCGGGCGGCCCGACCTCCGCAGCCCACTCCTCCATCCCGATTGCACCCCAAGGAGGCTGCCTCCCCTTGGAAACAAAGATCCTCAGCCGGGCAAAGGAATCGCCGCACGCACCCTGCCTGACACACTCAGAAGGCCCCCGGCCGCTGCAAACCCATGCAGCCTGAGCCGGGCGGTAGGCTCCCGAAGGGCCGCCAAAAGCCTTGGAAGACAGAGACCTTAACTTACCTGGAGCGCAGGCCCGGGTCCACTGGAAAAGAAAACAGCAACCTACAGAGCTGCCGCCGCGTTCAACGAGACCGGTTTCCGTCCTCCGCCCCGTCTCTTATACCCTGCCTCAGAACCTTCCAGAAGGGGCCCGCCCCTGTCAGTGCCCATCACGGCTCTCTCGGCCAATGGGCGCGCGGCCACCTCCGCAAGCCCCAATGACGAACCCGGCTCTACCTTTCGGGCCTCCCCTCTCCCGCCCCAGCCCGCCCCGCGTAGCGATGACGCACTCACCGCAGCGTTCTGGAACTTTCATTCTCGCCCCCGCTGTCCGAAAGGCCCAGGGGAAAGGGAGGGTGGGGCCGACGGAGCCCGCGCGCGGGAGTCCTCAGTCACCCCAGGCGCGGGGGAAGGGCTCGTCTGCCTCTGCGCATGCGCCCCAGAAACCGCAGGCGGGAGGGACGAAGGAAGGGGAGGAAGAGGGGCGGGCCAACTTGGAACCAACCAATGACAGCAGCGCGATCGGCGATCTGGCTCCTGCGGAACCCCCGGAGCTAGAGCGCAGGGCCTGCAGGGAGGGGTCCGGCGCCGGCAGCCCTGGAGAGAAGGCGGAAGTGGAGCGAGGACAAGATGGCCGCGAAGGTGGTTGCGCCCCTCCCCCACCATCCTCTTTCCCCTACTCCCACCCCGGCCTTGTAGATGGTCTTCTAGGCCCTCCGGGATTACACACACCCACATAGCCAGCGTGGCTCTGTCCTAGGACTGACCCCGAGCGACGGGGCCGAAGTTTCTGACCCCAGGGCGCTGCGAGGGTAACTTGCCCAGTGGCACCCAGATCTGGGGATGGAAGGAGCCGGCCGGCCGCCGCGGTGTCTCGCCTCTGCGCGGGATACGACAGGTTAGCCGGGCAGGCCCCCGGGACCCTCTGTTCATTGTGGTAGCTGGAGGCCGGCTGACCCCGACGCAGAGTGCGGAGAGGCCCAACTTCTCAATCTCCAGGGTCCGATGCTGTGTCTGGATCCTTAGCGAAGTAGATGGCTAAACTCGCTTCTTGGAGCCCGGATGCCTCCGTCACCCCCCAGCGCCCACCGAGAACAGACTCGGCTTCTTGGCTCGGCCCCTTCTCCACCCGCCCGGGCCCCCTCACTTCTCAGTTATTTGTTTAAAAAAAAAGAAAAGCTAGGGAGCTCTTTCCTTGTAAGTGAACCAGGCGTAAGGAACCTGGGTTCCGGTAGCCCTGTGTCCTTGATTGAGACTTCCTGAGTGTCTTACTTTCAGTAATTCGAGGTAATATCTTCACTGCCTTGACTTTCGGCAAAAACTAAGCGAGAAACCAGGCAGAAGCGCCTTGAGAATATTACTGAACGAGTGGAGTGCACAAAACAGTGTACCTAGAATTTCAAATTGCGGCGCATGATGCGGTGTTTGGGGCCTTGTCATTCTAAGCCTTTCTCAGCACGTTGAATGCTTTCTAGTGAGCGCTTTCAAACAGGCTGGGCAGGTAGTATTCCTGTTTAGTAGATGAGTGGGCACAAATAGGTGAAAAGATTTTTTTTAAGACCACCTAGCAGAACTTTTAGTGGCGTGGCTGGAATTAGAAAGGTCTCCAGACTTCGAGAAGGGCCGTCAGACGAGAGATACCTTGTCCTTGTCCAAGCCAGTAAAGCCTAGAGACAGATTCGAATATTGGATCAAAGGATGTCCTTTCTGTATTTGTCTTCTGGGGGAAAATGTGAGCTTGAGTCCTTGGAGGTATGTACCTAACTTCTCCCCACTTCCCAAGGAGTTCGTTTTATATGATGCTTTCACAGGGTACAAAGTGCTTTCATTTGTTATTTCATTTAATCATCAAAACGATTCTCTGAGAGAGAGATCATTCATTCCTGTGTTAGGAGAGAAATGAGGTTCAGAGATGTTATTTGTGGGAAGTTAAACATCTGGCTGAGCTACAGTAGAACCTAGCTCTTGATTCCAGAATCTTTGGTCTTTTTTTATTAGTAATTTCCTTCCTGAAAACACGTGTAACTCGAACTGCCGAGAAAGATGTATACTTCTTGCAGTTTTCTTTAGCATCTGCAGACTTCTCTCCCCACCCAATTTATAGAGTACAATCTCTGAACCACACCCTACATTTTGCAGCTTTTTAAACTAACCTCTGAACTACCTACAAGATTTGAACCGGTGGAAAATAGAACGGGTGCCTAAATCCACGGGTTTGGGGTATCCCACCTAGTAGTAGTGATTACAGAAAGCTGAACAGATAACCTTCCCTTCTGGTCACTTTCAAAACGCGTTCTAGGATTTGAACTATCTTCTTATCGACTAGAATGAGCGTTTATGTGTTATGTATAAAGTTCAGATAATGATAAATGTCCTGTCTCCACCTCTTTAAATGCACAGGGTTTCAAACCCACTCAGGATCTAAAGTTAAAGTTTGGGTGCCTGGGGCTCCAGTCCGAGGCCTAGAGTTTCTGACTAGGGAAGAGGGTCATGATTAACATTTTTTGAGTGCTTGTCACAGGCCAAGCACTGTTCTAAGTGCTTTGCATATATTACCTCATTTAATTCTGTGAAATTTTTTTCATATTTATTTAAATCTCATAGTAGTTACTTTTCAGATTTCTTTGAACCCCTTAGTGTGTACTTCTTTTACTGGCACTTCACCTTGATATAAAATACTGGCTTAGTAAATATTATTTATTTTGATAAAGTCCTTAAGGTCGGAAACTGTCATGAACTCTGTCGTCACTTGGTTTGTCCAGGACTACTTAGTATCTCGCCTTGTGAGAAAAAAGTGCTTGGTATATTTGTGACTGGAATCAATAAATAATAGATCATATTCAGTCTGAGTTCTTCTGTTCTTCAGTTGGCTGCAAGCTAATAAATAAATTTCCAATGCAGGTTATATGAGCTTCAGCCTCTCCTACAGTATCACCTTTACTTATTTATTTTTAAATTGCCGACACAGATGCACCTGTAATAAATACTTGGTTTTTTGTGATCAAACACAGTCCCATTTACAAGGCAACTTAGAAGTTAAAATTGAAATATAAACAGCTTAACACGAGAAATGAAGCAGAATTATATATGTCTTTTTCGCAACGGCAGTTTTGAAATTGTTCTTATACAGGGTAACAACAAAGGCATCACTTCATTCTTTTACAGTTCTAAGTTTAGTGTGTGCATTTTATTGAAATGGTTATTTTCTAAACATCCACATCATTCCATCTGTATCTTCTTCCTACACTTTTTCTTCCACCATCTATTTTATCCTTTTTTGTCTTATATTAAAGAATCAAATTTGTTTGACTTGCAAGGTTAATGGAATATGGTTTGAAACCAGTAGTGGCTCAAACTTTATCTTAAACCCAGAGCCTGTCATATCTGAACCCAAAAGCCTGACTGAAAGAGAAGCACACTATCACTAAGACTTCAGCACCTTATCTCTCAGAATCTTCAATTCCTAGAATTTCTCAGATTTCAGGGAATAATTTGTTTTGTGACATTTTTTGTAGATATCCAGTATGAATGGATATTCAACTGGTATTTTAGTCTTCTAATAACTAACCTGTTTAAATAATCAAAACCTTTTCACGCAAAGGGGACTGATTCCTGCTTGCAGAGGCATAAACAGGAAACCTTAGGTTCAAAGGTAATAAATAATGATAAGAGCAAATTTCTAGTGATGGTAGAGCTGCAGCTGCCACAGCATACTCATTTGGCTCAGGTACTCTAGGAATGAGAATTCTCAGAATTACAGAGCAGATGTGTTATGTTGCCTGGACACCACACTATCAGAAGAATAAGGAAGTGGAGTAAGGAGTTTATGTCTTACAATGAGGCAGTGTTAGTATAAGAAGCATTCCAAATGTGCTAGCCCTCTTAAACTAATGGCAGGCATTTTTTACATTACTTCCTCAATGTCTCTTATGTCCCAACTTTTTTTTTTTTTTTTTTTGGGGGGGGGGGGGGCGGGGGGCCATGCCACGTGGCTTGCGGGATCTTAGTTTCTTGACCAGAGATTGAACCCATGCCCTCAGCAGTGAAAGCATGATGTCCTAACCACTGGACTAACAGGGAATTACCCCCAATTTTTTTTAGAGGAAGACAAAACTCAAGATGAAACTTTCACTCAAGGATAAAACCCTATTTCTTAAAGGACTTTGGAAGGAAATGCATTCGTACTATGTGAGAATTAGATGTAAAAATGAAAATCAGAAATAGGACAAAATCCCAGATCAACTTTTTCCCTTTAAGCGCCTGATTCCCATTTTAGGAACAGGGCTTTCAGCACCACGCTCAGCACTACTTTTTCTTCCCTATAGCCTGCTGCCTTTTTTTTTTAAGACTTTATTTTATTTTTATTTATTTATTTGTTTATTTTTACTTTTGCAGGGCCTTAGTTCCCTGACCAGGGCTTGAACCCTCACCCTCGGCAGTGAAAGCGCAGAGTCCTAACCACTGGCCTGCCAGGGAATTCCGTGTCCTTTTAATAATAAAA
Organism: Monodon monoceros; assembly: GCF_005190385.1. NCBI lineage: Eukaryota > Metazoa > Chordata > Mammalia > Artiodactyla > Monodontidae > Monodon > Monodon monoceros. Next base: position 9,663,564 of record NW_021703784.1, on the reverse strand, counting down.
AATATTTTGCTCTACCACTGGTGATCTGTTGACACTTGCTTCAGAGTCTTTGAAGGGCTATCTCAGGTTTAGCATTCTTGCCATAGGATGAATTTGACTAGCAGAGTCATCAAAACTATTAAAAAGGCAAGTTGTATTGGAGGCTGCTTTCTTTTTATTTCTCAGACACCTGTCTTCTCCCATGTGTCAGCTCTTCTGAGAGCTATCCTGGTAAATCATTTCTGCTAATTCTTTCCAAGATGCCAACAGTATTTAACAGGCACTAACCTAGATCCCTCCTGCCACCCACTAGTTATCCTCACCACCTCTTCCCTAAATGTTAATATCCTATCCTTCCAGCCCAGAGCTAGGCTTCCTGAGAGGCTAAACTGGGAAAATACTGACTTTCTCTCTGTCTCAACCTCTCAGGAGGGAATGGTCTGATGTCCATGCAGTGCCATCAGGAAAGGTTGTCAGTCCCTGAACTTTTTGATAATTTAAGGCCTAGAATCAACAAAAGTCCCAGGTTCACATCTTTCTCTGAAAATGAAAGAAATGGAGGAAGCTCCAAGTTTGGTGCAATGCTGAATTTCTGATGCCACTCCTTGACATATTAAGAGAAAGCTGATCTAATCTCCCTTTTTAGTCTAGTCAGTCTTGAAATCCTGATTTCATATGTTCACTGAAAGAAGAGACTGTGGTTGGATGATCTTCCAGCATTCTGAAAAGATCTCTTTCTCTAGAAGACTTCTTTCTAAGGAGATTGTTAAATGACACCTAATGATTGTTTTCTTGCTCCAGAGATATCCAGCAGGGAAGTCCTTAGAGACATCCAATTTGAGGGAAAATCCACAATTATTCCAGCATTATATTTCTGATATTTGTCAGTGGCCCTCTGAACATCAAGATGGAAAGCTTTTCACAGTCCCTTGTTACACACTTTGGACTCCCTTTTTTTTTAGTTCAATATAAGTAGGAAGATTAGTAGTGAACAGAGTGGGAAAATCTCAGTCATTCTCCATCTCCCACTATTTCTCAACTCCTCTTGAAATTAATATCCAAACTTTCTGGTAAATAAAGTCAGGTCAGGATGGAAGAGACTTGTTTCCTTTTTTGGAGTTTTTCATGGTGCAGATAGGTGTGATATAAGGCTGTGGGTTCTGCTTGACTCTGAATAATCATAGCAATCCAGTAGGTTTGCAAAAATGCATAGAAAATTTATGAACAACACCTCATTTCTTAACAGTGGTGAGTCAAAGTGTTGACACAAAACAGCCCAAGTGAGGAATTCTAAGTGTGTTCACTTCCCCTCTCCCCAGCCTTTCTCACCACAGGTCCTGGTCCCCAAATGCACAGATTTGGCCCCCGCTCTGGTCTAAAGGCACAGTGAGATGCCTTTTTGGAGACCATCAGCTTACATCCTTTTCCTTGTTTGGTGTCATATGAGGAAAGTGTTCATTTGAATCTCCCATGCAATGGTCACTGCAACTTAAATGACCTCTCGTTTGGTCCGAGGCGGTTGTGTGGCTGGTGACTGGGCGTCAATGACGAGAAGAGTCCTGACTCCTGGGAAAGGATGGGAGTCAAGTCCGCCCGAACTCAAACAGTTTGGAAGGCTCTGCTCTGGCTGGGGATCGTGCCAGGAGTGCTCTCTGCTTTGGTCAGGGTAGCGTGGTGGACTTTCTTTGGTTCAGACCCTCTTGCCTCCGGCCCCACGGGACCGTAGGTGTGGGTAGCCAGCCCTGGCCGGGGCGCCGCTTCCGAGGACGGTGTCCGCTGGCTGCGGGAGCCGCTGTTAGCCGTGGAGCGCGTGGAGGAGGAGCCCGAGCGTGAGCTCCGAGAGCCCGAGGAGGAGGAGCTGGGTTTCACAAGGCGAGCTTTCGGGGCTTCGGCATCTTCTCTGAAGAGGAAAAACAGCAAAGATAGATTTTAGGGCCACAGGACTGTGAAAGCTTCCGCTGCGGCTGCTGCTTTCTGAGGTTGCCCGATCAACTCCTCAAGGTGGAAACCTCGAGCTACCACGTAGGGAAACAGGGATTCCCCCTGCGTCCTGAGCCCTTTCGGCGGGCCTGGGCGGGTGTGCGGCCCCTTGGCCGGGAGGTCCACCCTGTTACTCTGGGGGAATGGGCACTCCCTACTGGATGTCTTGACAGCAATCCCCTTGACTGGGAGTTTGTCTGCAGAAGCCCTTTCATGGCCCGTAGGCTAAGCGCATTCTCTATTGCATGGCCTTTACAAGTGGAAGGCAATGAGAAGGAACGCAGAGTTTAGCTATTAAGTCCCTGTTGTGGATAGTTTCACAAGAAAGTCAAGGTAAACCAGTCCTCCTGCCCCTAGGCTGGAGCTCCTTACCCACCAGAATAATCCTTTTAACAGATTTAAGGTTAAGAGGAAATGGGACATTTTTGTTGTCACTAGGGAGCTGGGGAGCTGGCGGTAGAAAGGCAGCCTAGGTGAGGAAGGGGATTTCGCGGGAGGTTTACCGGATTTCATTCGGTCTCTCTTCCTCCTCGTATCTCTCTTTGTCTTTCCGTCGGATTAGCAGCCACACCAGGAGGAAAATCAGCAGGGCTCCAGCCACCATACCTGTCACCGCTCCTGCAATCATGCCGATGCTTTGTACATCTGTTTTCTCAGAAACAAAAGCAAAAGTAAAACCAAACATAAGCTAAGCAACACATTGACTTAAAAAACATAAGCTCTGGACAAGATGAGTATTTCCAGATCTTTGTATCTATCTTCCTGAGTTCCCCATATACCCTTTCTTGGTGTATGACTGTCCCTCTTGATATTGAAGGGGAGCAGAATACGACACCCCAAAATATGCCTCGTTGACATTAGGATTATTTTTAGCTGATTATTTTTGAGAAACAGCAGACACAAGAGAAGCTCTGAAAACAGAGTAGAAGTTACCCTTTGTAAGGGTATATCTATAAAGGAAACCTCCATTTGGTTTTGGTCCCCTCCTGGATATAATAAATTTCTTTAGGGGGCTGGAAAATTCACACATACTATGAATACAGAGTTAGCTACAACTGTTGAACAGTCCTTGGTAACTACTGAATTTATTTCAGTGATAGCCATGTTCTTCTGTAGATAAAGATGTTGACCTTGCTCTTACTTGTGATTAAAAACATTTTACGCTGAACCACTGCAGAGACAAAACCAAACCAACCCTTTGCGTACTTACACTGAACAGTCACTCGCACCACACAGCTCTCCTTCCCGGCCTCATTGCCCGCTGTGCACTGGTAGAGCCCAGAGGAGGACATGGTGAGATTCTGCAGCAGGACGCGTCCAGGGTGGTTGTAGTCTACACAAGCAGAAAGATGACTGTAATCCCCTAGTGACAAGGTCTATATTTATCATTTATTGTGTCACTGACCTAAGATTCTATCAATATAATACGGTTTGGTAAGGATGAGGTGAGAGAATCGATCCCTTTTTGGAATGTGGGAAGAAAGGTGAACATGCCTTTAAACTGCAGTGCATCCTCAAAAGTTACAAAAGATTCTGAACATTTAAGGGATACTAAACACAATAATTAGATATAATGAATTTATAGAGTACATTTATTCCTAATCTCCTTACCACTTTTATTTTTGCCATTTGAGTAAAGAAAAGACAGATTTTTCTGTCCCTGTTTAGGGATGAAAAATGGAAGTTCAAAGAGGTCCAGCAGTGTGTTCAAAGTCACCTTGTGAGTTGCTGACAAAACCAGATTTAGAATTCATGGAGAGAGTACTGTCCTGCTATCTCAATAGACCGGTAGAAAGATGACTTACCAATCCTAGATTTGGGAGGCAAACGTTCATCCTCTCCCTCCTTCTCCCGGATTCGCTGCCAGTAATACACAATGGGCTTTGTGCCAGAGGACGACTCACACTGTAAAGTCAGGTCACTTCCTTCTGTCAGCTCTCCTTCCAATTCACACTTGGGTTTTGATGGTCTCACTGGCAAAAAAAAAAAAAAAAAAAAAAGATCCCCAAACACCCGATTCAGTGGAAGAACTACATCCTGTTGACCTCTTTTTCCACCCATATGGTCAACTTTTGAATGTGGATTCAATAGTACTTTGTTACCTCGCCATGCTTTACACCACTCTCCAAAATATACCCACTTCCATCCCCTGCACACATATACACCCAATTCCAGCTGTTTCCAGTGGTGCTGTTGTAATTTTTAGAGGCTGCCTCAGAAACTCTCTCATCACTTCTCAAAGAAGAGAAACTTTTATAATTGGAAATTTTAGGAAAGTTGAGTGTGATTTTACTAATACTGAAACAGGGACAGAAGTTCATTAACTTGTAAGCAATTAAGAACTTAGTAGTTCTTGCTATCACAAAACAGAAATGGACTTGAAGCAGATCTGAGAGATTTGTTAAGTATGAGGATACTATTTAAACAGAGGATATTTAAATTTTGTAATGGGCTACCGTGGAAAACTGTGATTATTTTTTCTTCTTTCATTACGACTAAAATACAAAACATACACACTTCTTCCCAGGGAACTGGACTAGGTGACATCTGTATAATACGAAGGATTGAACAAGAAGTTTTGTACCAGTGTGACACATTTGCCTATCCCTCACCAAGACCTTATTAATAAGATGTAGGCATTTACGAGGGCACTCTGTCTTACCTAAGACTTTTAAGATGACGTGGCTCCACACATAGCGCCCTGAATTCTTCACCTTGCAGGTGTACCGGCCCTCATCGCTGGGCTTCAGAGGCTCAATCTGCAGGGAAGCATCTCCTGCCAGGAAATTGGAAGCAAAGGCCACTCGGCCCTTCTGTTCCTCAGTCAAGTTATTGTAAACATGACGACTGGAGTAAGTGATCACCTGTGGGACAGACGGAGGCAGACTCAAGTTGTGTGGCTCTCAGCCTTGCCCACTAGCTGAGGTCAAGATGAAGAAAGGATGGGAATTCCTGGTGGTCCAGTGGTTGGGGCTCTGTGCTTCCACTGCAGGGGGCGCGGGTTCATTGGGGAACTAAGATCCTGCATGCAGCCACGCGGTGCGGCGAAAAAAAAAAAAAAGACGAGGAAAGGAAAGGAAATGGAACAAAGCAGTCAAGCCTGGGGGTGATTCTAAGAGTCCAAGAGATCTCTGTTCTAAACAAACCTAAATACACTATGTTTGTCTAGGCCTTCCTTTTTCTAAGAATACGAACACCTCATATTTGTGTAGCATTTTAACTATAAAGTAGTAATTGTTACATTAAATGCTCAGAACTTTTCTATTTTACAGGTAAGGAATTTTATTTTTATTTAAAAATTTTTTATATGTGTATTTTTTTATTGAAGTATAGTTGATTTAGAATATCATGTTAGTTTCAGGTGCACAGCACAGCAATTCAGTGATATATATATGTATATATATATGTGTGTGTATGTGTATATATATATACATATATATACACATATATACATATATATGTTTTTGTATATATACATACACATATACACACATACACACATACACATATACACGTGCATATATATACGTATATACATATATACACACATACATACACGCATATGTGCACATATATACATATACGCATATACACATAGATATATACCTACATATATACACATACACATAGATATATACATACATACACACATATATGAACATACATATACATACATACACATATATACACATATATACATACATATATATACATATATATATAATCTTTTTCAGATTCTCTTCCCTTATAGGTTATTACAAAATAGAGTATAGTTCCCTGTGTTATAAGGAATTTTAAATTTGAGTTACAGACTCAAGTTCTCACAGCTGAGTCCAGGAAAGAAGTAAATGCACAGAACGGTCCCCAGAGTTGACTCTGAGGGGAATTGAGAGAATGGAGGCTAAGAAGGGGAGAAGACTTACCTTTCCCCTGCATACCTTCCTCACTTTTGCATTTCCTACCACTTGCACATGATCTGGTCAAAGTACATACACTCCTTGTGTTAAGTGCTTTTACATCTAGTTTATTTCTCACAGTTTTTCCAAGTAGGCGTTATCTATCCCCATTTCACAGGCACATAGCAGAACCAGGATTTGAACACGGCAGTCTAAAGCCATCCAGTTCATTGTTTTGCTTACCACAGTTACCTCTCCTTGTCCCACCTGCACTCATTTCACTGCTCAGAAACTGCTGTTCCAGAAAGTTTGGAAATGAAGGAGAAAATGTGAAATGAAAAAATGTGTTTTTACAAAAGTTTCGAGCCCAGCTGAAGTTAAGGAGTAGAAGTTTATGGTTAAAATCTAGGTTTGATACTGAGGGATTCATTGTTGGCTTTCCTTCTTTGTCTGGCTTCGCTGTGAAGTAGTAAGTTAGGTGGGAAAACATTGTGTCCTTTCCTTCCATAAAATACACGTGAGCTTCATGTCTTTGTTTTCCCTGGTAGGGAGACCAAACTTCAGATTTCCCCAACAGGAAAAAACAATCATGATTTTTACTGGATTTTCATCTGCCTGCAACACCACCTCTAGTTCTTGAAACTTTTCCTGGTTCTCTTAGTCCATCACCTCCTGGTAATCACAAAAACCATGCTGATCTGGTCCACCAAGACCTCAAGCCATATAACTTCAGTTCTGTCCTCCCCGCCACTTAGCAATCATATTCCTAAAATTACTTGATTTAAACATCAGCAAACATTTATGGAATGACTGCTCCCCATCAGGTCAGGAGGAGGCTATACAGATGAAGTAAAACCCCCTTCTTATCATCAAGTAATTTATAATCTAGCAGGATTAACAAGGAGAGAAATGTAAACATAGAAAAAGGAATGATTAACTTGAAAGAGTATCAAGAGACAATGTCCCAGAAGAGTTGGTGGCATTTGAGTTAGGCTTTGAAAGATGAGTAGACTAAATAAGAGATTAGAGAGGCAGGGAGAAGCTTGCTGGAGGGGGCATGCCAGATACACAGAACAGCACTAAAAAAAGGCAGCAAGCATATGGGAATCCCCCAAGCACATTTCTGGCTGCAGCTGTTCCAAATTGTTTCACTCTACTTTAAGCCCTTAACCCTACTGTCAATCACGTGATGCTCTGCAGCACAGGAAATGCTTTCCTGAAAAGATATGAAGCCATCCAGTAAAATGGCCATAAATGCTCTCACCGTTATATCAAAACTTTTCAGTATCATCCATTTTGCCCTTACCACCTCTGAAAAAAAGTGCTTTCTCTTTTTTCTGCATGTTCTTTTTCTTCAGCAAATGTTTATTGAACACATCTGCCGGGTGCTTTGCTGGGCACTGGAAAACAAGCAGGAATAAGACACAGTTTCTACCCTGGGGCCTCACAGTTTTGTGGGGGAAAAAAATGGGGGAGCAGCAAGTAAGAAAATTAAGGTAAACACTGTAATCGATAATACACTTAAAACGTTTTCAGTATTCAATTTTGTCCCCTCACTTCAACCAACACCACAGTTGTGATAATTCTGACATCTTTGTCACTATTGCCAACATATTTTTGAGCTCCAGTTTTATATTTCCAGCTACCTGGCCCCTATAGATGTCTGTCTTCTCCAGTCTACCTTACATAATAATGTAAGTTAATATTAATGTAAAACTCATGCTAGCTCTTTCCCAGATCAAAAGCCTTTCATGGCTCTGCGCCACCTCTGAATGATGACCAGATTCAGACCAGGGACATCAAAATGATCTCTGCATTACCTTTCCAACCTCGTTTCCTATTTAATCCCCCTCACATTCTTGAGTGTAGTCACGGTACATTTCCCTTGCTTTCATGTGAGGTGCGCTTTCTTTATGCTCACATGCCTTTGCCCACTGCATTTTTCCACTTAGAAACTCCCCTTTCTCCATCTCTCCACATAAAGAATCCCTATTCATTCTTTTAAACCCCAAATCAATGTTAATTCCTTATGAAACCTTCCCTGATAGGACACTCAGACTAAGAATGCTGTCATCCATAGCATGTCTTGGCAACATTTTTTTTTTTTTGTGGTATGCGGGCCTCTCACTGTTGTGGCCTCTCCCGTTGCGGAGCACAGGCTCCGGATGCGCAGGCCCAGCGGCCATGGCTCAGGGGCCCAGCCGCTCCGCGGCATGTGGGATCCTCCCGGACCTGGGCACGAACCCGCGTCCCCTGCATCGGCAGGCGGACTCTCAACCACTGCGCCACCAGGGAAGCCCCCATGGCAGCATTTTTATGTGAGGAGAAAGTGTGAAAGACAAGACATTGGGCAAACAGGTTGCTGGATCCTCTTTCTATAATTCTGGGCATTGTCTGGGAGATCCTTCAGGCCACTATGGTTTTATGTATGTCTGTTGCCATCGACTGTCTTTGGCTAGGCAATTTTGCAACCCGGCAATCGTTTATTTAATAAACACTAATTGAAAACATACTCTACACTTGGCACTGTTCTAGAGATGATAACAATACAGGGAAATGAATTTTATAAGTGTTTTCAGGGACCAGGACATGCCACCCCCAAACATGCCACTTTGCATATGCATAAGGATAAGTTTCAGCAGAAGTCACTTGAGCTCCTGAAATCCCTTCTCTGCCCAAAAGCAGAGCCTCCCCAAAGAATTTGTGTCCATAAATCCCCATTCCCAGGGCAACTCTAACCTTCCCTTCTGGGAGATAAGAGGTGGGCATCACACCCAGACATTGTCACAAACTACCACATCTCCCATCTATCCTTCTAAGGGCCCATTTATCTTTCCAAAAGGTCATTTGCTTTACCATAGGTGCCCTTTCCACCCCTCCCTTCCCACACTAAATTAGGTATACTCTAACCACCTCTTTGAGTTACTCATTGCTGGGTACTCCCAGGTGTTACTTACACAATGCATGGGTTAATAAAATGTTTGCTTGTTTTCTTATTAACCTGTCTTTTGTCAATCTAACTGACAGTGCCCCAGCCTGAACACCTAGGAGGGTAGAGGAAAAAATATATTTTTTTCCTCCCTTACAGTTCTAAAGAACAACTTTTTTTTAAAAAAAGGTGAAATCGCGACTCTCATATACGTAGAAAATAAACACGTATCAAAGATTTTACTTAACTCATTAATTAATGATGGAACCAGAAAGCTATTACAACAGGTTCACAGGAGAATTGGACTAAAGAGTTTATATTCTCCTTTGGACAAAAATTCATTTGCATCTCTATGAACAGGAACCATTTCCATCCTATGGATAGGAAGCTTGGCATCACCATCAGCATTCCCCAAGTTAACTTCCATTTCTGCAGAAGTTAATACGTGAGGAAAATTAGACCCTAATTCATCTCCAGAAAACTTGGACTCTAAGCATAAAGCTGATGTTCAGGAGGCACCTCCCTATGGTGTATTGCAGGGAAGGGCCAAGTCTTCAGGCTCGGGTATGGAGAAAGCCACTTTGGTATGACAATGAGGGGAATTAGATCCCTTGAAGGCTGTTTCCCGTGCGTTCCCGCCTCCCTTAGGGTGTGGTCTCCAGGTTCAACTCGCTGAGTCTTTACATTAGAGAACCTGAAAGGTTACTGGGAACAGCACTATGGGGGTGTCTCCTTCTTACTGGGATGAGGGTGGAGGGGGAATTGGGGCAGCTTCGCTAGGACAGCACCATCAGGCTGCTCCCTAAGACTAAGGTGAACTCTTCAAAGACATCTTAAAGCAAATTGGGGGAGTCCCCTAACCACGTGGTCCAGTGGTTAGGACTCTGTGCTTCACTGCAGGGGGCACGGGTTTGATCCCTGGACAGGGAACTAAGATCCCACGTGCCACGTGGCACGGCCAAAAAAATAAAACAAATTGGCAAGCATGGCCAGTTAGAGAATATTTAGGAGAGTGAAGAGAGGGTAGGAGGGAGAGTCATCCATAGGTAAGGCTGGACATGTGACCAAAGGCGGGACTTGAGTCTTAAGCTGAAGAGATCCAAGATGACAGTCATTCATTCAACACATTTTGAGCCTCCACTATGTGCCAGCACCTTTTTAGGCACTGGGGAAATATCAGGGAACTCAACATGTAAAAATCCAGCCCTTGAGAAGCATATATTCTAGTGATGGAAAACAGACATAGAAGAACATTACATGGGAGACCTGACAGCGTGAAATACTATGAAAATACAGAGCGGGGGAGGGGGGTTGTGGGCCAGGGAGACAGACTGCAATTTAAATAAGGTCATCAAGGTAGACCTCACTGGAAGGTGAAATTAGAGCACACACTTGAAGGAGACACAGACTTAGCCTTGGAGTTATCTCGGGGCAGAGAGGTCTAGGCAGAGGAAAGAGCCAGTGCAAAGGCCCTCAGGTGGGAGGGCGCCTGGCATGTTTGAGGAACAGCAGGGAGGCCAGGTAGCTGGAGGACAGTAGATGAAGTCAGGCACTGGGGCCTCATCATGTAGGGCCTCATGGGCCACTGTAAAGATGGCTTTTACTCTGAGGGAAATGGGGGGCCACTAGCGGGCTCTGAGCAGAGGAGTATCAAGACCGATTAATGTTTTGAGAATAGGCTGTAGGAGGGCAAGGGTGGATACAGGAAAACCAGTCAGGAGGCTATTGTAGTGAAGATCCAGGCAAGAGATACGCTGCCTGGAAGGGAAGCAATGGAAGTGATAAGTCATCAGATTCTGAATGGACTTTGAGACAGAACCTACTAGATTTCCCAATAGACTGACTGAGCAACTTATTGAAATGTTTGTGGCATGAGAGTGTGAACTAAAATTCGTATTTATGGCAAGACAAGAACGATTTAAACATAAAGATTCTTCTTTGCCCTTTACCCCCACCCCACACCCCGCCGCTCTGCATCGTGTGTCTGCATTTTGCATTGACCACAGCCCCATCAGCAGGAATGCCTGCTCAGCTGTAAAGAGCAATTCTCCTAGCCTCAGCAAGACCGCTCCTTAGAGATAATATTCCTTCTTGATCTTATAAAGGGTCACATGACCCACCACGATGGTGCTTAAATCTGAATTATGTAACCTGTCGATCATATGTCATTTAATGTACAGCCCTCTGGTTCAAAAAACATATATAGGGCTTTCCTGGTGGCACAGTGGTTAAGAATCCGCCTGCCAATGCAGGGGACGCGGGTTCGAGCCCTGATCCGGGAGGATCCCACATGCTGCGGAGCAACTAAGCCCGTGCGCCACAACTACTGAGCCTGTGCTCTAGAGCCCGCGAGCCACAACTACTGAAGCCCGCGTGCCTAGAGCCCGTGCTCTGCAACAAGAGAAGCCACCGCAATGAGAAGCCGGTGCACCGCAAGGAAGAGTAGCCTCCGCTCGCCGCGACTAGAGGAAGCCCGTGTGCAGCAACGAAGACCCAACGCAGACAAAAAATAAGTAAAAATAAAATAAATAAATACATAAAAAAATTATAAAATGTGTCTTGACTTCTAAAGGGCAGAACAGTTCTCGGAGCTTTCTGAGATGCTCTTCCCGGGTTACAATCCTCAAACCGCGCTCAAATAAAATTTTCCAATTCTTTCTTAGATTGACTGATTCATTTTTCGTCGACAAGAGAAAGAGGAGTCCAGGGCTACTCCCAGGTTTTTGGCATGAGTCCATGCAGGGAGAGAACTGCCCTCGACCAAGAGGGGGAAGACTGCACAGAGCAGGTTTGGGGTCAGAGCATGAGGAGTGGGGAGGGGTCAGGAGTTTAGTTTTGGACTTACTCCATTTGAGGTACCTGCTGGACACCCAAAGGAGGTGTGGAGTAAGCCAACTGCATACTTGTGAGTCTTCTGTGCCGGGGTGAGGCCTGGACTGGAAATAGGCATTTAAGAATTACAAGCATGTGGTTGGTGTTTAAAGCCAGGAGACTGGGTAGGATCGCTGAAAGCATGAATAAGAGACCAGGAACACAGAAGGGAGAATGAAGCTATTCATATAGTGGATATGGAAACACAAGAACGAGAACTCCAGTAAAATACCAACAACCTCAGAGTAAAACAAATGACTGTCATCTTGGATTGCTTAATATACAAGTCCCGCCTCACCTCTGGATGACAGCTCGTCTTCCTCCCACCCTCTCTTCCTAGAGGCTCTCTGAGTGACTGGTGAAGTCTCAGTGAGACCACAGACCAGGAGGAGGCCTTCGAGGCATGGGGGCGGGGAAACAGCCAACTGGAGAGCTAATTCTCCTCACTGTCATACCAGTAGAGGCTCTCTCCCTACTCCAGCCTGAAAACTGCCACCTGCACAACTTACCCTCTAGGGAGGTGCCTCCTGAACACCGTCTTCAAGCTGAGGAACATTCCAGAAAGTACAGGAAATGCATGGGGAGGGGCAGAGGGCTTTAACTCTAGGAATCTTGGGTTCAGATCCGAGCCCTGAAATCTATCGGGCAAGTCCTTCATGTTTGCAAGTCTGAAAGGTTTAGAGTCCAAGTTTTCTGGAGATGAAGTAAGGTCTCATGTTCCTCACATATTAAAAGAAAACTACTGTAACAATCCTTACCCTACCGACTTCACAGGCTTATAGGAAGAATTAAATTTAAGATGGGAGTTCCCTGGTGGCCAAGTGGTTAGGATTCTGGGCTTTCATTGCCATGGCCCAGGTTCAATCCCTAGTCGGGGAACTGAGATCCCACAAGCCATGTGGTGTGGACAAAAAACAAAAAATTTAAGAGACGACGTTTGAGAATGGGCACAATTCCTTCCCTCGATAACCATTTAGCAACTCCCCTGCCAGCACAGTGCTTGGCTCTGGGATCAAGCATGTGAATTAGATGTAGACATGAAAATCCACCAACACAATACGATACACCCACTCAGGGTTTTTTGTTTTTATTTAACAAACACGTATGTGGTATTTATTTTGTGCTGGGCACTGTTCTAAACACTTAACAAATATTAACTCCTTGCATTCAAGAAAAAAAAAAAAAAGGCAGCATCATACAATGAAAAGCTTAAGACAAGACGAAGGAGATTAAGGAAGTAGGCTCTCCAGTACACTGCTTAGATTTAAGGCCTTTCTTTTGTTTAATAAATATCTGTAGTGTGCCTTCCATGGGGTGGGTACATATATCTTTAACCTGAAACTGGGGCCCTGCAGTTGAATCCTGCTAGAATGGGGTAGTTCTTTTGGGCCCTCCTGTAGTTGCTAATTAATAACTGCATTTCCCACTGAGGCTGGGCATCCCAGGGAGGAGTTCTTAGGACCAGGGAGAGGTTTCTATCCTATTCTTATCCCTTAAAAGGCAACCAGCCTCATGTGCCAGGAGGTGGCCAGCAACATTTCTGAATAATTTCTTCATCCCACCTCACTGCTTTTTGTTTTTCTCCCAATCAGATAAAACCTATGAACTCTGACCCAGAAAAATGTACATGACATCTTATTTTGCAGATAATTCCTTAGGGTTCCTGGTGTTCAACTTAGAGCCCTGTGCTTTAGACTCAGACCAGGAGGAGCTAGGACCACATCCTCCCGATATGGTACTTGTTCGTTTTAAATGTTTGCAGGGTTTTCTTGCCCCACCTCCTGTTGCACTCTATGGGAAGAATAGGTTTCTTACAGGGTAGAGGAGCTGCCATAGAAATGCCAAACCAGTGGGACAATGGGGAGAGGATGAAACACATTAGCAACAGGAAAAAACTGGAAGCTTTAGAGCTCACCTCCTCTCTAAGAGGGAGTAAGGAGGGCTGATGTTTGGAGATAGAACAAGTAAGCGTGGAACACTTACTAGGCACTCAATGTTATTTTCTCTCTTTCTGACTTTTTCATATTTGTGTACATTTATGTAGGTGCACATCACCTATGTGCTTCCTAAGAAGAACAAAGAGACTCTAAACCTAGAAATCAGTACAGAGCTGGGTGATTTTTAGGGACTTTTGGGTTTTGTGGGCTGTGGGAGGTTGGTGACCCTTTGTGGTCTAGGGAATTTCTTCCTTGTTCATTTTAGCATCTGGACTAATATCAGGAGATACATTTGTCTCAAAAGGTACTTTTGACTTCGGAGAGCCTTAGGAGGTGTGGTCCAGAGTTGAATCTGACTGCTTTGGACTGTCAGAAGTTCACTACTGTAGGAGCTTTGTAACGTTTTGAACAGGCGCACACTAAGAAACACATTTTTCTTCCTGACCCAGCACACACAGAGCATACACATATATAACTGAAACATAAGTTTCATGAAACAGTGTATGTGCCATATGCCCTGATACTTTCTAGTCTATGTTAAAACAAAATGTCTGGTTGCTTAGGATCCACTACTGAGTCCTGATTTTGAGAAACGCTACTGGCTGGGAAGTCAGTAGTCCTCTGTTCAAATGAGAGTTCCTCCACCTACAGCTGTGTGCCTGGGCTCAACTAATGAACTTTTCTAAACCTTAAGGTCCTCAGCTGTCACACAGGGACAAGCTACTTCATAGGACTTTTGTGGGATGAGATAGTAAGGGTTCATGATCACTTTTATTAGGCAGATTCTGGGTTCAAGGAAGCCCCTAAGGTTTCCAAACTGTTCAGCCCATTCATTCCATTCATTTCTATAGTGAAGCTCTCCTGGCTAAAAGCCTCCATTGTTTCCCATCACCTGTGCATGCTGTGGTCTACAGTTTGACCCTCTGAATGTGGCCCCTAAGGCCAGTGCAGCCTGGACCACACCTCAGCTTTGACCCCTGCCCTCACATCTCTGAATAGCCTAGTCCCCAAACTTGAGTCCCCTGATTCCGAACAACGTCCTCTGTTGTGTCTTTGTCTTGAATCATACAGTCTTCTCCTTCTGAAATGCCTCTCCTTTTATTTTTACCTAAACAACACCTACACAGGTCTCAGGATCAAGCTTGAGGGTCACCTTCTGTGTATACAGCCTTTCCCGGTATATTGCTTTTCCCTCCCTTTCCCCCAAATCCTGTCCTAATATTAAATGAAGAAAAAAGAGATAACTACAGGTAAGTATTTAACATCTTTGGGAAGCAGAGATTATGCAACTTCAAAATAATTTTTTTTTTTGGCCACGCCACCCAGCTTGCAGGATCTTAGTTCCCAGATCAGGGATCGAATCGTTTCCTCAGCAGTGAAAGCGCGGAGTCCTAACCACTGCACAGCCAGGGAATTCCCCCAAAATAATATTAATAGGGACTTCCCCAGTGGCTCAGTGGTTAAGAATCTGCCTGCCAATGCCTGCCTGGTCCGGGAAGATCCCACATGCCGCAGAGCAACTAAACCCATGAGCCACAACTACTGAGCCTGTGTTCTAGAGCCCGCGAGTCACAACTACTAAGCCCGTGTGCCACAACTACGGAAGCCCACGTGCCTAGAGCCCGTGCTCCGCAATAAGAGAAGCCACAGCAATGAGAAGCCCACGCACCGCAACGAAGTGTAGCGCCCACTCGCCGCAGCCAGAGAAAGCCCACGTGCAGCAAGGAAGACCCAACGCAGCCAAAAATAAATAAATTTATTTAAAAAATAATCTTAATATAATTAAATAACCCTTATTTAATATGAGAATTTCACAACACTTCTGACATGGGTTGGGGCTCAGTTACAGCCTTGCAATTTGACTCTTTTTTTTTTGTTCAGACACACACTGAATCTCAGATGCTTGTGTGCCTCTCTGTTTTATTTTGTTTTTTAATTCTAGGGGATGTAGTGCTGAGACTAAGTCATGGATCAATAGGGGTGTGATGGGGGAACCGTGAATAAATTTAATCCTTTTGCAAACAAACAAATTAAATATATGAATCGCAGCTGTTGTAGGGCTGTTTGTCTTATGACATTCCTGGTGGACCTGCTCCGGATGCATTTTCAGGGAAAGAAGGCAGGACAATTTGTTAGGACTCCAGTGGAACAGCACAACTTTCTGGCAGCTGCTCTGCTGTGCCAGGCCCTACGTAGCAGTTGTGAAACTGCCTTGAGGAGATGGACGTAGGCCCCTCTCTCTATGTTTTAGATCAGGATTTTTCTTGCTTAAAGCCAAAGAGAAAGGGGAAAGGGTGAAAGAGTGGCCAAGAGGGTTGGCATGGGAATTAGAACACTTCTGTCCTGATTTCTCCAACTGAAAAATAGAGGGGAAATGTTGTGAGTTCCTGACTGACCTTGGGGGAGGTGAGCACTCTTACTTTGGAAATTCTACCGTGTTTCCATCCTAGAACCAGGAGGAAAGCTCCAGATTTCTAGTGGCCATGCTCTCTAGGTGGAAATTCAAATATTCCTAAATGTTCCCTGCATATCTGAGCATCCTAGACAAGAGGGATGAAAGTGTTTCTGCTCAGATTGAAAGGCAAAGCTAAGCTTGGGATATAGGTCATTGGTTAGCCTCACATCTGGGAATTCCCTGGTGGTCCAGTGGTTAGGTCTCTGAACTTCCACTGCAGGGGGCACCAGTTCAATCCCTGGTTGGGGAACTAACATCCTGCAAGCCATGCAGCGCGGTCAAAAAAAAAGAAAAAGAAAAAGAAAAAGAAGCACTGCGTCTGTTCCAACCCTTCCTGTATTTTATTTTCTTCCTCGGTCCCCCTTACTCTCACTCCCAACCCCCTGGCAATTAACCAGCTCTGGCAACGGCACCCACTGCTTGGTATCCCAACTCCCCATGACTGTAGTTTAAGCCCTTATCGTATAGCTGGAAACTGTTCAACTGACCTTGTTTCTACTGGAGTCCCGCTTAGATCAGCCTCACAGAGCCAGAATGCATACTCTAAAATGCAAAGATGCCCTTTTCACTCTTTTTTTTTTTTTTTTTCCTTTTCACTCTTAAAAGCCTTCAAGAACGCCATGACCTTGTAGGGAAAATTCTCAGCTCCCTGGTATGAGAGGCAAGACCTTTCAGTTTCTGGTCCTGCAACCCCACAGGCTCACACTTGCACTCCTTGAGAAGCACACCTTGACCTCTCCCCCCCTTCAAAGGCTCTCAGCCAGCGGCTCCTCCTTTGTTTTCCTCTAGAACACTCTGCTTATCTCTATCATGATATGTATCTCTTCAAGTAGCTCCTTTATGAGAGAGGGTATGTGTGTTTAGTGGGAATCCAATATTTATTATATTTAACCAAACTGATTTTTGATATTTCAGAACTTCCAATAGTGCTCAGCTTTTTCCAGCAACAGAGTCTCTGCATAATTAATTCTGTCTGGAATAATTTTCTCCCCATATTCTCCTTATTTCCTATATAGCAGCACATTTTCTAATTTCAAATTATTTATGAAGGTGACATAGCTAGTGGTTAATAGCCCAGGTACCGATGTCAGCGTGCCCAATTTCAAAAATGGGTGACTTTAAGCAATTTTCTCACTTTGTATGTGTATATGCACGTGCCTTAGTTCCTTATTTGTGAAATGGCACCAATAATCCTGGTTATGAGGATTAAGTTAAGTGAGATAATATGTGCTAAACAGATCTGTGCCTGGCATGTAGCTAATATTTATTGCTCTGTCTTTAAAAAAAATTTCTTGGGGGAGATTGGGCTTGACATATATATACTAATATGTATAAAATAGATAACCAGTAAGAACCTGCTCTATAAAAAAATAAAATAAAATTCAAAAAAAATTTTTTTAAATTATTGAATGACATTTCGCTTTAAGCTCCAAGGCAGGGATGCTGCTATCTTCTTCACTATTGTACCCCAGTGCCTACCATAGCATACAGTAAGTGCAAAATAAATTCATGCCATGTGAATGACTGAATAAATGGCAATCCTTACTTCAGAGCATTCACTGAAGATAAGTAGGGAACTGTGCCTGCTTATCAGAGTGATAACAGAAGCCGTATCAGTGGCCTTCTTTAGTCAACCCTTATGTTCACCTGGCTACATAACCAAGCAACTCTTTTTTTCTTTAGTTTAAATGAAACCCCTTGGGTGAAAGTTAGATGAGTGGCGTCATTCTTGGATTTTTATTAGAGGAACATGGACTCTTATTTACTTCCTTCAGAACTGAGAGTATCATGTCTAGGGTTGATTATGAAATTGTTGGAATAAACATGCACAGGTTAAGGTGACCTTGCTCTCGAGAGAACAGAGTGAGTCTTGGGATGATGTACTGTGAGAACAAAATGACAAGCAGTATCAAAGTAACAAGGTGATGTAGGCAGCTCTGTAAGCAAGTTAAACTCCAACCGCGATCCTGGATTTTATTTTCAGTGAAAACCTTTGCTTCTCCCTGCATAAACCACCTAATGAAATTAGTAGTATAGACAGAGGAGAGGAAAGGACAACTTTGCACTTTTTGTAGGGACAGAAGTAAAGTTCTGAAAACGAAGCGAAGTCTAAAGTCAGCTTCCTAGGTTATAGTTTTTTGTTTGTCTGTTTGTTTTTTTAAAATCACAAGACTTTCAACAAAAAGATTTTTAAAAATAAGTCAATGGGTAAAGGGAGTAAGAATAGTTACGCTAGAAAACCTAGGTTGAGGCAAGGTACAGTGGCTGAGTGCAGCCAAGGCAGAAAGGATGGTAACAACAGGATACCTACTTCTCATTCTCTAATGAAGACCAGACCAGGGGGTCACCAGGAGCAGAGAGTGACAAGTTCTGTTCACACCACCAGAAGTTTGTAGAAACCAATGGACCATCCTGGTGGTCCTACAGAACCTGAGCACTGCAGACCCAGGGCCAGCTCCTTTGTTTTCCAACTCTAGAACAAGTATCAGTTCTTTTGCTAACCAGTTATACATGTGTCAAACATTTCCATTTATGTCCTGTACTTGTTCCTCTGTATCCTATATTGTTTATCATATTACACAATCTTAGAGTTCAGAAGGCATGAGTGCGCAAAGCTTAAGCATCGGTAGGTGGGGACGGTTTCAGAGGAGAAAGAGGAGCAAGATTCCCAGTGCAGGTGTGGCTCTGGCCCATCAACCAGGCAATCAAGCTACTTCATCCTAGCCCCCTTCATAGGAAAGACCCTACTAGGGCAGATTCCCTCCTTCGGCAAATGATAGATGGCTTTCTCGTAGTTCTTGCTTGCCCAGGAAACATAGAATCTCTTATCCTCACAACCCAGTACCCTTTCTTGTTTATAGTTTTGCATCTGGAAGACTCTAGCCTTTTTCTAGCTAGAAAAGCAGTTCTAGCCCTTTCTGACACAAGGAGAAAGGCCAGGGAGGATGGGGGAGAGGAGGCGGGGCTCTAGCCGGCGCACACTCACCACTTTTTGGTTCCCTTCATGATCGGTGAGCAGCCATTCGATATCCAGGGTGTCTTTTTCTGGGAGCCCCAGTTGATGGTGACAGGGCAAAGTGACCTTTTCCTCTGCCACTCTCTTGATCTCAGTGTGAGTCCCCAAGGTTCCAACATAGTAGGAAACTGGAAGAGGAAAACCTCTGATGAATCACGCAGAAACTGGATGGCAACGTGCAGGAAGCAAATGTTACAACTAACAGTTATTGGATGTTTCTGTGGGCAAGGGGCGAGTCAAAGCGTTGGAAGAATCCTGGACCAGAAGTAATGGAAGTCCCGGGTCTCACACTGGCTCCTCCATATTAACTGAGTTCATCATATCTTCCTTAACCCCCCAAATTACGGTCCAACTAATGCCCACCTTTCCTACCTTACTGGGTTTTTAGGAACAATGAAATAACTCAGGTCAACAACAGCTTTGTCTTTTGACCTTTCTCTCCTCTACTAGCAAAGGCCTCCAAAAGAACAGAACTTAAAAGGGAAGGCAGGGTTGGCCTCCTCCCAGAACAGGCTCCAGATACTGGTTCACTCCTGAGAATCTTCTTAAAGTCAGGCTGCCCTCACAGAGCTCTGAGTAAGTGCAGCATTGCCTCTGGGAACAAGTGGGCTCTTACAGGCAGTCCCTGCTTCCTTTATGGACACACATTCTCCTACCTTGCCACCCCCGCCAACTTCTCTCTTTCATTCTCTGTAGTTTCTTTCTTTTTTTTAAATTGAGTTATAATTGATATAATATTCTATATAAGTTACAGGTGTTCAATAGAGTGATTCACAATTTTTAAATGTTATACTTCATTTATAGTTATTATAAAATATTGGCTATATTGCCCACGTTGTACAGTATATCCTTGTAGTTTATTTTATACATGATGGTTTATACCTCTTAGTCCCCTACCCTTTTATTTTCTCTGTAGTTTCGTATCATATGGCTTCAAAATATCAAGCAGCACTTTCTATCCAAAGCAGAATTCCGAGTTACCACATTTGGATCCTGTCCCTTCATCCATCCAATATTCCTTTGGCCAATAGGAATTCAGTTCCGCTTTTGCTTTCTTTAACTGTCATCTTTTTCCAGGAATGGTATGGTGTCAGCAACTTTACATCCCAAGTTCACCTTCTCTCCTTCCTATTCATCTCTTAGTACCTGAGTTTTTCTTTTTCTTTTTTTTTTTACTTTTTGGTTGCACCACATGGCATGTGGGATCTTAGTTCCCCAACCAGGGATTGAACCTGTGCCCCCATGCAGTGCAAGCTCGGGGTCTTAACCGCTGGACCTCCAGGGAAGTCTCTCTTAGTACATGACTATTAAATCTACAGTATTGATGACCGATAAATTGATATGATGAAACCTCACCTGATTCTAGGTATGTGTCTGGCATTGAAGGTGTGCTTTAGCTCTGATCCTCCTTTATCTCCTTACACAGTGATAAAGAAGCTCAGTGTCAAAAATGATCTCTTTCAAGCCACTCACAATGGAACAGAATCACACAACCTCTAAGATGGAACAGCCCCAAGTGCCAGGGCTTGTGTGAAGCCCTCTCGCTGGCAGAGAACTCACTCTGTCACTTTAGAAGGGTGTTAAGCACTAAAGACCAAGAGTCGTGACCAACAGAAGCATATAAACTACCTCTCTTATTCCCCGTTCACTTCCCCAAATTGATTAGCAGCAAATCTGTAGGAAGGAGAAGGGCCTGTCTTCTTGCCTGCAGGGAAGTGAAACAAGGAAGAAGGGAGCAGAGGAGACTGTGGTTCTCGCTAGGGGGGCTGACGGGCTGAAATGCAGGGGCCCTCGGAGGTAGACCCCAAGAGAAGCAGCAGGTGGATTCCCAAGCTCCATGGCCAAGAAGGGAGACTAGAGAAATCTGCTGAGCATAAGAAGGGGCCTCAGAACCAAAAGACAAGCCCCTTGTGGGGTCTAACTGACATTCTCAAGAAGCTTTCTGTTATGTGTTTAGAACTTGACACTGCAGTGGGCGTGGCCACCATGTAGTGAGCACTTCCAATGGTGTGGCTCTACACTGAGCAGCCACTCTATAAAGAAAGGGTTATTATCCAAAATCACTGAGGAAATGTAAAGAGGGGGTTAGCAACTTGCCCAATATCATACAGCTAGTGCAGTGTGGCAGTGCTGGGCTCCACCCAGATGTCTCACTGCGAAGCTCACACTGACAACCATGCTATGCTGCACGGGCCCTTTGGTTTTTGTTTTTTTTTTACAGCTTGTTGGTATTTTAATCATCAACATCTGAGTGCTTTATTGGGTCTCTACACAGGTGACCATTTGTGTTTAATCTCTACACAAATGACCATTTCTCCAGTGCTTTTTCTGGAGAGACGACAGAGACAGCAAGGTCTCAGTTACCTGGCAGACACAGGGCAGTACTTGATGAACTGGGGGAAGAACTCTCCAGGGCTTCTTCATCCTCCTCTGTCTGATTTTCACTCTTTTTTTTTATTCTGCTGGTGGTAGAAGACTAGTATCATTGACTTCTTCCCTTTCTTACATTTTTCCACACTCCGCCAAAGGGTTGATCTTACCTTCACGACTATCTTCCGTACCTTCTCACTTTCACAGTCCTGGAGCTGATCTCTGAATCCGAGTTAGGCTCCTGTGGTTTCTCAGTTACCTCTGCCATGTTGTAGCAACAGTGTGATCTCGTGCCCTTTGTTTTATGTGGCTTCCTGGATGTCTGGTTCTCCCGTTAGCCTCTAAGCTCCTTGAGATCAAGTTCTGTTCACCACTGCATGCCCAGAGCACTCAGCCTGGGTCTCACACACTGCAGGTGCTCAATAAATACGTGTTGGATGGATTTGAATCTAACCCACACAATGATTTTACCAATGAGCAACCTGAGGTCTGGGAATAAAGGAGTCGGCCCAAGGTCCTACTGTTAGGGGAACCACTGACCAAAAGTGCCCTTCCTGGTCAGGCACGACAGTAACCACTTGCATGAGTTATCTTACAACAGGAGGTCCTGGTAAGGAACTCGGAACTGACAAGCTACCACCAGTCGGAAGAATTCAGGAAAGGTCAAAAGGAGAGAGGAGATGCCAGTCCGTATGTCCTACCAACCTCCCAGAATCCTTCTCGCTGGAATCCATCTTGGCTGAGCGATGCACGTGTCACCAGGAAGGACCCTGAGTCAGAATGATTGGCCAGAGACAACCCGGAAACTAAAACCTGAGACTGTGAGCCACGTGGCAGAGCCGTTCTCTGGGTTCCCTTACCCTGCTGCTCCCCCCCACCCGGGGACCCCTTCCCCATAAAGTCTCTTGCTTTGTCAGCACGTGTGTCTCCTCAGACAATTCATTTCCTAGTGTTAGACAACAGCCCACTGTCGGGACCTGGAAGGGGTCCCCCTTCCTGCAACACTACAACTCATTTAGTGGCAGAAATAACCCATATAAAACCCATGCTCCCTCAGTCCCCATAAAGCAGAGGCGGTTTGCACTGTACTAAGCTAAGCCTGTAAGAAGGAGCTCCGGCTTCCATCCCTGATCATTCCACTGGACACGACAACATTCAAATGAAGCACTCCTGGCAAAGCTAGAGAACCCAGTACCAATTTGGTGCATACAGCAGGCACTCTATACATTGAATAAGTTGCGAAGAATCAGCTATGTAAGTTGCCGATTTTAGCCACTAGAGGGAATCAAAGGCTCAGATTTGGTTGCTGTCCCACAAGGAAAGGAACGTAGTGGTGGGCGGTGTGCTTTGCCAGAGCCCCAAGTTCTATTTATACCACACCCAGAATTACACACAGCAGTGCAGGGACTGGCCACTCAGTGAATACAAACGGCTTTACCAAGGCAGGGGGCCTCAAGATCAGGGTGCACGCACCTTTAGTCTTCCCTGAACCTCAGTTCCCCAGGACCCCTGAAGATTTCTCAGGTCCTTCTGTGCTTTTTAACCCACACTCATGTTCTACAGTCTACACGGACAGGGGCCTGGGCTCTGATTACCACCCCCAGGCTCGGCAGTGCTCATGGGGGATGCCGAGCACGTCTGCCGCCTGGCCGGTGAGCAGGAAGGAGCAATCCCAACACCCCGGGGCCAGCCTTGGGTTCCCTGGACACTGAACGGTTTGTCTTCATTGAGAAAGGCCTTAGGGATCATCAAAATTTAACTGCAGCTTGGAGAACTGAAGCGTCAAGTCACAAAGCTGGTTGGTGGCATAACTGCAAGTAAGGGAATTATCTCTATCGTGTGACTGGGACTTGTGGCGTTTGACAGTGGGGACAGGTGCTGGAAGGCGGCAGTGGTAAGGACCCCCTCCATGTGCAAATGCAGTCATGGATGCTGTGGCCGCTCCCTAAGCTGAAGCCTTTTTCTACAGCTCCAGCACTTAACAAAGGAGCCCTGTGAGCTTGGGAGAATTACCCTCTCTGAGCCTTAGCGTTGTCATCTGCAAAATGGGCATTAAGCTAGACGCTGAGGTAAAGCACCTGGTGATGGCACATAGGGGTCTCCCCCTAAAATGTTCTTCTCTAGTACAGAAAGGAGCTTCTCCTCAGATGACTGCTGCCTACATTCGTTAAGATTAGTTTAAGGTTTTATTCTCTAAAGGGCATTTACATTTATGAAAGATTCTCTTGAACCTTCAAGACCTCCTTCAAAGAGAAGGGGCAGGGGTAACTTTATTTTTTCAACATGAATACTTGTATATAACTGAGGGAAAATAAGCCACATATTTTGAAGATGAATCCACTGAGGAGATGAGTCCGTTTTTATTAATTAATTAATTTTTGCTGTGTTGGGTCTTCGTTTCTGTGCGAGGGCTTTCTCTAGTTGTGGCAAGTGGGGGCTAGTCTTCATCGCGGTGCGCGGGCCTCTTACTATTGCAGCCTCTCTTGTTGCGGAGCACAGGCTCCAGATGCGCAGGCTCAGTACTTGTGGCTCACGGGCCCAGTTGCTCCACGGCATGTGGGATCCTCGCAGACCAGGGCTCGAACCCGTGTCCCCTGCATTAGCAGGCAGACTCTCAACCACTGCACCACCAGGGAAGCCCGATGAGTCAGTTTTTAAAAGGTGATTTCTATAACCAATTGACTATTCACATTAAAATACTCACAGTTGACTATTCTACTCACATAAAACATTCACTCTCAAATCGCCTTTCTAAAAATGTTATATATGAAGAGCTGGCATTGTTTCAGTGGTCAGGTAGACGCCTTGGACAACCCTTTCAAGGAAGCTCACTTAGGCCAAGTAAGTGAAGCCTATAGTCTTCAAGCCCTGACAAAAACACTGTTTCCCTCATATACTGAGGCCCTATTTCTGGATCAGACTGTATGGGTTCGAGAGATGTGGCAGGAGTGAGAACCCTGGCTGAATTTTCTCAGATGGCTCCCCTAGGGCTGCCAGTGACCCATCTTGCTTTCACGGATGCAAAAAGACAAATGGCCAGGGGTAAATTTTAATAGAAACCAGGATGCTGCATATAAAATATCTATTTCTCTTTTCTTTCCCTAACAGAGAAATTTTCTACTTCTCAAATACTTACTGAATGCCTACGGGGTACAAGTTGCCCAGGGTCTGCTTGCTACTCTCTCCAAAGAATGGATCCTCTATGCTGCCCTCATCAACAGAGGTCATGCACACTATTTAGTGTACAGCAGGGCACCTGCTAACAGGCTATGGAGGGGTGCAAGCACCCACTTCCACTCGGTGATTACACTCTTTTCAATGGACCTGTTCTCTTACCTGAAGAGGAGGAGAATTTTCTTGTGTTTTGCTTTACATGGAATATTTGAGAAAGCCTCAAGAAAATCAAAATCATCGAACGTCATTTAGCAAAATTAAGAGGATTTTGGAAATTTAAAAATAGACTTCTCTTAATTTATAGATCAAGAAATCGAGGCTTAGAGAGAAGTGACTCACCCAAATTCCTCCTGATTTCTAAGACTAATATATATATATTATATATACATATAAATTCTGTAGGGGTGTGTGTGTGTGTGTGTGTGTGTGTGTGTGTGTGTGTGTGTGTGTG